>NC_092205.1:27784222-27924695 GCF_043381705.1 Parasteatoda tepidariorum | reverse complement strand
CTGAGGTAAGAAACCTTCAATCAGTGGAGTTAGTTTACATGCCGCCCAATGCCACTTCAGTTTTACAGCCCCTTGATCAAGGAATCATTTCCAGCTTCAAGAGACACTATCGGAAACATCTTGTAAGAGACTGGATTAAAGCCATTGATGAAGGCAGAGAATGGAAACTAAATCTCTTAGATGGCATTAATTACATCCACAGGAGTTGGGCTGATGTGACCGATAAAACCATCAAAAACTGCTTCAGGCATGCTGGATTTGTTGAAAGTCCAAGCTCGTCAGAAGATGTTAATGATGATGAAGATGATAACGTCCCTTTATCTGAATTGCTCAGGCAACTGAAAGAACGCAACAAAGATGTGATGGATGAAGAAACATATCTTGGAATTGACCAAAATCTCGTGACATCTCCAGAACTAACCGTCTCGGAAATCGCGAACGAAATCCGCGAAAGATATGTTCCAGCATCTGAAGAGAGTGAAAGCGAGGATGAGGTGGAAGTTCCTCCTTCCAAAAATGAAGCTCTTCAGTGCATTGAAGTTCTAAGAAAATATTTTTCTTCAATATCTGGCACTGAGGAAGATTTGAACTCTGTGTACAAGCTCGAAAAAAGAATTATGCTAAGTAATCCCCATACCAAACAAACCCGTATTGATGGTTTTTTCATTCCTAAATAAATAAAAGTAAGTTATGTAAACCATACTGTTTGTCTTTCTACTGATGCTATGTTTTAATTGAATTGTTTTAATGCAAATTCTTCAACGTTTTCTTTTTATTTTAAGAAATTGAAATTTCACTGCTGTATGTAATAATTGTTAATTTATGGGTATTTTTCAAATTTTTTGAAAAACAATGCAACTCCGGTTTATTCGTCACTCCGCTTAATTCGTCAGTTTTTCAGAGGTCCCGAGAGTGTCGAATTAACGAGGTTTGACTGTAGATGTAATTGAAATAATGAAATTATATTCGATTACACTTAAATATTATCGGCCATAATCATAAAGAAAAAGTAATATAAAATTAGTTTGAACTCAAATTAAATGCTTCATAACCGAATTTAATCAACCTGAAATTTTGAATGACTGTAAAATAACTTGAATATTCCTGGGATGATTACAACTTTTTTGCGTAATAAATAAAAACCAGAAAGTGAAAGCACATGTTTTGAGAACAAGGGGTATATTTCTGGCAAAGAAAGTAGCAATTAAATATTTTTTAATACCCATTTTCTTATATTTAGTCCGAGTACAGATTGCTAATTTTACCTTGGAATGCATATTGAGGAAATTTCGTCATTACAAAAATTTTTCCACTAAGGCAAGTTCATGTGACAAAAAAAAGTTTTAGATGGGTCTCATGAATCTATTGGTTTATACATTTCATATGTTATGATAACAATAACCAAATTTTTTTTCCTAATGGCAACAAAATGGTTGTGAACAAATATTTAATGTTGGATGAAAAAATTTAATTTGAAAAAAAATTGAATTTTAGTAACATTGTAATAAACATTGACTAATACACACAAATAGCATTTTTTTTTTCGAAAAATACTTTTTTTTCTTTTGCTGCTTTAGGTTCATACACAAAAGTGGAAAAAAAATCCAGGACTTATTAGGGGAAAACTTAAAATTCCAAAGATTATCAACAATGTTAAATAAATTAAATAATGTAGTTTTTTTACATAAAAATAAGACTCATATAAACTTAATTCAGCCAAAGATATTATTACAATGATTTTTTTTAAATGATTCTCCAAAAATTATAATATTAATCAGAAAAACCACATTTTGTTATTAGAATCAAATAAAAAATAAAGATGTTCTTGCACATAAAATGCCTCTTTAGTGTCACTCGTTAAATATGACAATACAAAAAAGGTATATGAAACAAAAAACTAATTAAAGTTAACACAAAACATTTTTTTGTTAGTGAAGATCAAATAAAAATTAAAGATATAGATATAGTTTAAACAAATATAACTATAGACACTTTTATATTACATAATTCTGATTAAAATTAATCACAATAACGTTCAAAGGAATGAATGATTCAAAGAAAGGATATGAAAAGGAGGTTGTCATGAAGTCGTACATACCCTCTGCCCGAGTTGGCAAGAGCTTCCAAAGTCGACTACTTTGATTGCAGATCTCTTTGGGTTGCAGAGTAGGATGTTTTCTGGTTTGAGATCACAATGGATTATTTTGAGATCAGGGTGAGAGAGGAACAAGAGTGCCGTGCACATCTGCTGAGCAAATTTTCTAGTCAGGTTCAAAGAAACACCTCGAAACTTGGTGTTTCTTAGAAGGTCGTACAGGTTGTGAGACAATAGTTCGAACACTAAACACAGGTGGTTCTTCCACATAAAATGCCTCTTCAGCGTCACTGCAAAAAGAACTCTCATTAAGTATAACATTCCAAAAAAGGTGCATGAAACAAAAAACATTAAAAGAAACAATTGGTATGAATTAGTTAATATTCTCTTATACCAATGCATAAACATAGGTGCATATTTACAGATTGGTAAAGAGGCAGAGAATCTATTATCTGCTTAATATCACAAATCAATATATATATATTTATTTTTTTATCTAGAAGACTATCTCTTTCGCTACTTTTTCAAAAAAAAATTTTAAACATTACTTGCTAATATGTTTTATTTTATGTAGAATGTCATAAATTGTGAAAATTTAAAATGTTCTAAAAGATTATACTAGTTTAAATAAATTCCCACTTTTAGTAATAAGAAAAAAACCTTAGAACATAGGGAGTTCCAGAAATTTGGATCATCTAAAACGTAGTTTCTCCTGCAGAATCACCAAGTTCAACATTGCTTCAATGAATTTTAAATCATCCAATTAAAATAATACTAAAACAGATTTTTTTTTTTTTAAGTCCTCAAACCTAATATTTGCTAGTTGCTCGATATATAATCAAACACTCTTCAATGACCACCTTTAAACAGCAAGTTCTAAAGAAAAGCCACATGACCAAACATTTTACATAAAATTTATGTTACAGGCGACCACAGATCAGCTACTTCTGAAAAACGGCGATTAGTTTCCAGCATGAACATTATTTCTAGGTGTATCTGAGTCAACTATTTTCCTCTCAAACTTGCGATACTTTCAACTGCCTATTAATGATTTGTAAACCATGTATTTGTTAACAAAAAAGAATTTTTTTCAGTACAAAACGCAACAAAAACTTATGAACCATTTCTTAAAACTGAATGCAGTACAAAATCCTGTATACGGACATTCGTTTAACGGAATGTCTATTTTCCAGACACATTTTTGCCATCAGATAAAACAGATCTCTGGTCCTTTTTAAAAGATTTTTTTTTTTTAATATTTGTTACAAGATATTCATAATTTTCTTCTTTTTTTTTTCTCATGCTGCTTTTTTGATGGCTAAACAATAATTCAATAAGCACACTAAAAAAGTTGTTGAAAAGATGAAAGAAGTTACAAAAAATAAAAACAAATTTGGTAGAGAAGAATAAACTATGAATATTAATAGTGTTTGAGCACAATTTTTAGGACTTGCAGGCTTAAAAGAATATTTAACAAAAAAACCATATTTAAATTTAAAAAACTTACAACTTTACAAAAATAAAATGAATGAATGTTCACTCTCATGAACAAGTTTAAAAGAATCAATAAACCTCAATAGTTCTTATAGGATTGGCTTGAAGTTTTATTTAAGAAGTTTTTACAGGTCAAAAAGCCATTAAATCCAACTTAGTGTGTTGTTGCGTTGTTGTTTTTTTTTTTTAAATAATCTGTGCTTTATTAAACTATGAACCTGCTTCCAGGGGAAGTTTAGATATAGCTCAAAGAACTATAAAATGATAGGTGAGACAAAAAGAAGCAAAGTTCTTACTTCACTTAAGAGGGGAAAAATACAAGTACTATTAAAGAATTTTTGAACCTTGAGATTATCAACATTTTTATACCAAGATAATAATTATACCAAGATAATAATTGTTCGACGGGACTACAAAAATAATACAATTATAGAACCGAAATATGTGATGGAAAAAAAAACTAATAATGAAAAATAAAAACTTAAAGTAATTTTTTATAAATATTTTTATGATGAAGAATATATATTATATGTATAAGAGTCTATAAAAATTGATGCACAAGTTTTTTAAAAAAAAAAATAATAATAATAATAATTTTTTTTAGATTTACCAATCTTTTCTTTCCCCAGTTGATAGAACGTATCTGAAACTTCTTCATTGTTCATCAGTTCTAGGAGTTTTACTTCTATTTGAGCTTGATTAAGAAATGGCTTTTTATTTTTGATGATTTTAATTGCTACATGACACTGCTCCTCATGGTCAAAAGCTTTCACAACCTGGCAATAGAAATTTAAGGAGTTACAATAGGTGAAATAAACATTTATCATTTTGCTAATACCCAAAGCATATTATCAGTGAGTTTTTTTTATTTTTTTTTTATTCTGGACACAACTAAAAAAAGCTGTTTAAGAAAATGGACATAGCTCACAATGCATTTTTTAAAAAAAACATCAGAAGACCATTATCACATACTTTCTGGCATTTTAAATGAAAGAGTAGTACAACAGCAAGTTTTTTTTTAAAAAATCATGTGTATAAAGAAAAATTATACATATATTAGTTAGGTTTTCAAAAAAGATGTGGACTTTTCCAGAATGTACTTTCAGTAATAAACATTCCTTTTAACCTACTGACGGTTCTGCACATAAAAAGTCGCATTTTAACCTGCAGTCTTCTCTGCATAGCAAAACCAGTTTTCCCATGTTAACTGATAGGGGAACTGTGTGTAGGGGAGAAACATTCTCCCAATTTTGCCCATTTCCTTAACCAGTGGGTTAAGTAAGTTTTTAAAAATTGATAACCAAAATAAAACATTTTATTAAAACATAATTAGATTCTAATTATAAGAACACATACATAAATTGCAAAAGATTTTTGTTAAGAACAGAGGAATGCGTTCATTTTTCAGTACACATTCCTCAATACAAGCAAAATACAAAATAACAAAAACATAATTGATGGGAGAAGAGAAATATGAAGTATAACAACCTGTCCAAATGATCCCTTTCCTATCAGGCAATCTATTTCATAACGTTCTATGAGTTCTCCATTGCGCACAATGTAATCATGATTTTCATCATCATAGCCATCATTGTACACTTTCTTTTCTTTCTTATTGGTGGAATCTTCCCTTTGAGACTGCTGAGCCCTACGTTTCTTCTTTGCATAGTATACCTATTGGTCAGGTGAAATGAAAAATATTAGCAAAATCATTCACAATAAAGATGAGGAAATTTTTTTTTTATGTATTTAGAGACGCAAGGTAGTAACAACCACACAGATGGAAAATATTTTTTCCAAATTTCTAGTGTCACGATATTGCCTTGTGACAATTCTCATGGTCAAACTTGTAAATCTTTTGTTAATTAAACAGTTGATGAAGATCTCGTGGTCTCATCTCGCAATCAAATTACAATGGTCATTTGAACTTTGAACTTTCTAGAAATTTGTCACAAGATTATGTTTGATTTGTCGACCTTCGGATGCATGATAAGACCACAAGATCACACTCGACCCCTTGAAATAAAATGTATAAAAAAACTCCATAAAAAGAGGAAATAGGGAGAATTCAGAGAACTCAGTCCGATTGCAAGCGAGACTCTCAATACTAGCAGCTATGGGTAAGTGTGGTCCTCCTCCTCCTTATATAATAGTATAATGATTAAGTAATAAATAAAATATAATTATAACTTTTAATTTGGATTCTTTAATTAAAAACAATACCCGTCACACCAGCCATGATTTTTCCGATTTTTGGAGTCGATGGTATTAATTTTATAACAAAACTTTCAGTCACTATGCCTTTTTCTTATATATAAGACACATTGTTTAAAGAAAATAAAACTTACTAAAAAATGTCAAATATGTTCAAGTCTGATATTTCTTTGTTTTTTTATTTTTCTTAAAGAAAAAATATTAGACTTAAGGTATTTAAACTCAAATTCATTTCTTCAGTCTTTTGGGATATTTTAATTAAATTTCTAGACATCTACCTGATCTTTCCAGATTGGCAAATCAGCTACTTTTACAATATTAGGAACAAATCTTATTTCAAACAGTTACACTGAAAATTTTTGTGTCAAATAACATCCAAAATAAATAATTAGTAATAAGTTTTGTTCATTGATTAAATTTTTTTTATGGATATAATTTGCTAGAAAGTTTTTTATTTTGGAGATGTGAAAATACATTTTTTTATCTCTTCAATTCAATGAAGAATAAAGAAAAGGATGAGTTTGCCGCTTGCAAGATATATAAGCATTTATGAATACTAAATCACAGTTATTGGACTATACAGTGATACTTTATTCAATTGAACAATCTATGTGATAATTTATTCAAGAATAGTAGAAAAATATGTGTCACAAAAATTTTATTTACTGTTGAAATATTTATAAACAACGAAATTTAAAGATATCTTATTTATTTTTCGTCGAAGTTAGAAAAGAAATTATTTTTAATCACCGTTTTTTTTATTTTTAATAATAATAAGTTATTTTTAGAGGAATTTGAAACTGTCTAAGCCAGTTTAATTTCAATCGACCTTTTTTATGCAATTTATACTTGAAGTCAGCAAGACAGTTTTAAAAATAATTCTATCTTATTATCTAGCAATGAAATAGTGCATCAAATGAATTTCTTCTGTGCAATATTTTGTTTAATAGTAGTGCCTGTTCAAGGTTAATTATAGATCACATATTCAACCCCTCTGACATACACACTTTTACTTTAATTCATAAAATCATTTTAAAAAAATTATTCAAAAAGAAAAAGAAAATCTAATAATAAGGTTTTAATATAATTTAATCATCCAAACATCATAAAGTCAGGTAAAATGAAGTTCATTCTCAATAAGTAACATAAAGAGAAATGTGTTTCATGTTGTAATAAAGTCAAGATTAATCCTGTGCTTTCATTACGTGACAGAATACTGCCAAAACAGACCTGATTGTTGCCTCATGATACGAGAACTAGTAAAAAACATTGCAGAAGCATTAGTGCTTTTCACAATATGATGTTGCAAAGGACCCCGCTGCCATCTGACAATACCACATCTAATAAAACGTATAGCAGTTACATGTGCAGGGATGATTGTGGGCCCAACTCAAAAATCCTGAAAATTTCTTGAGTAAAATCATTCAAAAAATTAATATCTTTATAAATTTAAATCACTGAAAATTTCAAAACATGATATTCTAAATGAATTATATACAGCATAATTTAAATGAATAATTATCTGTAAGTTTACTTTTATCTCTAATCACATTTATTATTCTACCAGAAAAAATATTTACAAATGAAAGAGATGCCAAGTATGAATTCTAGTTCTAATATCTTTAAATGAAATATAAAAAAATGTTTATATATAAATGTGAAAGATGATTTCTTGAAAATTCTGGACTTTGGATTTCCGGAAACTTTCAGATCGCGGTTAGAGAAAAATCTGGATATCCAGATTTTTTACGGAACACAATCACCCCTGCATGTGTGCCTTCCTACCAATATCATAGCATTTGTGTTGATACTGATGTCGCGATATAGTAGTTTATCAGAAAAACTTGTCGGAAGATCTTTCACATATTACATAAAATTGTACCCATATAATTTTTCATACATTATTTTAATAAAACTAATTATTTCATTAGCCAAAATTTTTGAGAAGTTATAAAAACACATAACATGTTATCAAAATATATTGTTTACAAGTTTTTACATTTATATCCTATGATAAGAATTATCATGAATAAACTTCATTGTTCAGCATTTTAACTCTAAGAGTTATCTTCATTTAATAAACATAGATGACACCACTACCATATATTTGTAAATAGTTTGTTTATAAATAGTATGTTTGCTAATAGTTTGTTTAGAAAAATTGTTAAAAAAATCTTTTTATTTTCTTCCACTTCTGCAAAATTTCCAGAAAATTTTAATACTGGTTCTGTTTCAAAAAATCACAATACACAGCAATCAGTGATAAAAAAAATTTCTGGCTAAAGCAAACAGCGAAGAAATTAAAAGAGTCTGCAGAAACATTGACAACGATATAAGAGTTCCGTCATCTCATTATCCTATTTTATCAGTGCAATGTGGTTTAATGCTAAAACTCCCGTATAGACAAAATAGAAAAGGTGCCTTTCAGCACAGACTGTTAAACTGAAACGAGAAAAAAAATTGATTTTTTTGATTAAAGCAAAATAGGATTAGACAAATTCTCCTTTTCATATAAACATAAAAATTTCGTCATATTTTTATGGTTCCAACTGGACAAATGATGGCGGATACTGCTACTTTAAATTTAAGACAAAAAACTTAAGCTAACATGTTTTTAATCTAACTAATTAGATAATATTTGTTTGGTGTAAAAACAAAAAAAAATAAGAATTTCTTTTCCCTCAACCAAAAAAGTACAGAAAGGAAACTAAAAGACCTTGCCTTTATTGATAAATAAAATCAGAAATCATTTTCTTTCCAGAGATTATTTCTCAAATAATGCAAAGTACAAGTAACACTTATTTAAACAATCAAAAAAAACATCACCCTTATATAATCATTTTAAAAAATAAGACAATTTTTTATTTCTCTAGTTATTTTACTCTTATGAAATTGCTGAGGTTATGTTTGTTCAGAAAGAATGATAGACAAATCAAATATTTTGCTTTGTCAAGAGCCATCATTAAAAATCATATACAGAGCATTTCCATAACAAATTTTTCAAAAACTTAACTAAATTTAACTATAAAATAATTTCTTTTACAGAAGTTTAACACTCTTACAAGATTTTATTATTTTGGAGAATTTTGTAAGAATAAGGTTTGTGATGTTCCACTATATTAAGTACAGAAAAACAAGTTAAAATAAACAAATCAAAGACAAAATGTGGTTTAAACTTGAATACAAACCTCCATGCGATGTATAATACGAACCTCATTGATGTGTTTGTAGGTCTTAATGAGATCCACACTCAGCCGTCTGAGGGGTGCATGGCAGGGCTCCCTGATCTTCCCAGGTATCCTCGACTCCAAGACAACCAAATCGGCATCTGGATCTTGAGGACCCATTCCAGCAAGTTGGTCTTGGGTCACCAGCTGGCCGTACATGGCTGACTTGGAATTTGGCCCTTCTAGAAGAAAGACTTGTTATTAAACCAATGCATTATCTCAGCAAAGAAAATAAGAGGTTCATAATATAACTTTGCCCTAATTACAGAATACACACACACACTTAATAATTACACGCTATTGCTTTTAAAAGCTTTTATCTAAAACTATATTCATTTATGGCTAAAACTTAAAGAATGGTAAAGCAGCTTTTTCTTCCTATCCGTTAGATAATTTTTAATGAATCAAACTTTCTTTATCTTTTTCAGAAAACTATAAATCAATTAAAAAATATTATTCATTTAATTTATTTTATCACAACCTCCTTCCTAGATAAATTACAGATTTTAAGTTCCTTGTGAACATCATAACCATATTCATCTTTGTACTTATTTAAGCAAAAAGCCACCTCAACTTTGAAACGAAGCATTAAACATAGCCGCTTCATTATTTACCTATTCAATTTCATCTTTAAAAACTTTTTAATGTTTGTTTTAATAACTAAGCAAAATGAGTGATTTGTAAACATAATTGTAGTTATTTGGAATCATTTTTAGTTTTGTAGTAGTCTTTCAAATATATATTTTATCTATATTATTTAATGTATTAAATGTTTCATAAAATTTTGTTTAACATATTAATAAAATCTAATTTGTGCATAATTAATAATTAACCAACATATCACAAAAAGTTTTACTTCAATTAATGTTTGCCATAACTGAAATAAATAATAAAATAACCATTTAGTTTTCAGCAGAAACAATCTCTAATAATAAAATTAGAAGTTACAGTGGTTAATGAAAGCTGGTATTTCATGATTCAAAGTACAGACTACCATTTTATAAAAAGCTTTTTCAAAAGCATTACTATATATTAAAAGCACATTTTTGTGTTTTTACAAAATCAGCTACAAAACATTTCATCCTGATAACTGTGTGCCTTTGATATTGAAACAGAAAAATTTCTTTAAATGGCCACCTTCTTTCCCACACCTAAACCTGCTCCTTAACCTTAAGTAAATGCTAGGCAGCACAGAAGTTTGACTTCACTTAAATTTGTTGAACTAAAAAGGAAATGAAACATACAGCAAACTGAGGCGTTTGTGATGGCAGCCAACTAATGGAATGCAAGACTATTTTGATATAGATAAGCTATTTTGACTATAAATAGTCAAAACAGTAAGCATAGATGATAGTAAGAGTAATGTTATATACATGTTAACTATATAAAACATTAAACCGAAATTTCAAAGTTTTCTGTTATTAGTTGAAGAATAATGTTAGTTAAATATTTGTAATAGAATTCAATAGCCACTCAGATAATATTCTTACACGAGGTAGCAAAATATTACAATGAAAAGAAAAAAGAGAGAGAAAAAAAAGCATAGGAATAAAGTTTAAAAAGAAATTAAGGGTAAGACAAAAAAATAAAATAAGTATTTCACTTTTTGTTCGTTAGTTAGACTATTTTCAGAATGATAAAATGTTTATGTAAAATATCAAAGTCATTAAAAAAATAAAAAGACTACAATATCATAATTCTCAGTTTAAAGAAAAAAGTTAAAAGAAAAAGTTTTAAAGGGTATATCTTAAAATAAATCGAGGCTGAAGTATTGTCTTTTGAGAATTGTCTGAAGTAACAGTCAGACTACATTTCAAAATATGCCATCTTTTCAACCACTAGTGAGGTCTAAAAAATTTGAAGACACAAATAATATTTTGAAGCATATAAATAAGAGAAATAATAAAGAACTCATTTTTAGTAATCTTTCTATTAATTCGATCATGATTTTAAGACTAAAAAGTCAAAGTATTTGCTAAATTTGAGTTATTTAAATTAACATTTGCCAACCTTTATATCATTATAAAATTTTAAAACATTTCATCTTAATTAAATTTCAGCTCTCTAAATTCTTTCAATATTTTTATCGGCTAATAAAATTTTCAACAGCCTAATGTGATGTAACTTCACAAGAATCACCATTCATAGAGCCATGCTTTTTATCATCACTATTGTTGTTTAATATTAGGAATATTGTTTAATATACATGCTCTCACTTCGCTAATATTATAGCAATCTACACAATTATGGATTACGTAACGGTTTAATCGAATCCTAAATGCACGTGGTTTTTTCGGTTACACTTTCAGGACTTCATTGCGACAAGTTTGCGCGTGGTTTTCTAATCCAGATTAGGCGTGTAACTACTCTAAAATAACTTTCTCCAAACACACCTTCCTTTATTAGATTATCCACAAAATAGTATGGTAAGAGGGATTGACCACCAGCCAATTCAGTTAGGCGGGCGTTCGGAAAGTTCCTAAACTCTAGTCTTACTTACTATATTATTACTTTTTAAATTGTAAGGTAATCTATATCAGCCAACTTTTTTTAACATTTGGATATTGAAATAACTAGTGATAATTGAAATAACTAGAGAAGTGATAATTATAGGCGAATATTTAATTCACTTTTTGACATCACTTAAAGGACAATAAAATTACTCTTATCTGTGTATGCTTAAACTATTTAAATATAGTGGAAGTTGAAAATCGATTTAAATCGAATTTGTTAAAATAAGAATAAAATCTTCCGAAGAAACTGAAATGGTGGGCAGATATGAATGTAGCACAATTTTTCGCATCTTTTTTTAAAAATTTTTTTTTAATTTTTTAAAAAATTAAATCAAAATCGAAGATTTGAACGAAATCTGCTACTTATCATTAAAAAAATAATGAAACCTAATTCCTAAATATTACATCCATTTCGTTAAAATTTTGTATTTTACAATGAAACAGTTTCAAGAAAATGAAAAAAATTGTGCACTACGCAAATTCAAAAATTTTTCAACAGTTATTAAATTGGTCAATTGAAAAAAAATCTATAAAATATCAAAACGCATTCCCCAGTCGAATATCGTTTATAGCAAGTATACTGTTTTATTTCTTATTAAGTTATCAACAGTAATAATAAGATTAGAAATAAATCCAAATGAAAAATTCATGAAAATCATTCAATAATCCCCATTTAAAGAGAAATAAACTAGACTTATGAAGATACAGAAGAGAAAAATTCCTTAATTCATTAATCAATGCCCTATCTCTTCTCTAACTAAAAAAAAATAAATAAATAAAAATAAAATAAAAAAAAAACATCCTTTTCCTGAGATGCAAACGCGTTTTCCCCTTCAATTAGCAGCTTGTTATTATTCAATGTGTAAAAATTAATAACAGAAAATTTCTTATGAAAAAAGATTATAGCAAGCATCGTTGAGCAAAAATATATATGTGGAATACAGATCCAATCTACGAAGCATTCATCCTATCACGTGATTGAAACCAAGGACATTAATAGACATACGTCTACATTTTTTTGTTCTTTTACAAGTACACCATTATTGTTAGAATGACTGGCTCGAGGAGGATGCCAGTGGAAATTGTAGCTTACTTGCCTATTATTGTTAATATATATTTTTATTAAGTTTAGCACAGCTTCTTTATTTTTGAGAAACCCTCGCTTCACCCCCTTTATCCTACATATATATAAAAAAAAAGGATACAAAAACCAATTTTTTGGGTTCTCTTTCTTTCACCGTGGCAGTCTTAGGATCACAGAAAAATGCTCTCAAAAAGTGGAATTTTCCAAACACAAATTTAACGAACTTGATACATTAAAAATCCGCAGCAGTATAAAAAGTGCATTACATTCGAACTAGCTTCTAACGAACACGTAGGGACCGAAAAATTAGCTCGTTACGACTGAGTATTCATAAAAAAACGGGTTCGTGAAAAAACATATAAGTATTTATATTTTTTAATTATATGCAGTACGAACGAAGTTAGTTAATTTGCTTTGAATTTAATTTGTATTATTGTTCCTCGAAAAACTTCGCTGACATCAAAAAGGAATTTGTCACCCCGAAAAATATTAGAAATGGGATTGGTCTACCCAAAAAACATAAAAAAGATATACAAGGGGGTAGATGAGTCGGAGGTAAAATTGATTATAAATTAAATAAATAGTAAACGCTCGCTCAAACCGGGGTTTGCTCGTTAAAAGCGAGTTCCGCGAGCATTTCCGATTTCTTCGTTAAATCCATGTTCGTCATAAGCGAGTTCCACGGTATTTAAAGTTATGGATATTTTTATATAGTTGCTTACTGGGGTTGTTAAGTAAATGTAGAAACCAGGGAGCAGAATTTACGGAGTGAATCTGCAGATTTTTCTCATAAATCCAACGCAGTCAGAAATCGTTGTATAACTTCAGCTTAATCAACATACAAGTAGCAAAATGTACAAATATAAGGTCCTTAAAAAATATTTTTTTTTTTAAAAAATTCATGTTTGAATTTAAGTTGAATTTTTATACAATGACATTAACTAGGTTGAATAAATCATGATTGACTCAAATCTATAGTCAAGTAACAGAAAAAAATATAAAATCCTTACTTTTTGTTCTTTGCTATGTTCTCTCAATTCATTTCAGCTTTTAAATTTTTATTAGAAGCAAGTTAAGAGATATTTTAAAAAGGAAATTTGGCAATCCTCCCCACTCATTCGTTTGCTTTTTTGAAAATAAAAACAAAACTTGGATGAAAAATAATCTGCAGATGCTGTAATAATCTGCAGCCTTCGCTGCCGTGCCTTCCCAAAAACCTTTCCTTTGAATTTCGACATTATGAACAATCCCGATTTAACGAATAAAATGTTAGGTCAGGAAAAATCCGTTAATTCAGGGTCCAACTTTATATAAAGAAGCCCACCTCAAATGAATTATGTTTCGGAAAACCCTTCATTTTCCAGGCATGTTGAAATGTGGGAATAACCCACAAACGGACCCCGGCACCAGACATAAAATAAATGATTGGGTTTTTCACCTAATTCTCTGAAAAATCCACCTAAAGCGGTACAAAACAGGCAAAAAAGGGATGAGGCACTCGGAGATTTCCCATTTCTGGGAAAAACCTCGTTCAAAGCCTTCCAATTAGAAAGAAAAAATAGAGAAAAAGGCACGGAGGAGAGGAAAAATTTAAAATTCACCAGCAACAAAGCAGAATTCAAATTTAGTGTGCCATTGATAAATATAATTAAAAATATAATAATAATAATAACTGCTGGAATTAACTTTAAGTTGGGATCCAAAATCGCCAAAAAAATATGCTTTCGAGAAAATCCATTTGAATGCTTTTAAAAATTGAAAATTTAAAAAAAAAAAAAAAAAAAAAACGTTATTCAAGGAATAAACTATCATTTCTTAATATTTAAGGGTATAAATTTATTGAATAAATCAAAAAATAAAATTAATTAAAACAATTGGAATTATAAAAGAAAATGACATGAATGCACACGTCTGCAAACACGCATGCCCATTTTTGCACAATTTTAATTAACCATACCAATTTTATTTGTTTGTATTTGCTATTTTCTTTTATTGCTTTGTAGTATTATTGGTAATTGGGACAAACTAACGAGAACGCGATATTTCAAGCTTGAATTTCAAAAGACAAAATTACCCCGTCACAATTTAATCTATTCATTTTTATTTTTCTTAGGGCAATAGTAAAGACAATTTCATTTTTTTCCCTCATTTTTTGACAAAAAAAAAAAAAAAAAAAAAAAAAAAAAAAAAAAAAAAAAAAAAAAANAAAAAAAAAAAAAAAAAAAAAAAAACGCTACTGTAGAAGTTATAAGCAATATGTATTTTTTAAATTTAAATTAATGAAAAAAATTGTTAATAGAATTAATACATTACACATTATACTTTATCTTTTTGTTTCAAATTAAAATTGATAGTATTCTTATCCCTTTTAAGAACTTTCATCGGTATAAAAACTAACTCATTGTGACACCCCAAAAAGCACCTTTTTTTTTCCTGCATCCTCCCTACAAAAAAAGTTGATGCTTCCCTATTTTCGAAAACAAAAAAATAATTTTTTCACTGGGGAGTTGCATATTTTCATTAAAAATTACTGAGGTGACTTTTAAACTTTATATTATTTAAAAATTTGGAGAAAAAAAAATCAGAGCAATTAAAGCGTTTCGTTTGCAAGCTCCGAAATTTTTCAATTAAAATAAAGCAAAAAATGGCTAAAATGCAACACGCTGCATCGCATACATTCCCTATCACATGT
This sequence comes from Parasteatoda tepidariorum, assembly GCF_043381705.1. Taxonomy (NCBI): domain Eukaryota; kingdom Metazoa; phylum Arthropoda; class Arachnida; order Araneae; family Theridiidae; genus Parasteatoda; species Parasteatoda tepidariorum. The sequence goes on along the minus strand of NC_092205.1, from coordinate 27,909,376 downwards.
TTAATACTATAAGAAATTCAACCACAAACATTCCGGAAAAAAAGTGGGAGAGAACCGGAGTTTTCTCTTTTCCAGAAGCAGCAGCAGCAGAGTGGTTGCAGCCCCGCAGTTCTAGCTGAACGTTATTTTTAGACGCGGATCAATAAGAAGGGGAACCATCGTTGTGTGTGTCTGGACGAGTGGATGATGCGGCCCAAATCGCAAACCGTCTGCGTCTACCCCTCTTTTAAATGTCTTCCCTCGGCGTTGCTCCCTTTTTTTTCTCTCCTTTCCTCCCTTACCCCCATTACACACTATTAGAATCAAAATGAAAATATGCAAAGCTTTGTGCATGACTATGAAGTACGCCGCATACAGTTCTGGAATGATAAGTCATTGCTACAGAGATTGCGATTTTTCTCTTCTATTAAATATTTTTTTAATACATAGTCAGGGGTCTGTTTAGAAGAAATTTGGGTCCGTTAACGGACCCTTCACAAAATATCATTTCATAAAAACGGACCCTTCACAAAATGATTTTTCTTTTAATCGGACCCTTCACAAATTTGTTAATCTTCATTATTGTTTTGTTAATCAAATAAACCCTTCCCAGGGCAGAAAGCAAGAATGATGGATATAAACGAATTAAGTTTTGTCTTCCGCAGACGATTCTTTCATTATTCGTCCGAAATGAATATTCTGCATTCAGCAGTATAGGCAAAATACCAAATATTTGATGTTGCATCTCTAATTTAGAAGCAGCAATTGCTGTTTATTTTTGAAAATTAAATTTTTTTATTATAATTTTACAGTGCTGAGCCTAATCTTGCATCTATTTACAATTTAAAAACTTCTTGAAAAAGTTCTTTGCAATAACCGGACCCTATTTGCATAAATTCATAAAAGCGGACCCTGGATGAAAGAATGTGAGTAATTTTTTCACAATTTCAAGAGAAACGGATCTTTCACAAAATGTCTGGACAGACCCCTGATAGTGCTTAATTAATAATAATAAATTTCACTAAATGCTTAAATTTTATAATCGAGTACTAGTGCAGTAAATAATAGTTAAAATTTTGCTACCAAATTGGCGATGGCTATGAAGTACAACGTTGTTTCAACTGCGTCACTGCAACACGATGTGTGCATTTCTTGCGATTGAAACACAACTTTGCTAGCTTTAATGAATGCTAAAATATTAGTTTTCCTTGAGAACACTAACACGGTTAATGAAAGCGAACCTTTGAGTACAAGATAAGCAATGTTTCGTGCAAACTTATGAAGTACCGCGTACATTGGTATAGTACTACACTAAACGGTACACTGAAACTTGAAAAAAAATTAAATATTGACACTTTATTAAAGGAACATTAGTGCTTCAAAAGAGAGCTAAATTATATTCAATTATTGCTTATTAAGAAGGCTCCTGAATAATAATACCCCATTGATTTAAATAATATATTTGCATTTAAAGATGAAATTCATGAATGTATAGTGTACTTCCGATTGTGTCTTAGTGGTTCGGATTCCATTCTAGAGTTAACTTCCCGACGGAATAAACCCAAACACGGTTCAGAAGCGTGATGAGAAGCCCGGGTGATAACCACTATGCATGAATGCGCCAGTATTGCTAACAGATCTATATGAATAAAGCAGTATGTATATATGTATAAAGCGTAACTACAAAAATATGTGATTGCATTATTTTTGACTTGTGGAAAAGCAGTTCACATCCATGCTCTTAGGACAACAAAAAATTAAAATAGAACGCTTCCTAAACATGCAATTTAAACCAGTTTTATCTATATAAAATGTTCTATCATTTTAATCTTTTAAATCCGAAAGAAAGAAAAAACACTTTCCCTCCAGCATAGCGTAAAAATGTTTTTTTTTTTTTTTTTTTTTTTAAATTAATAGACTATCATTTAAGAAGCATCTCAAGGGTTAAACTTCAGGTTCAATACACTTTTCAAATCTTTATTCAAATGTTCAATAGGTAATTTTTATTTGCAGACTGAAGTTCCACATACTTTGTTGAGTTGCATGCTAAGATTAGTGTTTCGTATGCGTCGCATCCGTATAAATAAAGCAGATTGTTTATACGTTTTTATGTGTCTTATACAAATCCGCAATTTTGAACCAATGCGAAGACGAAAAAAAATGGACCACCCTGAATAACTTTTGATTTAATGATGGGATCTTCACGTCCTAGGACTCTATCTCAATGGCTCGAGGGGATGACTTCAAATATGCTGATTAATAAATGAAAAACGGAAAAAGGCGTAAAGCAGATCGCCTTATACGCACGGAGCACCGCGCGTCTACCTCCAGCAAAGAAGCCTGATCTGCAACCAGGAGGAAGCAGTGTACGCCAACGAAATATATGGGCTCGAGGAAGGTGTGCTGTATGGTCCACGCCGTTGGTAAATTAACCCTTTATATCACCGTGTTGCATATCTGCAACATACACAAAAAGCCTATGTCTTTGCCCCAACAAATTTTGAAGGACGATTTCGGCGATTGTCGGCCAAATCCAGTTGGCCAAGATGAAATTGGGCAATTGGGCACTGGCCTAATTGAGCTAACAAAAGAATCAGATGCAAATATCCAAAATGCAAAGAATTTACACAAACTATTTGTAAAAAATGTGGTGTAGGACTTTGTTACAACAAAAGTAACAACTGTTTTAAAAATTTTCATATGAATTAAAATTTTTGAATCTTTCAATCTTACTGCCATTTTTCACAATTTTGCAGGAATGCAACAAGCACTTTTTGTCATTTTGCATAAGGGTGCAGAAATGCAACAATAAATTTTTTTCCAATAACACAAGCCTGCGAAATTGAACTTTTCGAAAAATACAAGAGAAGTTATTGTTGATTTATATGTTATTTGATGTGCTGATTTCGAAAATGACCTTCATTTTTCCCAATCACATCAGGATTTTTTATAAAATCGATATTAATGGTTTTACTAAAATCCTATTTGGAAAGGAATTCTCTCAAACAATTTTGCATGTACTATCCGGTAACTGTTCTCTTCATTCATTTTGATCTATGTAAAATTTAATCTTGTGAACGAAAATGGATTTTTGAGCTATCAGCTAATTTTTTATAGGTTAAAATGAATAAAAAATACTGTTACCAGACAGCAGAAGTCACCTCTGGTCAAGAGAAAAACAATAAGTTCCTTGTGTTCAAACTTTTTACATCATTTTCTAGAAGAAAATCACCAACATACCATTTTAATTTGTTTTTTCGAGATAACTTACGTAAAATTGACGATTAACGAAGAATAACAAATATTGTGTATGTGTATATGAAAGTTTGAAACAAAAAACAAAAGAAACAAAAAAAGCAAAAAACAAAAGAGAAAAGTTTCCATTTATGTATACACTCGTTTTCCTCTGAAACTTATTTTTGATGATCTTCTTTTATGCTTAATCTCAGGTTTATCCCGAGCTATCATCCAACAGCAGTCAGCGAACATGTTCTTATCCCATCTTCCTTGATATTTACTCTCCATATTTCTGATATCTTGATGAAACCTTTCCCCTTGTTCTTCGCTGACTGCTCCTAAATTTTCAGGAAAAAAGTCCACATGTGAGTGAAGGAAATGCATTTTTACACTCATGGATCAACTCAACGTTTTAAATTTGTCCAGCATTTTCATTACAATTTCCTTATAATCAGGATACTTGTAATTACCCAGAAATTTACTGACGACATCTTTGAAAGCAACCCAAGCTTCTTTTTCCGTTTCTGCCATGTTAGTCTCAAATTCTTTATCCTACATGAGTTTGCGGATATCTGGGCCATCAAATATTACTTCTTTCAACTTAGCTTGGGATAAACCTGGAAACTTTTTGCACAGGTATTTGAAACAATTGCCATCTTTCGGAACACCCTTGACAAACTGCTTCATTACACCTAATTTCATATGTAGCGGAGGTAACAATACTTTTTTCGGATCTACTAAGCTGTTTCGAATAACATTCTTGGTGCCTGGGTAAAGATTTTGTCTTTTCGGCCATTCTTTTTTGACCCAATGTTGAGTCTTGTCGCGGCTGTCTCACTCACAAATGAAACATGGGTACTTTATAAGTCCCCCTTGTTGACCAAGAAGCATGGAGATAACTTTCAAATCACCGCAAATGGTCCAACTGTGGTGGATATATTTTATTTTGTTCAGGACGAGAGTCAGGTTTTCGTAGCATTCTTTTAAATATACTGAGTGTCCAACGGGTACTGATGCATACTGGCTCCTATGATTAAGAAGAACAGCTTTGAGGCTTCTTTTAGATGAATCTATAAGCAGCCTCCACTCATCTTTATTGCAGATGACATTAAAATTGCTCATCAATCCAGGAACATCAAAATGATAGACCAAGTTCTCCTCTTCATCAAAGTACTTAATAAATTCCTTTTCACGATACCTGTACCAATAAAAAGATGTTGCTTTGGCCAATAAGTTTTTTTCCTTCAATCTGGAGCCTAACAATTCAGCTTTCGAAAGGCTAAGATCTCTAGTCAGATCATTAAGCTTAACCTGAGAGGAGGGCTGAGGTAAACCGGCTAGAGGTGGTTTATATTCGATATCGGAGCCTTGAACTTCTGGATGTCCCAAGTCTGAAGACTCTAAAGAGATGATTGGTTAATTCAGTTGGAAACAAAGGCACAGGCACATCAGGTCCATGAGGAACGGCCAATGCAATGCTATCAAGATAAGATATTAGTCTTTGATTTTTCCGGTTATACCCACGAACATGGGAGGAACAAAAATAACAATCATCAAAGTGGTTTTGGAGCTCCCTCCATGTCATAGGAATACCAAATCGTAGAGCAGTCTTCTTTCCTTGATGCCATACGCGTAGATCATTGAGACACTGCACACAAACTTTACGAGGTGCTCAAGATTTGTCTTGATCTCCGAGTTTCATGTCAAAATATGCGAGATAAAGTTGTCTTACATAGTCTGTAATGTTCCGCATGCGATTTTTAACAACACTATATTCGCCGCGTGTATAACAAAAATCATCTGGGAAATTTTCACAATGTCTTGAACTCAAAGCCATGTTTCACGAAACGCACAGAAAAAAAACAAACTTTAAAATGACTCTCTATTACGCTTGCTAGTGTTTCTGATAGATCAGCGAACCTAGATAAGGATTCTCGCTACGCTATTGGTAGAGAGAGATTGCTACAGAGGGAGGGACGGTGACAGGAAGTAGTGATAGAGGGGTACTTTTGTAGATTTGACCAAAGTAGAATGCTGGTCAGTCAAGAAAGAAAAAAATTCAAAAACGAAATTTTTTTTTATGGTAAATGTTCATAAAAATTCCAGTAAAATTGAATTTTTCTAAAAAACGTGACGTGATGGACATTTTTCATTACTATTTTCCATTTCAGCACCAAAAAATACATTAAGTTCAGCTATCAGACCCCTTGTATTTTTTTCATCGCAGGTCTGTGTAATTTTTCTTATTTTATGTTGTAAATTTTTTTATTATTTTTTACAGGCTTAGAATGATGTATTCTAATGTATGAGTAATTTTTATTAAAATCAGAGATGTTGAGATATAAAGGGTTAAAAAATAATAATTTAAAAAATAAAAAACGATATGAAACGTCATAAAAATAACATACCGACTTTAAGCGCAATTTCCTAATTACTTGAATTGATGTCGCTATGGTAGGAAATAATTAAAATCGAACATTTCCCGAAATTTCAATTTTTATTTATTTTATTTTTTGTTTTATTTACGTTTAATACAGAAAAAGTTGATTTTTAACTTATTTTGAGGAAAAAACTACACCTTTTTGGTTTTAACTATAGCTAGACTTATTCAAAATCGTTAATTTTTGACCTTGTCCATTTCAGACTGTACAATATGTATGAAAGTATGATAGAGCTACGCCCGTCCATCTGTGGTTGGCGTGCACTAGCATCTTCATCATTTTTATATGTTAATTTATAATTATTTCGGGCTACAAAAATTTAAAAATGCAGTTGAAAGATAACGAAATAAAACTATGAAATCATTATATTACTTATCCTTTCATTTTAATAAAATTAAAAAAAAAATTAAAATAAAAAAATTAAAAATGAGACTTAGATCGGAAACCAGAAAACCACCTTAAAGGATGATGAAAATTTTCTTTTGAAAGTATGAAATAAGTTGGAATGCTTTCAAGTTGTCTCAAAATCTTGAGTAAGAATTTTATTTGATATCAAAACTTTGTAACAACTTGGAGCCATTTCCTCGTCCGTATATAGAAATCTAAATATGTTCACTGGATTATAAGTAATTCAGATTCCTTTCTTTCTCTTTTGTGATTACAAAATTAGATAGACGATAAATAAATCTTTTATTTGTATGGAAGGGCAGAAATAGTTAACTATGGCATGTGAGTTCAAACCATTCTTTTCAAGTCCAGACAAAAACATCTAACATTTTATTACTTTCATAGATAGAGGGGAGGGGTGATTCAAGTGGTTTACAGACTGGGGAAGGGGGTATCGCTGATTTAGAGATCGTCAACGGAGCGGAACAGCCAGAAAATGTCTGGTTTGGAAGCGATAACAGCGTTTCAATTCGATTTCAGCAACTTTGGCAGATGTTAGAGGCGATTATGACGCCAAGAGAATTAAATAAGAAAGCGGCATTATTTACGGATTCAATGGACAACAAGGGCGGCGTTCTTTTAATGTCCCCCCTGGCTGTTAATACAGAAGGAAAACAAAGGATTTGACCCTTTGGTATCCGTCCAGACGGATGCTGGGGAAAAAGGAATCGATGGCTGGCCGATCCTGTCGCCATGGCAACTGCCTCAGCTGTTTGTTTTTGCCTACTAGTCTGGAGAGACGTATGTTTACCTGAAGAAAAACGATGGAAAAGATAAGTCATCCGTTCGGAAAATAACAAAACAATATTTCCAAGTTTCTTTCAATATGTTTGATTTCAAATGCAGAAGAGCGTCTGCATAAATTAACATCGACAGCAAGAAATAACTAAACCTACACGAAATAATCATAATTTTTGAATATCGAAAAAAAAGAAATATATCATTCTAATAATTACGGATATCGAACTTATTTCTAAGGATTTTTATCGGCAACAATTAAATTAAACAACAATAAAAATAATCTGACACTGCAAGCGTTGCGTTATTACGTTTAAGTGCATAATAACCTCTGCAACGCGTTTTGAAATTAAGGCGTAAGATTTATTAATCACTTATCTGAGAAGAAATATAATACAGGAGGGAAACTTTAGAATATATGAAACATATATATACATAAAAAATCGTATTTTAAATCTTTTTATTTTATTCTTACACAAACTATTTAACGCAATTTCGATTAATTTCGGATTTAGTCATTTAAAACTACACTGTTTAAAATTGTGTAAAAAAAAAAATATGTATATTAAAATTGAAATATTTTCTGAACATCATAAAAATGATACTTAGAAAAAATTTACTGCATAGACCTGCTGTAGACTTTGGGCTTTCAAACTATCTAGCCAAGAGCTTGCAATGAATATTATTTTTTGCAAAAGGAGAATTTTCATTTCTCTCGTTGGCTTTGGGAATATATTTTAGGTTGTTTTAGCAATTTTGAGTCTAAGAAGTTCTCCAAAAATATAAGGTAATAATTTTATAACAATTTTATTTCGCATCTTTTTCTGAATGCTTTCGTACTACCATTCAATGAAATCGTCGAATTATTTTTTCACCACCATGCCACCGAGCCCGCCCGATATACATAGGATTACTTCACCCCGAATTCTCCCGAATTCACCCGAAAGCGAGTCTACGTCGTCGGATAAAGGTCACATTTTCGGTCTCCTCACTTGGCCTTTGGTGTCCAAACAAGAGAATTAGTAAATTAAAACCTTTTCTATCGCGAACCTGTGAATTAAAAAGCGAAGAGAAAAACTGAACCAACGGAAACTCCAAGATGAATAAAACAAAAATTCAAAAAGAAAATGAAAATCTTAGCAAAATAACAGTTATTGAACAAATACCGATAGAGCGAAATCGTCGAAAAAAGCCCAGAGCAAAAGCAACGAACGAAAGCAGTAAATTTATATCTCATAATTTTTTTTTACTTAATAATTTAGTTTTGTTTAAAAGTAGTATAAATGTTTATTTAAGTTTTATCATTAACATGAGACCACCCAAGCTTGAAAACTTTTTTGAACCAGTCTCATCTCTAATGCCAACCAATCACGCCTCTTCTCTTACAATCGCGAACAGCAATGTTTGTAAAGAACAAATAATTACAATTATTACATTGACGCTAATTTTCTTGGATTAATTCTAATATTTTAAAACATATTTTAATTAAAAAAGGGGTTTCTTTAAGAACCAACTATACATTAGTAATATTTAATTTTAACGTTTTGTTCGTAAATATTTTATTTCCGATTCGAAATTTGAACTGTGCAGTTCGGAATCGTTGCTTGAATTCCGAATGATATAAAATGCAATGATATTTCCGTAACCATTTTTTCCCCTTCCTAAAAAAGCTGGTATTCATTATTATTTCATCAAGATTAAACAAAGTTGAAAGAAAGAAATATTTTAAGCAATATTTAAAGTATACTTTTAACTTTTTCCTTTTGTCCTAAATTTACTTAAAGAGAACAATAAAATCATTTTAAAATAGCTTTAGTCGAAAATCCTACAATACTCTAAATTTAATTAAAGGCTATTATTCATAAATAAAAAAACCTACTACCAAATCAACATAAGATGAATGAAATGTTGAGTCCAGAACATTTTTGTAGAGACCAACACACAATCTATATTGTTATTATTTTAGTTTTACTTAATAATTATCCTTTTTTTACATGTTAAATAGCGTATAAATTTAAAATATTAAAAAAAATTCATTCATATGTGCTAATTGGGAAGAAAAACAAAACTTTATTTTTTTTTCTGGGCTCTACTGGTACATATCTAGTTGTAAAAAAACAATAACAATTAACTAATTTTAACTTTAAAGAAATCTTAAAAAGATTAGAATTTTTTAAATATCTGATTTTAAATAAATAAAAAATAGATAAAATTTAAAGGATTTTATCTAGGTTTTTCTCTAAAAAGTACGCAACAAGGAATTCGGCAATTATTTGAATTTAAATTCTGAATATCTCTGTAAATAGTAGTGCAAATTCAAATCTTAATCAACGCTGTAAAGGGTACTGTTTAGATAAAATACTGTGAAATGGTCCCATATTTAAATATAAATGGTCAAATTTCAAAGCATAAATAAATTAAAATATCCTCATTTATAATCATCGGGAATTACTTTCTTTAGCTTAATAAAAATATATTAAACAATACACGCAAAAGGGTTTTACTCCACTCTGTATTGCCTTTTTCGTACACTTTGTCAAAAATACTATAAGTAACATTTAAAGTACTGAATAAATATTTTTTATTCAATAACAATGATGAATGTTTAAATTTTTTATGAATGTTTAAATTTTTTATGAATGTTTAAATTTTTTATGAAATGAAGAGATTTATACTTTTTACAGCATTCATTGAGCGAGCGTTCGAAGTTGAATTTTTTTTTCCTTCTTTTTTTAACACTATTAAAATTCTAAAAGCATTCTTAGATAAATATCAGAAGTGAGTCATTGAGTGATTTCAAAATTGCTGGTATTAAATTCAGAAAGTTATTTACTTCTTCTCTTTTTGGTCGATCCGAATTTTGCATGGATGAAAATGACAGCATTATTAAAAGCTTTAAGCATGATCTTTCGAATTGTGCGAACATTGGAACTTTCTGAGTATGGTGTGTGCATTCTACGGATTCGGGGTCCGGAAAAATCGGGGTACATTAAGTCTACATACAGGTCGAAATCCAGGAAGGTAGGAGAATTCAGTTATCCCTTTCAACTTAAATATCAACACATACTGCATTCTCGGAGCAATTACCCGACAAAGGAGTGTAAACTTGTGTGCAACAAAAAAATAAAAAGAAGAAAAAATACGCTTATAAGATTTTCCTTTTTTGAATAAAGCCAAAACATTAAGATTCCTTTGTCTTTCTCCCCCAAGAGGATTATGGAAAGTCAACTATAACGAGACGCTGATTTCTACTGCCACTGACTTTTCCCAATTTACATTTCCTGGAATTTCTACGCCTTTTACAGTTCTATTCAAAGTTTATTCCGAAACACGCACTCCAACCGATATCCTTTTCTTTTCCCGTTCGATTCCGGCAAGTTGTTGCCACTCCATTTCCTCCCTTTTTTTTCCTTTTCCAGGGCAATAGGTGAGAAAAAGGGAAATCCCAGAGCGATATGATTTTCAAATAAGGTGAAAAGGAACAATTTGCGGGATCGGGTGAACTACGGGAAAAGGCATGAAATACGAATTGAAGAACAAAGGGTGTTGCAAAGGCAGTCATGTTATTTTTCTATTTTGCAACTTAAATTATATTTGCACGGATTTCTCAAAATAATAAACAAATAAAAGAACACATACCCACATTTTACAAAATTATTTTTTTTGCTTCGTTTAAAGGGGAAAATATCAATAATTTTTGAAGGTATGTTTTGCGGCATTTTTACGTAGTCGTGTGATGAAAAAAAAAAAAAAAAAGACCTAAAGTAAAATGTACAATAAATCTACTACTTATTAACAAAATATAAACATACCCCTTTTAAATTATAAGAAATTTTTTATATCACTCTCTACTTACAGGTAAGTACAGAACCCGTTATCCGGAAATCAGAAAACCGGAAAACCAAAAAACCGGAACGAAATTCGATAAATTTTCCCGCCATTTTTTAAAAAAAAAAATTTTTTCCTCATAAGATTTTAGGATTTTTCGTTCTTTTTTGAAAGATCTGGATACCTTACCATCATTTTGGAAATAATCATTAGTGTATTACTCCATCGTTTTTTCTTCTTTTTAAGATTATTTCCACAAAAAAAAATTTTTTTTAATTGGGTTTAACATTTAAAAAACGGCTTTTTGTACCGATTCAGAAAACCGGAAAAATCAGTTATCCGGAATAGCGATGGTCCCGATCGTTCCGGATAATCGGTTCCCTACTGTATTGTTGACATTGTTCATTTAGGTCTTAATCAATTTTTAATATGTTGCCTAGGTTTAATTTTTTCCGGCTGTAGAAAAATCGGGAGTTTAAATAGAGCAATCAAGTTAAAGATCGTATTTATGACTTAAGTTAACAGAAATACAAATTAATCAACACATATACGTTTAAAAACAAAGATCGGTAACATTTTATTTTGTTCTCACAAAATTCAAGAACATACTAAGAGAGCAGCATTTATTTAACATAGACATCAGGGTGTATCACAATTATACGTTAATACTAGAATGAATGTCTGACATAGGACGGTTTAGAAAGGCGGTCGGCCCCGCTTGCCCTTTGATCCGTAAAAATGCGCCTTCCTTGCTCTTTTTGTAAAAATAAGCTTTCATTCTTTAAAAATTATCTTTTTATTTTATTTTTTCAGGAAAAGGTTGTCTTCTTAACCACCTGTTTTAATGAAAAGTCTACTTCTGATTTATTTAGTTACTGATAATTATTTAACTTTTAATTTGATTCCCTTATTTTAGTAAGATTTTTCTTATGTTGTCTAATTACATAGTCAAAATTCGCATGATATGCAGCTCTAGAGATATCACATCTTTTATTCAGGCGGGGGGGGGGGGATTAAAAAATAGCTTTTATTTAAAAATGCACCTTTAAATGCTTATTTTCTTATAATTTTTAGTTTAAAATAAATAAAAAGTTTTTGAGTTGTTTATCAGTTAAGATTTTTTTAGAATTTAAAATTTTTTTTAGATTTTTTAAAAATTTATGCACAGAGATTTAGCTTGCCTTTATTTTCCGAAAGCTTCATATTTTTTTTTTTTTTTTTTTTTTTTTTTTTTTTTTTTTTTTTTTTTTNTTTTGTTATTTTGATTAATGAGGGAAAATTTCGTTGTGAAATATATACATAAAATAGCATATCCCAACAATCCCAACGCCTGGAGGAATCCTAATTCTCCAGGACACTAGAAGAAAGTAAGGGGGGGGGAAAGAAACGAAGGAAGAAGCCAAAATTCACCAATCCCATTTTTTAACGAAAACGAATAAGTGAAATTTAAAACATAACATTTCAATAACAATTCATTAACGTTAAAAATTTCTACATTTAATTTTGTTAAAAAATTACTATTTTAATATTTTTTAAAATTTATACAGAATTTTAAAATCCATATCACTTATAAGTTATTTCGAATTTTTATTTATGTTTCCTTATTTTTCTAAATAAATGTATACACTTATAATTAGTTAAATATGTACACTTATCAGGGGTCTGTTTAAAAGAAATTTGGGTCCGTTAACGGACTCTTCACAAAATATATTTTCATAAAATCGGACCCTTCACAAAATATTTTAACTTAAAAACGGACCCTTCACAAAATGATTTTTCTTTTAATTGGACCCTTCACAAATTTTTTTACCTTCATTATAATTTTGTTGATCGAATAAACCCTTCACAGGGCAGAAAACAAGAAAGATGGATGTAAACGAATTAAGTTTTGTCGTCGGCAGACGATTCTTCCATTATTCATCCGAAATTAATATTCTGCGTTCAGCAGTATAGGCTAAATACCAAATATTTGTATGTTGCATNCTGCTTGCCCTTTGATCCGAAAAAATGCGCCTTCCTTGCTCTTTTTGCAAAAATAAGCCTTCATTCTTTAAAAATTATCTTTTTATTTTATTTTTTCAGGAAAAGGTTGTTTTCTTAACCACCTGTTTTAATGAAAAGTTCACTTCTGATTTATTTAGTTACTGATAATTATTTAACTTTAATTTTTAATTTGATTCCTTTATTTTAGTAAGATTTTTCTTACGTTGTCTAATTCCATTCGCATGATATGCAGCTCTAGAGATATCATATCTTTTATTTAGGGGGGGGGGATTAATAAATAGCTTTTACTTAAAAATGCACCTATGAATGTTTATTTTCTTATAATTTTTAGTTTAAAATAAATAAAAAGTCTGAGTTGTTTATCAGTTAGATTTTTTTAGAATTTAAAATTTTTTTTAGATTTTTTAAAAATTTATGCACAGAGATCTAGCTTGTCTTTATTTTCCTAAAGGTTCATATTTTTTTGTTATTTTGATTAATGAGGGAGAATTTCGTTGTAGCATATCCCAACAATCCCAACGCCTGGAGGAATCCTAATTCTTCCAGGACACTCGAAGAAAGTAAGGGGGGGGGGGGGNGGGGGGGGGGGAGAAAAGAAACGAAACGAAACGATGGAAGAAGCCACAGTTCACCCAATCCCATTTTTTAACGAAAACGAATAAGTGAAATTTAAAACATTTCAATAACAATTCATTAACGTTAAAAATTTCTACATTTAATTTTGTTAAAAAAACGTCAAGTTTTCTTTTCTTTCCTTTTTCTAGTCTAAGGGGTTTTGTAACTAAGTGTTTTAACGATCCAGTTGGTGAGTCATTGATTCATTTAGTTTAGCCACGTGGTTTATAAGAGGTTCATTTATAAATTCAACGATTCATTGATTCATTAAGTGACTTATTGGTTCAGTTAGTAAGTGACTGATACATAAAACGAAGCAATTCTTTGCTCAGTTACGTGATTTTATTGTCACTCGGATGTCAGCGTAGGTATTAATGAGAGAAAAATATAGGAATAAAGGAAGAAAAGAGCCTATGATCTATAGCACAACTCATTTTTATTATAATACATTTTATATCAACGCCAAAATATATTTCTAAAAGTTATATAAAATCAAGGCGCAAACTTGCAGAAACGAAAATTGATGGTGCATGCAAAGATCTCTCTAAACGCACTCTTGATTCTAGAATATCTTACATTTTACTTTATGAATTATAATGATCTCATCCATTTCTTTTTTACGAAGGAATTTTTAAGAAATTCTCTCTTTTTTTTTAGTTATTTATTTTTAATTTAAATAGTGAAAAGTTAGTTTTTAAGGTAAAATATTTTGTTACAAGGCTCCGTTTTTACCACAAAATAATTTATGTAGGATTCGTTAACTGACCCAATTTTATCCTTAACAAGCCCATGAAAGGATATAACAAATAGGAGATCATACATACAAAATATATACACACGACATTTGGTAACTATTAGATTTCTGTTATTTCAAAAAACCGTAGAGCAGAGGTGGCTTAGAAGATAGAGCGTTTGCCTTCCAATGAGGTGGCCAAGGTTCGCCCGGACCAAGACACAGTGCTGACGTAAAATATTTTAAGTGGTAGACGGATCATGTCATGGGTTAGAAACACCTTGCCGTTCTGCTAGTCGTAAGAGGCTTTCGTGCTTTTTTTTCTTTTTCTTTTTTTCTTTTTTTTTTTTACATTTTAAGCAAATGCGGGTTAGTTCCATCAAAAAGTCCTCCAAGAAGGCTGGTTTCTTCTGATGCTTAATCCATGAGTTCGTTTGTCTTCTGAGTAGGATTCAAATTTAAAAAAGCTACGGAGTTAAACATTGATAAATGTAAAATCAGAATTGGCGGGGATGATCAACACCGGTAAGAAAGTAAAATAAAATTTAACTTTAACCGTTATCCATTGCGGATGGGGAACGTAAACATCGCAACCCAGAAATAAAATGAACATTACTTTTCTTGAAGATCGAACACCATTTTGTGTTCCGCAACCATAAAATAAAATTGAAAATAAGCCCCCTCCGCGCCCCATGGAGGAATTTTTTTTTTTTCTTCGTTCACCCAAGTGGGTAGAAAGAGGGAAACGGAAGCCCTTTCGTCTGGCGGGGGCGCAGGTACAGAAAACAAGCCGTCTGGAGGCTGAAGATGGTAAATGACCCGCACACCTACACCATCCAATTTCTATCGATTCTTTGAGGCACCTGTCTTCTACGTCACTCACCTTCTTCTACGGATGGGCTTTCACATCCCCTCTTTTTCTCTCTTCCTTGTTGTTTCGTAGGGAAGAACCGGGATTAGATTAACCTACATGTTGGTATTATTTAATACATCACTTTTTAATTAAGTAAGAAACATAAAATTTAAGAATTTCTAGAATTAAACTCTTTACGGTTCAGCAACTCGTAAATGAGTATAGTAAATCAATTTTAGAATTATAAAAAAAAAACTCTGACAATATCATAATCAAATTTTATTAATACTACTAAATTAACATATCACATACTAAACATTTGCGACTACGAATATTAAGCACATATTTGATTCATACTCAAAAAGCGTAATAATTTTTATAATCAAACACCACTAAAAATGCATACTCAAACAAACTCTTAAATAAAGTGATATATAAATTTTAAAATGCAGCATAAAACTAAAATAATTATGAAAATAAAAGTTCATTTCTCAAAAAGTAAATCTAATGAACTTAATTTTTTTTCCTTTTTTATAATACATTTAATTTGTTTAAATCTAAAAAATTCTTACGATACTTATTTCTAAACAAGTGTGTTGGTTTCGTATTAGCTTTTTTCTATTCCATGTAGCTTCTCCCGGACGAAAAGCCTATCCCGTTTTAAACCCTTTCCAGGGCATGAAATTTTGATCGAAAATTGCTGACAGGTAGCACATTAACTATAGGACCGATAAGTAGATAGAGTAGTAGAAGTAGGTAAAGAGATGTACTTTAGCTATGTATTGTTTAAAAAAATAGTGAATCGTAATATTTTTGGGAACGTTGCCATACCGGATACACTGCGCCGGAAAGTGTTAAGGAGTTGTAGCTAAGTTATGAATTAACAACATTATCGATTAACTTTTTAACCCTAGGTTGCCTAAAGGAAGTCATTTTGACTGCTTTTTAACTACTTTTTCATTGCATAAATTAATATTTTCTTTCCAAGTGAAGTAAATTTTTTTATTGTTAATATTTACTAATAACTTGTTATATAACTGTAAATAATATTAAAAATTAATTAAACAAATTTCTTTACACATTAGTTATTCTTTCACAGTGCTGTCATTATGACTGCTTTTGGGCAATATAGGTATATACCAAGTTTCAGTCCTTCTAGTGTTAAAAGAAAGATTTTTGTGAGGGGAAAGGTGCTCAGATCATTAATGGCCCTAAATTCTCCTACATAGCTCTCCAGGCAAAAGAACAAAAAATATAGGGGGTTACCTAGCACTTCACAATCAAACTGAACCACCAGAGGGGAGAAGACAGACAAGAAAAAATTTTAGAAATGCTATTATTCATCTTTATATATTAAAAATAAATAAACTAATGACTGATATTTTTACGTTGCTCATCAAAATATTTTGCATAAAAAAGATTTTTTAGATTTTTGAAAAATGCCTTTCTTTCAGCATAATTTACAGAGCCGTAAATCAATGTTAGTCAGTATAAATTTAAAAAGGAAGAAAAAAAAACATTTTTTTACAAAATTAAATCATCAATCCGAAATGACTAACAATGTAATACTGTTGTTAATCACGCATTTTTCTTTATTTAGTATTCATTTTTGCACTTTTAATTTCATTTTTATTTAAATTTTGATTTGAACCACTGAACCTTTCAATTAAATACCTTCAACTGCCATCATCGTAGGTAAACCGCGGCATTTGTCGATTAGAAGCCAATCAGGTTCGACACATACGCGTGACGTCGCTTACAGGAAACCAATTGAATCTGATTTAAATCACATGGTTAGATAAAATTACTTCACTTCTTGAGTTGCAAGTACCCAATTAATTTTTTAATTGTCCCTCTCTGCAAGCTATAAGCTATTTTTCTTAAATTTCGATATCTTTCAGTAGTAAGCATTAAACCCTTTCAGATCTTTCTAAATCAGTGTTTCTCAATCTTTTTTGTGCCATGTCCCACCTAAGCCTTTCTAAAATTCTTATGCCCCCCTATGTAACATATACATAATTTTTAATATTAAAAAATAGAATTGTTCACTTAAGAAACTTAAATGACAGGTTTCAGGAATAATTCACTAGGAAATTGTTAACAGTAAGTAAATTTTCAAAACATATAAAGAACTAAAATTCGAAATAATTTTAATAAAGATTTTTCTATAATAATTTAATATTTTAATTTATTGAGATCCTTGAGCTTGCTGCACAGAGATTTTATGTCAGGTTCCAATTTGGTTAGCTTCAGTCTCAAGTCTCCCCGTTGTATTACATCCAGGCGATTTCCTTTTTCTTTTTTTTACCAGTAAATCATTTACAGAACTAAATCCACATTCAGCTAAATATGAAGATGGAAACTGTAACAATAGTTTTCGTGCACATTTGGTTGAATTTAGGTATTTGATTTCTGTTTTCTCACAAAGCCATGCCATCACTCCTTTTATATTAAATAAAATTTTAACTGACTCATAATTTTGCATTTCTGCGAGTTCTTCTTGATACTGCATATTTTATATATCAAACAAATTCAGTAACATTGACTGTATCATCCGTGTTGGAAAATCAATTTGTTTTAAATCAGAAAATCTTTCTTGTAAATCAGTCGATGAAATTTTCAGATGATAATTTTCAATAACAAGTACAGAGGTATCATTTTTGTTGTTAATATATTTCTGACATAACTCAATATGGGTAATGAAACCAAATATCTTCGCTTTTGCATCAACAAGAGTTTCATTTGTTGCTTATTTAATATATTTAGTTTTTCAAAGATATCGGCTAAATAACTCACAAATGCTTTACCATCGACTGTTAACAGATACTTCATTTCAGGTTTGTCGCTTAAAAAATCGCTAAGTCACATAATATTTATTGGCCGCAATTATTTTAGAATTTGCTTTTTTCTTTCAATTTTGGCACCCAACTCTAGCATTGCATTTAAATGGCCCGGAGCAAAAGGGTTAAACTCTTGTCGAGTTCATTTTCGAATTGCCCCCTTAACAATCAAATTGCCCCCCAGTGGGGCGTGGGCCCCACGTTGGGAAACACTGTTCTAAATGTAAACAAAAAAAGAATATACTTTATAAAATGTTCTAAATATTTCTTTTCGAGATGTTCAGGTTCATCGATATATAAGAGTGAGTTGTACGTTATTCAAAAGGGCGAGAAATAAGATTACTATATTTTTTATGAAATAACGGATCATAGGAAGACTAAATTATACTGTTACGATGTGATATTGATTACATGGATTCGATTTGATTTGAAAATATGTGAAATTTGGATCTTCTGATCAGTAACCCAGTTACTATTTATGTTTAGCGTCTATTCCTTTTTTCCCTCCGAGAAAATAAAAAAAAATAAAGCACTGAAATGCCTTTGAATTACTGATAAAACATTCCAACACTTAAGTTTCCAGAACTGCAAGTGTTACATCGTCTACATAATTTTGTTGCTTTAAGTCTTTGAAAATAAAATGCCTAATTAGTTCTAAAAGTTATAAAAAGCTACTTATGAAAGGTTATAACACTCCCAAAACAATAATGTACGCATAGTTGACAATAGTTAACGCAATTTTCAGTTATAATTAAACAAAACTCGTAAATTAATAACGTTATAGATTTCGCGTTTTTTAAGTACGAAATTTGTGAAGAATCTATTTTTAAAACATTTTAAGAAGTTCATTTTTCAGGTAAAACGATGAAATACGATACTCTTCACGAGAAAATACGTAAAAGATAAATTTTTAGGATTAAATTTATATGTGAAGAGTCCCTTGTCGGAGGAAATTTCTCTTAAACAGGCACTCGAACGATATAAAAATTTTAAACTAAGAAAAGAATTCAAAGATCTCATAAGTTACTGTAACAGGGCTAATTATGAACGATACGATATTAAAGTTGTATGAAATTACATTACATTGGTTTATAGGCTATAAACAAAATTCACAAAAAGAAATTTTTAAATTCTAATTCATGTTTCCACTAAAACACTAAATAAATAAAATAAAAAAGAATGATTAATTAAAATTTAATTTCATAAACAAGTAATATTTCATCCAAATATAAATTTTTATTTTATTTTTAAAAAATAAAATATTTAAAAAATTTTTTTAATATGGAAATTAACTCAAGCGACAAATAATTTTGTGGGCCATCTTTAAAAATGAATTTTTCTTTTTTTTTGTAAATAAAAGTATTTTTATTTATTCGTTTGTTATGCTGAATTGTTAAGTGAAGTCCACAACAAAAACATTAAGCATGCACGCATCCGTACGTAACATACCTTCTTCCTCATTAACTTTTGTCTCTCTCTCTCTCTGACAGTCGCGTGACCCTCTAGCAACAGCTGATCCACCCTCACACTTCTTCCCCTTACCTAACGCCCACGCCTCTATCATTCAATCTTCCCCTTCACCAACAAAGAGAAGGGTTTTTGCGAGCGGTTCCTCAGACCGCTCGACGAGGCCAAGAATGGAAGGGGAAGGGGGTGACAAGAACGTCGCGTCTCCGGATTGTGTGTATATATATTTTTAGTTGGGAAAAGAGAAGGAAAAAAAATGTCTATTTTTAGAGGAGCAATGTGAATGCGTGGGAAGAGTTGAGATCCGAATAAAATCGATCCTTCTTATATTTATATGATTGATGAGAAATAAAAAAAGCCGATAGCTAATTGCCCACAGGAAGTTGATCTGATTCTGATTGAAATATTTTTTTCGCGGTAATTTTAAATTGCTGATAACATATAATTAGTGTCAAGTGTGCTAAGTGGAGGGCGAGGGATTCAGTTCTTAACTATTAAATGAACTAAAACTTACAATCTGATACTAGTATATATTATTTTCATGGGGTAATTAAAAAAAAATTTTTCCAAGTAAATACTTCGCTTTAGCGAAATATTTTATAAAGGAAGAAAATATGATTTTCAAACAACCTTAATATTGAAATAAATTTACTAAAGGATACTATCCGCATGCAATTACATAAAACTGAATTTTAGATATGAATTTAAATATTTATGAGTACTATTCAATTATGAACACTATTATGAAATACAGTTTCAATGACTCCTCCTTTTAAGCAAATAAAGATTTTTTTTCACCCATCTAGGTACTGCATTACGCTCTTCTTTTCAAAAGGATTAAATGGGGAAGGGGTAAAGTATGCCCTTTATATGTCACTGGTAAACGATTATTTTATTCCAATTAAATAGTTTCATATAAATAGTGTTAGACTAATTACTTGAAATTAATACTATGGCTAACAACAACAAAAATCGTTAATTGAATTTTACAAAATAAAGGAACAGAGCTTTTACTTATTTATTAATAATTTCAAATCAGTTAATTCCGAAAAAAGAAAATACGAAGAAAGAAGTTCCGAAAAATAAAAAGGAAAAGAAGAAAAAAAATGGAATAAAAATAAAACTTCAAAGTACTTAGTTGAAAAACTCAACAATTCAGAAAAATATGCAAAAAGACAGGCAACTTAAATTTGAGGCAAACCGTTAGAGTTTTTCCTGTTTTCTAAATTGTTCATTAATTGCAAGTTTTCCTAAATTTGTGGTAAATTTGGATCAGACTCTCGCGTCATAACTAGGGGTTTTGATTTAATCTTAACGTAAGTCCATACTATATTTTCTTCCCTTCCTTTTCGTAGAAAATATTTTTTTAAATCTGCATTGCATTTTGTGATACAGATGGGAAAAAATATGTCAAAATTTTACTAGATGAAGGTTAAAAAGAGTGAATTTTATAAGAATTTCAAAGCACAGATTTTCAATCTATGAAAGTTTAACTCGTGCTTATAAATAAGAGCAATTTTTGGAAAAGAACTGCAATAAATAATTTCAAGTTCATTAATTGAACTAAATATAATTAATGCTAAAATGGAAAATCAATTTAAAACAAGCGATCACTTTAAGATATTTTCTCGTACAAAATAATTTTAATTTTGTAATTTTAATAAACATAGGAAACCATAACCACTTTTCAGAAGAAATCGCATGAGAAATAATTTATAATAGATGTATTTTAAACCAAATTTTAAAAAAATTTCATGACACTGCAAAAACTGGATAAAAAAAGAAAAAAAAATTAGCTTTTTATGTTTTTTTCAATTAAAATAAACATTTAATCAATGATATTGTTATATTCACAAATGCCATTAAAAAAGTATAAAAAAATAGAGTCTATAAATATGTTTCGTCTCTGAACTTCTAGCATATGTTTACATAATATAGCGTGACAAGTGACAAGAAGGATAGGAGCACGGTGAAGAGAGACAATTTGTGTCAAGAAAGTGAGGGCTTAAGAAATTTTTTTATAATAACTCATATTTAAATGAGATTTATCCTTATGTTTCAAAATAAATACGTGCATTTACATCTCTGTAACTGATGCGTATTTATATATTTTTCAGTTTTTCGGCATATTCAGTTTTTAATTTAATATAGTTGATAACTGCACACAGAATTATTTATGTTCATTAGTAAATTTCTAATTACTATTATAAATATTTTTTTTAAAGATTTTTTTCAACTGGTTAAATTTTTATCTACAATATCACTTTTAATAAGTTCAATATAATTTTAAATAATTCTATACATTAAAAATTTGCTTGTCTGTCGTATCTGACAAGAGCTAAAAAATATATATATATTAATTAAACTAGATTAAGATGGCAATCATTCAAAAAAAAAAATTTTTTTTTTTTTTTAAAGAGAATCTCTAATATTTATTTTCTCTGTGAAAGAAACTTGAGCCTCTCGTCTCATGTTGTCTGTTTTCGAAGATTCAAGTCTGTTGCAAAATAATTGCTTTCCAAAGTTCGAACAAAAAGTACAATAATCTTCAAATTTTTTTATACGAAAATAACTTCCAATATTAGCATATAAAATAATTAGGACTCATTAATTGGAAGGCATAAATCATAGAATAACACACCCAAGGATAACTCCAGGCACAAATTTGGACCGTTTTGCGACCCTTAAAAAAAAAAAAAAAAAAATTATAGGGAGGAAGTACGGTCTTTTCCCAAAATTCTTATTTTTAAAATAGGTCCCTTCACAAAATTAAAAAAATAAACCACTACTTAATTTTTGTTTTAAAATTATTTGATGTACGTGTGTACTGTAGATGTCTAATTATCTCCAAATCTTTATTTGACAAAATAACCTCCAATATTAGCATAGAAAATAATTAGGACTCATTAATTGGAATGCATAAATCATAGAATAACACACTCAAGGATCACTCCAGGCAACAATTTGAACCGTTTTGCGACCCTTAAAAAATTCAAATTCTAGGGAGGAAATACGGTCTTTTCCCAAAATTCTAATTTTTAAAATTGGTCCCTCCACAAAATTTAAAAAAATAAACCACTACTTAATTTTTGTTTTAAAATTCTTTGATGTACGTATGTACTGTAGATAACTAATTACTATCCCTAAATCTTTATTTGACAGTATGATCAAGCCAAGAATAAATGATCTAATTGCAGCATATACTTATTTTGAAATATTTTTGATATTCATAAAATATAGTCATTTATACAACTGAATGTTTTTATATTAAGTTTTCACAAAAATAGGCCCCAAAAAATAAAACCTGAATCGACCCCTGCACTCCAATAATAAATAGGCTATTCCAGTTCTCCCATGCTTATATTCAGATTACACGGCTCAAGGTTGCCACCGCGCATTGTCTGGCGAAGAAGTTTAAACGCCGCCGCCAGGACGAAACGAGAACTACAGTTACCTAGAACGATGTGACTGACCCCAGTGTAGATGAGGATCGATACAGTCTCCCTCACCACCCCCGCACACACACAGATCGGATGCAGCTACCGTCGGTGACGTCGTCGCCTTTTCCGAAAGGCCAAAGGTAACAGTGCGCTTTTAGCTCTCTTTTTCCCCCTTTGTCTGAGAGTGAAAAGGATTTTCCCTATTTTTTCCCCTTCAATCTTTATTGAAAAAAAAAAGAGACCTTGAGATGAACTGCATACTTATATTCCAGGCGTCTCATTCAATAAAACAACACCGTCCACGCTGTAGAAAAAGGAATTAACTTGATTCAGGTGCCCAATGTTATGTTAGAAGTTTTCAAAACCAGACTGATTATAGAACGAGCCTATAGAGCCTTAACTAAAGCCGCTTGCTCCTTACAACACATGGCTAACATTATCAATCCAAACTTTATAATTTATTAAAATTAGTATGAATCTCATTTTCCCCAACTTACACAAGGAAAAAAGATGAATAATTTATACTTTAAAAAATATGTCTCATTTTATAACCTCACGAAAAATTTAGAATTAATATAAATCAGGATAAAACGCTTTCAAAATTAAACATTTCTAAAATCGTTTGCACAAATTTTAAAATTTTTGAAACTCAATTCCATTGCTTCCTAGTTAATAATAAATTTTGAATTATTTTATTTCGTAGTTATGAATTATTTTACAGAAGGTCAGTTGTTTGCATGGGAATGTAATTTTCAATTTATGGATACACTAAAATAATGAGTAAAATGCATACTTATGGTGCTCAGATCGTCGTCTAAAATTATATCAACCCCTTCACTAAATTTTTGAACATGAAAAAGGCAATAACTTTTTTAGTTCTGACCATCATTGGTACTTCTTCCGTAAGATCTGCCAGATGCAATTGATCAAAATCCTATATTTTATTCAGAAAAATGCTTCTCTTGCAATTATCGGCTTTTAAAACGAAAAGATTCAGCTTGAAACTGGAAAATACCAACACTCAAATAAAATTCAAGAAACATGGAATAATAGTAGGTTGATGTGACTAAACTAGGTCAATGTACTAAATCGCCATTACATTTTTAAACTGGGTTAGAGAGACCAAAAACATTTCTTATGAAAATTATTATTACTAATATTTATAGTAATGGGAACAAAAATATTACTATAAAGAATATTATAAAAAAATTACTATATAAAAATCGAGATTACCAAATGGATTAATAAAAAATATTTATTTATAAATTCAAAAACCAAATTGATTTAGTTTTGGAATTAATTAAATGTTAAAGAAGTGGGCGAATTCATTTAATTTATAATGGTTTCCTAGTTCATGAATATTAACCAAATAAATTTTTAACATAAAACGTTTAAATATGCGAGAGAGTGCCCGTGTGATATTGATACGTAATTCGTTTTTATAATGGTTTCAGTACAATTTCGTACAAATATATTTATTATTGCATCAACTGTAAAGTTATAATACAAAATTTGCATATATATGATATTTTACTAACCAGTTAACTATTAATATACAAGATCAAAGAGTATTTCTAAATAAATAACTAGAATTCCGTTTATAAATGGGCAAAGTAATCAAAATTGCAATAAAAAAGAAGAAAAAAGAAGAGCTAATTTAAAATGTTAAGTTAATGTTTTCTTGGAATAAAGCAGTATAAGTTAAGTGTTACTTTGTATTACTACTCATGTTTATCATTCGCTCAATAGGTATTTCACACAAACTCCCACACTTTTCCGGAAGAACCAGGAGAAGTAACAGCAAAATCGGCATTCCCCTCCCCTCACTACTTTCTCCTCTCAAGTCAGAAAGTCCTTCCGCCCTCGCACTAGAAGAAACTTCTTCACAGTTGGTGGTTAAAAGGTCAAACGAGCATATGATATTTCCACCACGCAACAACCCCCCTTCGAATAAAAAGGAGTGGGAAGTTGAAACAACGCCGATTTTTATGGGCTACGTATACAGATTGAATTCTGAGCAAGCAATGCGTTTTCTGAATGAGGGAGATAAGCGACTCAACACGTTCATTGAAGGCATATCGTCAGTTTCGCTTTCACAACTTGTTGTTATGAATGGATTAAAATGCAGGGAAATACTCTATCTACTAATAACTAGACACGTGAGCTACAAATAGTGCAACGGGTGTTTTTTCTTTTTTTTCCCCCTTCTCCTCTTATCTCTGAACAATTTTAGAAAAACATTTAAAAAAAAAAAACTTTCAAGAAAGGATTTTAGGGATAATATAAGTTAAAATTTTTTATTAATTTGTTTTTGATGTGTCGGTAGTTTAAGCACTGTTAGTGTGCATAATTTTAAAATGTTTAAAACTAACTATAATTTTATTTCATTAAAGGTTAGATCTTAAATTTCGTAAATATCAGCAGTTATTTAAATTCACAAGATATAAAAATATCCACTAAAAATATAATTCAGCGAAACTTTATTGTAGGTATTATTTTGGATATTTTATAGAGTTTTTAAGTTAAAGAACCTATCCTACAGAAAGACTCTAAATAAATATACTAAATTTTATTCACATTAAATAATAAAATTTGACAGAAATATTGCCTTTTACTTTTTGTCAATCTGGAACAAAATTTTGAATAGATAACAAGGGGAGGGGGGGAAGACATTTTAAACAGAATATCTCGTATCCATATATGTACTATTCAAAATTACACAAGAAAATTGCTATGTATTTAGATTTAAAAATAAACTAATCAACATTATCAAACTTTACTCTTTTCAAAAAGGAACAAAAGTTTTATTACCTTAAAATTTTGAGATTGTGTTTGAATATTTCAACACCTGCTCAGTAGTGAATTAAATTTAGGGGATGAAAATATTTTTTTATACCTATCAAATTTTGATAAAGTAATAGTGCATGAAGTTATAACTCTTTTTTTTTTTCTTCCTGAACCCTTTTCAAGAAATATCAGACTTTTTATTGCACAGCTATTATTTGATTTGCCCTTTGGGGACATTAATTTACTTATGAATTTTTTAAACTATTACACCATGCTTTGTTTTGCAAATTCCATTAGTATTTACGCCATAAATTTGCATTTAATAAAATTCAGTAAATAACTGTAAGGAGTAAATTAATTTTTCGTTTTTTACAATTGAAGACTATTTTGTAAGTCTTGAATATTTAAGACGAAAAATGTATTTTTAAAGAAACTAGGCAATGGGATTACTGGATTAAATAGCATTTTTTATTTTTTCAATGTATAATTTTGTTACGAAGTCCAACGTGCCCATTAGGTGAACTAAGGTACTGTAGCCTTAGGTTTCGTTGGTCCACTGTTCAGAGTTTTTTCTTTCTTTTTTTAATTAATTAACATGAAAAATTTCCAACAGAACATTTTCAAAAGATGAGAATTATATGCGATTGTCTTATAGAGAAAAATCAAATAATATGAATAATTTCTTTTAATGAGATAATAAATAGAAATTGAAAAGTGGATAACTATGCTATTCAACTAATCCCGGTTTCCTCAGTAACTATATTTTTATATGTTAATTAACTGTTCTAATTAGAGCTATAAGTAAATTAAACTGATATCAACGAATTTTATTTTGCTGCGCCCCCAAAGTTTTTGTCTCTAAAAAATTTTGAAAAATCATTCCTCGTTTGCCATTTATTTAAAGGGATAACATTTGCGCAAAATTGAACTTGACAGAAAATTTATTAAATTTCTTGTACTTCTGAAGCATGTATTCGATTACTAAGATTGATTTCACGTATACCACCATTATATTTTATCCTTACATACTATTATTATTAGGTATAAAATTGATTCTACATATTACGTAAAAAGAATAAAATAAAAATACAACTGCATTTTATACAACTACAATTTATTTAGAAATATTTTCCCAGATTGAAGAAATGACTATAATACTTAAAATAAATAAACATTCTAATATATTTACATAACAAATTAACTTAAGGGAATTGAATTTATTTAGAGTTGGAAAAAAAATGTTCATTTAAAATATCTTGATGATCTCAAAATTCACAATATATATATATATATAAANTATATATATATGTTCTTAAAAACAGCGAAAAATGCCTTAAAAATTCTTAGTTACTATCTAAGTTTAATCTGTAACGTCATTTCTTTCCCAAAATTTCATTTAAAATATATTTGTATTAAAACAAGCATATTAAGAGAAATTTAAATGTAAATTCCATGTAAGTCTGATGAAGTTTATTAAAGTTGCAATGAATAAAGTTGCAAATAAAAGTACCTACATCCTTTTGTTGTATTTCATACGGATATGCAAAATTCAAAGATTAGTCAAATAGCTGGCGAATCGCACGGTGATTTAAAATACCTAGTTCATCAATGTTAGACAAAATTTGTAAAAATGAGCTAGATTTCTAAAAAATTTACTAAATATTCCAAAAACAAAAAAAAAATTCCTAAAAAATCTATATAAAATGTCTTAAAAAAGCAAAAGAGACCAAAAACACAAATCAAAATCCTGCCATAGCAGAACATAAAAATATATCTATAAAAATATTTTACTATACACAAATCTAAATGCTGAACATTCTTTTAAACAAACCCTGCAAGTAGCTGCATACAAATGTTTAATAACATCTGAAGCTTCTCATGCAACCAAAATAATGGGATATTGTCAATATAATTATTTAGTTCTAATTTTTGAGAAGTATATTTAACATTTAAAATATTGTAACATAATTAATCTTACCATTTATGTTAAATAATTTTAAAAAATTTAAAAAATTAAGTTTGTTTCATTCTTGTACTATTTTATTTAAGTATAAAAGTTTTTTTTAACTTTTTGCAATGCCATTTCTATAGCGATGGAAATGTTTTATTACTGATATTATAAATATTTTTAACATAATCAGTTGTCTTCCTTGGATTAATATGTCCATTTATGGCATACAGATAAATGGTTATGTCATTCTATTGCATAGCAAAGTTAAAAAAATTCCTTAAACTGTCGAGAACTTATTTGAAATTTTTCCTTACGCAAGTCTTCGTTAATTATTAATTCTTCCTCTTTTATCAAAAGGAAAAAAAAAAAGTGAATTTCGAGCTGGGTCATTTACTTAATAGCAAAGAGTTAACATTTGATCATGCAGGGAAAGAAAAAAAATTCAAAAATAATAACCCTATGTTTAGACTCCTTAATAAACAGAATTTAAAATTTTTGAAACTAAGCAGACGCTAAGTTTAGAAAATAAATAAAAGGCTGGCAGACGAGATTATACTGGAGAAGGACAATGACCTTATTCCGTCGCGAGAATTCTTTGGACCAGGAATTCCCCCGCAGTCTAGTTTTTCAGATCGAAGAACGCAGTTTAAAAATAATAAAAAAAATTAAACTGGAGAGGGAACAATACACTAATAAATGACGCGAGTTTAAAAACGACAACGTATTAGTTATGAGTTCGCATCGTTTGAAGCAGACGGAATTCCACCTCATCATCCAATTCAGCTTATCGCACGACCTTTAAAAAGAGGGGTCAGGGACACCGGAACAAAATCGATGAGAGCCGAGAGACAGTCTGTTTCGATCTATAACACAACTTAATCGAAAAATACATAAAAGAATAAATATTAAAAAAAAAAAAGCCTGCTTTCGGTATTCCCGGAATGGTAAGGCAGTTTTGGATTCTTCTGGACATTGGCAACTCAATATACATATATTGGATCGGATTGATTGCGTAATAAATATACGAAATTCGACGGACGTAGGGGAGAGAAAAGAAAATTAGAGGCATATTCGTTCTAAAATTAGGACACGTTGGCGCCAAAGAATATTCATTTTAGAAATGAATAAGATGAGAGGAAGTGAAGAATGATGACATTAATAACGAAGGAATATTTGTAAAGTAAGAAATTGGGAAAAAATTTCCCCCGCAATAACATACGACGATATGTCGTTTATTTGACTGCCCAGAAATAGGAAAGAAAGTTTTTCAAAAACTGGAAAAATATTAAAGGGAGATCCAATCAATATTACTAAAGTCAAATATATTATTACTTTTTTGAGGGAAGAAAATAAAACATAACAGGCAACGGTTTTAGGGTTAAAGAGTTATCAATTCCTCTTTAATTTTTTTAAGTTACAAAAAATTATTAACTTCTATTTTTTTCTTATACATTTTATTTTTTGAAACATATGAAAAAACTATAAAATACATTCACATTCCATTAATAAATAATTCCATTATACGTTCACTAAATAATTCAATCTTTCTTTTGTAATAAGCAAATTTTCCCCCAATAAAAATTAATCACACTTTTGTTTCTCGTTAAAATTTAAAATATAAACTTTATCTCAAGGGTCAGGAATATTTCTTCACACAAAAAAAATTTTATTATCAGAAAGTCTCGCTTTATTGGATATACTTAAACACATCAGAAACTTTTTTTCTACTTTTCCGACCCTAAGCATTTGAAATAAAATAATGGGGATATTTTGGTCTAATCTTTAAAGATACTTACTTAATTGCAGATATCTGTTTTAAACTGAAAATTTTTTTTTCTGCAGTCTATGCCGAAAAATATCCTACATCATATTTTGAAACATTGTACATATATAATTTACACACAGTGGTTTATCCTAACAAACCCAAAAGAGTTTTCAACCTAAATAAATTATGCAACATTTTATATGGATTAGTGTAATGTGTATGCATGTTACACTTAATCTGTTTTATAGATAAGCAGTGTTTTTTTTTATCTGTACTTTATTTTTAATTCATTTATATTAAATTTTAATTTCAAAAATCAGATTAGTGAAACATTTTACTTCATAAAATTTTGTATAAAAAGTTGAGAGTTAAATTTATAAAACAATAAGTTGATAATTTCAAAGAACAATTAGGTATGATATTTAAAAAGAAAATTGATTAAAAATGATAAAATGTGAAGGGGAAAAAAAAACGTTGGTGTGTATTGTATACAAATGCGTATTTTCAAATAGCCCAATTCGAAAAAAACTAGATTACTTTTCCTGGACTGGACTCATCTTGGCGAGTCCTAGTTATCAGTGTTTGAAAATTCTCACACTCTTTAAATGCCCAATAAAGCATGTAAGCAAACAACATACATGTTCGAATAAAAAATATTCATTGACTTTGATCTTTTTCTTTGCCAATTAATGATAACACATGAACATACCTATTATTAATGGGTCAAAGAAAAATGACATTAACATTACATCGAAAATAACAATTTTTTTGATAACGAAGCAAAGGCATTAAATATTAAGCTAAGTAGTATTAGGCATTAACAACTACTAAACAAGAAAAATAATTAATGAAGTAAAGGCAGATTATGCATTTACTTCATCAATTATTTTTGCATCATTAACAAAGGGATATTATAAAAAATAAAGCACTAGTGGCAAGTCAGTTTAAAAGGATGAATTAAACTTTTTAAATTTTAATTCATTTCTGATTGGGACTTATTATTTATTCCCTTAGTAATGCATTCTTTTTTAATAAAAATAAGCATGACTAGGAGAGTAAAAAAAAAAAAGCTAACTTCATTTCTTATTAAAATTCTTAATTTTTTTTTTTTATATAAAATTTAAATACATACAATAAAAATACTGTAACATTTAGGCTCTTTCCCTCTTCTTTTACACAGATTACTCGCCCACATGACATAATTTTAAGGTTGCTTACTTAATCAGTATTTTATGGCATTTCTGATTGGATTTTTTTAATCCCGACGTACATGCAAGGGTAAAAAATGTGCCTGATCAAAATTAACTGATCTTTACTTTTCTTCCTTATTCACAGCTTTTATTTTATATTGTCATATTGTTTGATTATTACTAAAGGGTCTAGTAAAAGAAATGGCTATAAGAATAAACATTTCACTAATTTTTTTGCTTTCAAAATATATAATGTATTGATTAATAATAAAGTTACTGAAATGATTCTTTGTAAAATGTATAGCAGAATGTTATGAGATAAATATTAAATTATAAATAAACACATAATTTGCCTTTAAATTAATTAATGGAATTTCTATAAGCATTGTATAAATTCCTGAAAAGGGATGCACATATCTTTTTGCAGCACGTGGTATATTCTTTTGTGTTTCTCAATGGATGAATTTCTTATGTCTCTTGCAACTTCCAAAAATATTATCAACTTTTTATTTTTATTATACTTTTTGCTTTTGAAACGAATGGAAAAAAAATATTAAATATTTTTTTCTATGTGTTCCAGATATATAATTTGAACATGTAGAAATGCTCAATAAATTTAATAATTGTGCATGAATGGAAATTATGAACAACCAAGATATGTATGCATTCAAATTCCATTAATAAATTTCATAATAGGTTCACTAAATAATTTAATCTTTCTTTTGTAATTATTAAATAAGATTCACAAATATTAAATAAAATACATTTTTGGTAGGTACTCGTTTAAATGTAAAATATAAACTTATTCCCAAGTGTCATGACAACATTATTAAACTAAAAATTTAAAATATTAGAATTAGAAAGTCTATTGCACATTAAAATGTTTAAACATACCAAAAACTATTTTTTACATTTTTGTTTATAAGCGATTTCACAATTATAAATTATATATAATTCACAATTATAAATTATATATATATAATTTCTAATTATAAATTGGAAAATACTCTTTCTAGTTCACCTGTCATAAGAGAAGCAGTGAATAATTGACCAATTAGATATCGGATATTTTGGCTCTCAACTGATATTTTTAATTATGGATCCAATATTCCAAACATCTTTAAACATAGATTTTTGAAAAAAGATACAGTAAATGGAAATAAGCACAATCCATAATAGAAATCTCAAAAATAAAATGGGAATATTTTGGCCTGAACTTTTAAAATACTCATTACAGATGAATTTTTTCGAACTGAAAAATTTATTTCCGTATTCTTTGTCTAAATATATTGTATATCACCATATTCATTTTTAAAAATTGGATATACGCAATATATATCTGTTCATATATTTTAACAAACCTTGAAGGGTTTACGATCCAAATAAATTATAAGTGTAATGTGTCTGCATGTTACACATAATTTGTTTTTTAGATAAGTAATGTCTTATAATTCACATGTTTTTCTTAAATCATGCACTATGTATACCAGGGTTTAAGTTGACCTGCTAATAAGGTGAAATGTCGATTACTGGAAAAACAAAATATGAATATTAAAATTAAAATAATTAATAAGTCTATGAAATTTTTTCAAAGTAAAATACCTCACACTGTTCTCTTTGGATAGGATACATTTGCCCTTAAAGATGCATTAACAAATGCTGCGAGGCAATTGGTCAAATGATACTAGACAGGTGGCAAGATAATGATTCAAATGTTAGTGTAAAATCTTTTAAAAAGTGTAGAATTTCTTCATTCTTCAGATGGCAGTTTTTCTAAATGTAAATCTAAAATTATGTTTCTAAAAAAAAATTATTAATATGCAAACGAAATATGAAGAGAGAAAATGCCAAAATTAACTGTATTTTATTAATAATAGTTTTCGAAAGGGTTAATTTGATAAGATCAGATAAAAGATACTGATACGGAGATCATGATCATATCTCATTGTGATAATGGAATGTGATAATATTTCCTGATCAATGAAATTTTGACTTCATTACTGATGCATAAGTCAACCCCCTGGTCGTCTTAAAATTTTGGGAATTTGAAAAGTCGATTTATAGACTGGAGTGCACATAACTTTATTTTTTTCATATAATGAGTTCATTCATATTAAATATTGCTTGTGGAAATCAGAATACAGAAATATATTTTACAACACATAATTTTGTAAAGAAGTTATATTTACAAAACAATAAGTTAATAATTTTAAAGAACAATTAGGTTTAATGATTGCAAAGAAAATTGATTGGAAACTATAAGATCTGAAGAAAAGAAAAAAACCTACTTGGAGGGTATAGCGATCGTTTTTCTCAAGTGGGCCTTATTTGAAAAATAAACCTGCTGAGTATTTCTGAGCAGAGCCTACCGTGGTTCATCATAATTCTGCTAGAATGCAGGTCCTTAGAACCCCAAGATTTTAGATTACTAGATCAAGATTATTAGGATTGTCTATCTCTTTATCAATAATTTAATATATATTCCTTTTCTTATTAATATATACCTATTGAATTTAACATTCTTATTACTAATAGAGAAAACAAAGAATTTAAAAACAAGAAGAGTTTTATTTGAAAAATTACTGATTTTTAGATTATTTGACATGTTATAGTGAGTAGGCACAACCACTGATTTTAACAGCACTAAATTACCTATACACAGGTAAAAAATATCTTCAAAATGGATTTTAATTTTATTTTTCATACATTCTGATATCCTTTTATGAATGAAAAAATAATCAGGACAACTGCCTTGATTTTTTAAAGGGGTTTAAGCAGCGAAAATATTTATTTGAAAGCATGTTTAAATATGTACTTCTTTTTTCTCTTTTGTAATTCTTTAAATGTTTATAAATATGTGCATCCACTTTTCAGGGGCATCTTTTTAAGGAGTTTGCCCCACACACCTTTGATGCCTCTGATAGGAAGCTTTTGGGTGTAAGAAAACTACTTTAACTTGAATGATGGGAGATGCTTTGGCTCAACTGATATTCTAAACAAAAGGTACAGTTGATGGAAACAGGTACATTCTAAAATAAAAATCTTAGAACAAAATAATGATATTTTGGCTTAAAATATTTTCAAGACTGATATTAATATTGAAAATGTTAGAAGCTACTCTAATTTGAATAATAATAACTGGTTAGACTCACAAACAATATTCCTGAAACAATTTTCTTCATCTATTTATTTGATCTAATATTCTTTCCGATAGGTGTCACTTTAGCTTTTACAGTAGCTTTTTCTTTAAAATAAAATGTTATGCGAACCATACATTGGGAAATAGAGAATCTGAACCGATGCAATAATGTTCCAGAATTTTTTGAAATAAT
Source organism: Parasteatoda tepidariorum (assembly GCF_043381705.1). Classification (NCBI taxonomy): domain Eukaryota; kingdom Metazoa; phylum Arthropoda; class Arachnida; order Araneae; family Theridiidae; genus Parasteatoda; species Parasteatoda tepidariorum. Next base: position 27,875,729 of record NC_092205.1, on the reverse strand, counting down.
GAAAGGTATTTCTGGATAAATTTTCAAGTTAAATGAAATCTGTAACGTATAAAATTAATTTTTTTCCTAATTTTAAAATAAAATTTATCATTAAAAAAATCTTAACACAACATTGAAACTATAGGATAGTATTGTACAAAAAGTTGGCAGTTGAATGCATATACTCAATATAAATACAAAAGTCGAACTGATTTGGAACACAGCATTTTAGTATAGAAAAAGAAACTTAAATGCATTAAATCAAAAATTCAGAAATTTGAAGCCAAAAAGAGGATAGATTTAATAACAAAAACCCAATTATTCTAAAATTACGTAAGACTGCCAAGAAAAAATTTCCCACACATCTTCAAAAAACTAATACAAAGTTTTGTCAATTTTTTTCAACTTTTACTATTTTTTACTTGAGTTTCTCAACTTTTTACCACTGACCTGAGAAAAACTTGAATTTGATTTAAAAATCCAACCCTGTATAGTTTCTCAGAAAATGATATTCACTTTTAATCTACAACTCACAAAAAAAAGACTGAATGGGATACCACTGACAATTAAGCTTAAACCAGATGCGATTCAAAATCAATGATCCCTTATCATTGATTTTGAATCGCATCTTGTACAAAAAATGTTACAACTAGTTCTCTTTTAACTTTCATTTACATTTTAATTGCAAAGAAGTAATATTATAAGAATTAAATTGGGGTATATATAAGCTGTTATTGAACATATTACATTGTTACAACGATTTAGATTGGTAATTACCAACTGGCGGACTGTGGGCCGTGAAGCCTTATTCTGCGGCCCGCAAACTATAATGTATAAGTTGTCATTTTTTGAGGAAAATTTTCGTAAAAAATCTATTTTGGTTTAAAATACTTTTTTATTTGTTTCTGTGAAATGTAATATACCAAAGGTACAAAAAAAAAATTTCTCAAGTTTTGCATCCAAGAAAATATTTATTCAAGAAAATAATAATTATTATTTGTAATTCAATACTTTTGTTTTGAACAACTTGGTAATAATCTGACAGTAATATTTAATGTTCCTTCAAACATAAAAGAGTCCTATAAATAATTGTGTATGTTGTTCTTTTTTTTAATTCTGTTTTTAATAGTATTTTGTGAATATAATTTAGCATGTGTGTATCAGAAATTTTCTAAGAAATACTCCGATTTAACTTTTTGAAACCACTCATTTTGGACGAAATTATTTACATTTTTAAATTTTGTAGCCAGAATTTTTTAATATGCAATTAAATATTTTTAAAAATCTATTGCTTATTTTAATTTGTAATTCAAAACTTTTGTTTTGTACAACTTAATAAAAATCTGACAGTAATATAATGTTCCTTCAAACTTAAAAGAGTCCTACACAGAATTTTGATAAAGCTGTGGCCCACCATTTGACTGCTGCTTTTAATTGCGGCCCCAGGCCTCATGTAAGTTGGAAACCCCTGATATAGATCAACACTTCTAGTGATTCTACGTGATTAGACTGATAAGACTCAAAATATATTTCTCAGAAAGATTTCCGTATTGATACCTGCGTCAAATTAATTCCCAAGTTTTAGGAACCACCATGTAGAGGGGAGATTTCCGTATCGTGATCTGTGGCAGATCAATAACCAAGTCTCGGCAACTGCCGGGCAGAGGCCCGCGAGAAAATAAAAAAATATCACAGAAAGAGGCCAACTCGAAAGGTATAATTCGCAGCCACCGTCTGGCAAACATCGACTTGTTTTTTTAAATTTGCAAGCTCAAAATCTATTTGGCACTTAGGCAATTGTATTTGGCATAACAGATCACATCACAGAAATATCCCCCATGTAGAAATGACCTCAAACAGAAAAGAAAGAAAAAAAATTGCATAACTGAATCGTTTAACTTGTAGTCAACCAGAAAAAGTCATGGAAGACTTCGTTACCATGATCTCCAGCTTGGCACTAGTATGCGAGGAACTAAAAAAAATATCACAGAAGGAGACCAACTCGAAGGGTATAACTCGCACCCTCTCCTCTATATGTTTTTTAAAAAAATTTCTTTAAAATCCATTTTGAGTTGGCACTACAGATCACGATATGGGAATATCCTCGAAATCCGTTACACATTTTCTTTTAAGTTAAATTCCAATCAATTTCAATTGGCACCCAGAAATTTTAGTTGGAGCAAAAAAGTACCATAAGGGAATATTCCCAAATTTAGCTTTGGTTGAATGATAAAAAATAGCATACTAAAAAAAATATTTAAATTTTTTTTTTACTTGCTCACCAAAAAATTATTATACACTTAGGATACTTGAGGGAATATTTTTAAATCTAATAATCTATTCTATTCTAATTATATAATATTCGAATTTATTTTTTTATTTTTGTAGCATCCTCGCATTACAACATGTATATGCGCCAGGAGTGTTTTTGGATATTATCCTTAACACTTGAAATATAGATAAACATTTCAAACGTCAGAATATCACTTGAAACACTCCATACAAATCTGCAATTTTCAGCTTATAAATGGACTGAATTCAATAGGCTTTGTTTATATTAGATTATACACAAATACAAATGGTTCTTCAGTCAAGCTCTTATAGCTTCAGTTTTGAAAATATTAAAAAAAAAAAAAAAAAACACTATACTGCAAGTACAGAGAAGTATTCTGCAAACCTAATGTGCCTACTTCTAAAGATATTATTTATAAGCAATATGTATATTATCAAAAATAGATGTTGATCTACAATATATTGAGTAAAATAATCATAATCCTTCCCTGTAAAAGCAGTAATTTCAAATTTTGACGTCTTTAGACAAATAGAGAAACATTATTTTTAAAATGCAATGAAAATAAATAAGTCGAATTGTCATAATTAAAATTATTTAATTTCCTATTTTAACTTACTTGTTTAAATTAATTATAATTCTAAGATTTAAAAAAATATATATATAATTCTAAGATTTTTAAAAAAAAGCAGTAATAATGACTTACGGTCACCGCGGGCGCTGTCTAGGAAGAGCAGCTGCTGTTGCTCCTTGGCCCAGTCAATCAGCTGGCCACCAGTCACAGAGATGTCCGGCTTATTCATGGGGCCGCTTAACGTTTCCACACTAAACAATAATATATTCTCTCAACAACACCTACTTAAAGCGTAATGCGACATTATGTCCCTCGCACAACACATCACCTCACATCGTAACTTTTAAGAAGCTAACATCTAATACAGTAAAATGAACAAGAATCGGTAGCAAAAATGGAGTCTCCAGACGATGGTTTAGTATTGCGGAAGTTTTGTTCACTTTTTTGTTATTATTTCAGTACGGGCAAGAGCACCAGAACCGATCGATATCCCGAAACTTCAAAACACAGACACGCCGGAGGCCATGCCTAACCACAACGTCAGGACCTTCGCATGATTTTACACTTTTAAGATAAATAATTCGGTTGTAAATGTGTTAATGTATATATAAAAGAAAGCGCATAGTCACCTTACAGAAAGAGATGCGAGTTGTTCGCACAACCCAACAATAACACTGTGTTTCCTACGATACACAACTGACCAAGAATTTCATCTTCCCAAGTACACAGACACTCATAACAAGCAAGAAAGCGATTTCTTGGAATGTAAATGCACTGAACACAAACACATTTTGAGTAATCCTTTGGTCTGCAATCAATCCGTGGATAAAATAATTCATCTAAACTGTTGTTTAGATTAGTTATAGAAGGCTCAATCCATCGAAACGAAGAATCCCCAGACAATATCAGAGCCACAAAACAACGCCAGCTGACTGTGACCGGGCGAGCCCAGTTCTTGTCAACATGGATGCCAGCAATATCTTCTGCTGGCGCGAACAAGGAATCGAGGGAAGCACTTCAAAAACGAATCTGATTGAAAGATGGATGCTCGGACACAAAATCCTTGAAGATCATCAAGTTGAAGGAAGACTTGAAAGATATCCTGAGGATATTAATCGGAATAATAACAGATGAGATGTAGAGCTAATATCGATTCAGCAGTTTCGCTCCCGATTCAAAAGCGGGACGCCGGGCTGGGAGGAAGGGGCGGGGTTGAGTCATGTGTGATGAGGCATCGCCCTTGCTGTGACGCACGCCGTGATTGGCTGTTGGCTCTGCGGCATCAGAACAAAGGTAATCTCACCACTAATGCCAACTAGTGGACAGATCTACAAATTTGTTCCTCTGTCCGTCACCTCTTTCTTTTCTCCAAAGTAAATATTATTCCCCTTTCAACTTTAGAAAAAGATTTTCATTCATTAAAAGAAGAATAAGTAGATACTCAATACTTGTATTAATGTAGAAAAAATTGGTTATTTTTTGAAAATTTCCAATATTTATAAATATATAAATTTTTTCCTGATAATTATTCATGTTTATATATCTTTTCGCTACTTTTTATTAAATTCTATTTAGTTATAATTATTTAAATTTATATATATATACATTTTATTAGCTAATATAATATTATATTAGTTCTGTTAAAATAATATTTAACCAAATAAATGAAATGTATTAATTTATTGTTATCATTAATTTTTGTTAGTTTCATATTTTATAATTATCTAATGTATTTTTAAAATGTATATGCAATGCTTTTTATTTAAGATACAATACAATCCTAGCTAATAAATTAATAAACTATTACTCAAAAAATATTTGAATAAGTTTTGTATAATTATGTGTTTAATTAATACCTTAATTAAATTTACTCATATTTTTATACATTTCTTTATCCCCCTTTCATAGCTAAGGCACAGCCTTTACAGCCCCCCCCCCCAATATAAAATATTATAGGACCTCTTTGTATATTTATTTGTCACTATTTCAATATGTAGCTCATATAAGTAAAATCCAGGCAGAGGTCTAGCAGTCCCTTCATTTGTAACCTCTATAAACACATTTTTTTAGGTGTGTAAATTTTATATTTTGAAATTATTTCTAACTCTTACTATGCTAAAGTTAGAAAACATAATTAAATTCATGAAAATGTATTTAAAACAAACTTAATTTTTGCTTATTTAGTCAATTATTAATTCATTAAAAAATAATATAAATAACTTTTCTTGGAGATAACGTCTGACATTAGAAGTGTAATAAATACAAAGATTTGTAATATAAATTAAAATTTCTTTTAAGAAAAGTACTTATTTTAGATATGTTATAGCAATTATATATATAGAATGTAAATATAGTTCAAAGCAAAAATAGTGTAAAGTTTTTAATCTTTTTTAAAAAAAAATTTCCCTAAAAAACTTTTCAACTATTTTCAGAATATTTATTGAGAATTATTTTGAAAAATGGATTTCTATTACAAAGTAAAAAAGGTGCCACTGTTTGTTCCTCTACTATTTATTTTCATCAGATAATTCCTATAACTGGTTTTTAAGCAAAGACTTTATATAATCGAATCATTCTAACCTGCTGAATTATTATTTTTGAAATAATGTAATCAAATTGCTCCCAATTAAATTTCAAAAGAAGCTCTAATAGAAAAGCTTAAAGAAATTTCAAAAAATAATAAGGTTTTTAACTGTTGAAATTTCATGTTTAACAAGACATAATTTAACAAACTGAATAAAAAATTATCCTTCTTAACTATAAAGAATAATTAAAGAGAATCTTCAAAGAAATTGATAATATTTTTCCTTTTTGAACTCACCACAAACCTCATAAATGAACCTGAGCCTTGTTCACGCAATGCCACATTTTAGAAAACTTAAGCTTCTTAACAATTTTTTTTTAAAAAAACTCTTGATATTTAGCAAAATTTTATGTTTAACGTTAATTTTTGAATGGGCGGAGTCGAAATTCACGATTAGTTGTTGCTGTACTTAAAAGTTTTTCCTGCTGTTAATAGTTATCAATATTTTTCTTTAATTATTAATATCCATTAGAGAAATGATAATCATAAATCTGGTTTGGCTTTTTAAGGTAAAAACTCAAGAAAATCATAAAAAATAATTTTAAATACTCAATGACATTTAAGGGCAGAGAAATGAAAAAATAAACCATAAAAATTAAGGGACCTATGTGAAATTTTGTTCTAGCATATCATAAATTCACATTTAACTAAATATAATAACTTATAAGAGTTATTATATAAATTTGTAAATTAAAGTACATGCTTAAATTTTCAAGAAAAAAAAGGCGTGTACACCTGCTGTACTAAAAATGCATTGAAACAGAACATGGCTTATTCTCAGTTTGGTATTTATTTTCCCATGGTCTAATAATAAGATAAATAAAATAAGCATTTTGTTAGTTAAATTATTAAAAGTATTGTTAGATACTTTTTTCACCTAAAAACTATTATCTTTTAAAACTTCTTAATGAAAATTTTTCAATATGTCAACAAAATATGTGAATTAAACAAAAAATGGCTAATTAAAAGTTGCAAATCTTTTAGTAAAGACACTATAATACCTAATTAAGAAATATTAAAAAAAATTCAAAACTGTTACTTACCATAACCTAGTTATGACTGCAACTCGGGATCTTAGAATATTTTTTTTATTTGAACTGTGACTTTTCATGTTCTGATTCTTATATTTTTGTCATTTCAGCTTTCAAGAACATGATAAAAGTGTTTAAAGAATTCCAAGCAGCCTAAATTTATTTAATTTTTAAAAATACTATTGCTTATTGATTCTTATATTTTGCCATTTCAGTTTTTAAAGAATTTAGAGAGCCCAAGAAAAAGAAGAGTGTCCCATAATTTATTTAGTATTTAAAATGGATATTGCTTATTGATTCTTATATTTTTGTCATTTCAGCTTTCAAGAAAGTTGATAAAGAATTTAGGGAGCCCTAGAAAGGAGAAATGTTCCATAATTCATTTATTTTTTAAAAATTACTATTGCATTCTCTTAAAAAATAAAAATACTTTTAAGTTTTTTTAAATTTCTTTGTGATATAATTTTACTTTTAATAAAAGCAAAGTAATAAAAAAATAGTCATTGTAAAAATACTGGAAACTCACTCTATTCACTCAGTTCATTTATTCTATGAGCACTTTTCTTCTGGATAAGTTTGTATGGAACTTTTCTTTCTATAAGTTTCTTAGAACAACATTGAGAAAGTTCCACCTAGTGCAATTTTGAAACTTACAAATAGTCCCAAGATAAATTGCATTGAAAAAATATATGTTTGACAATGGACGTTTTAAAGTTGAAAAAAAAGGGGGGTATGAATCAGTCTCTAACCACAGCTAGTTGAATGTGCTCCCAAGTTTTAAAATCACTACTGTTTGTATAAATTTGAAGAAAATTGATTGGCATAAGCACTGAATGAAAATGAATGTTTTGATCTCTATTTTCTCTTTTAGTGCAGTTTTTTCATTTTATGATGTAACAAGGTTTATTTCTAACAGATCTTTTAGACAAAATGTAAATATTTGCCTCACACTAGTTCAACACCCAAAAAAAAAAAGCTGCTTTCCACACCGTAAACTGTAAGGGGGTAAGATTTTGTTCTTGGCACTGTACTGCTTGTTACTTAAAACACATTTACAGAAACATTTATAGAAAAAATTATTTTGTAGGTAAAAAGTTGATGAATCAGCATATTTTTTTTCTAAATAGAAGAAAAATTCTAATACAAAACACTTCGATTTCAGTGAGGCTTCATCATAGTTTAATTTAAATCTGAACATTTTAAAATATGAGACTTATTTGCCTTCCTTAAGTATTTGATCAACAGTGAGCTGACAAGTGGTAATGTTGCACCCTATGCTATAGTTTCAGTTCTATAATCAAGAATCTTCTGTGTCGAAACATAGAATTAGAAAATAAGAAAGTGCAAAAGAAAAATTACAAACAAGCAAGAAAACTGGTAACAAGAAATAAGTTAAACCATTTTTTTCCTTTCTGCAACTTGTTTGTAATTTTACTTTTGTACCTCATTTTCCTTCGTACTCTTTGTTTCGGCACTAGGAAAGTTCTTTATTATATAATCTAAACGATAGAATGTTTTTTTTGTCGTTTTATTTTATAGCATTGGTTTTGGTACTTTCTGGCGAATTGAAAAATTTAGCATGTTGCAACCACCGATTGTAAAATTCGTGGAAATGGAGGAAAAATGAGGCATACATGTTTAAAGGCAGAAACAATTAATCTCTTTTAATTAAGACTTTGTCTCAAAAGGAACGCTACACACAGGGCTGTTTGTATTCCGGAAAAAAAAGAAAAGGCTGGTAGTAAAACTATTTCACATCTAGTTTGTTTTAGGAAAGAACTAAACAACCCTACTACCAAGACTTCTTAACATTTATAACTTATAAAATTATTTCTTGTTGTAAACAATAATTATTGATAACTATTGATTGATATTTTATTCCTTCCAAAAACTAGCTAGAAAAGAAACTGTTTCACTACTTTTTTTTGTCATAGCTTTTCTAAGTTATATTGCTTACTAATGAACAGTTTGTTTTTAAATGTTAATAAAAAAGGATATCAATTTAGTTGAATATAGTTTTGATTAGTGACTCAAATATAAAAATAACAAATAATAACAATGTTCATTGACTTTAAAAATACAGAAATTTTTGTTGAAAATCATTTAGACAAATCTACAAGTTCATATTTCTTGGTGCTCCCTCCAGACTTTATAATTAAGTCCAAAAGCTCTGCTACAGTGGTCTTGCGTTTAATAAAGAGTTGTCTGGAATCACCTTTTCCTTGACTGTTATTAAAAAGATTGTACTTCTGGGCAATCCTATGAAATAAAAATTTAAGACATCAATATCAACAATAATATGTTAAAATATGATTTTAGGATGACAATTGGTAATTTAAAATTAGAGTATTTTGCTACATCTGAGATATGCTTTTGTACATTCTAAATGTCTTCAAATAGCATGAACTACTAATGTTTAATAGACATTTATTTTTCAAAGAATTTTTTCCTACATTCATACTTAGGTAAGAGATAACGAAAAATCTTATGTGTGATAAAAAATTATATAACTGTAGATAAAAGTGGAGAAACATTGAAATATCTTAACAACTGGGCTCTCACCGCATTTTCAAGTGTGAGAGCGTTCTATTTTATCTTGTCATTTGTAGCGAATTTTTTAGTAAAAATTGGTTCAATCCCTCTATAAAAACTCAACTGGGCGGCCAGACTGAGATGCATCTTTGAGGTCATTTCTAATTTTAGGATAACAATCACGAGTGGGTCTATTGTAACCTTTACTAATAGCATGAATATTCTACTTGTTGCTGTGCATAAGCTTGTTTGTTTTTTTTAAATTTAAGATTAAAAAATAGTTTACCCATCTATTTAAATTTTAAAAAATGGAATTAATCTCTAAGCTTTGCAAGTTACACCAATTTCTTGACAAATTTGTTATAGCAATTCTTTCAAACAATATATACAGGGTGTCCAAAAAAGATGGAAACAGTCATAAGAAATGCACATCAGATAAAAATTGGAAAGCACAAGCATGTAATATTTTTAAAAGATGCATTTATCCTCAACCCATGGCAGTGGGCTAAAGAATATTTTAAATTGAAACCCTTACTTGTTAAAGATTTGGATTCTGCTGAAAAAAGTACTAAAAATATCTATAATGTTATCTATATTGTAAAAAAGAGAAAAAATGAAGACCCAATAATGTTTTAGTTCATCAATATTAAACACTATTTAGAAAAAAGAAGTGAATAAGAGATGGCAAGTTTTTAAAACAGTAGAAAAGAAGAAGTGGAAAGAAATAAATTTCTTTCTTTACTATTTTTCAACCTCAGCGACAACAACTATTTTTCAAAATTATATAATAATAAAAAACTAACATTTTATAATTATATTTAAAAAAAACGATTAAAATAACATGCATGCTTTATTAATAATGATAAATTAACAAAACACATACATTATTAAAAACAGGTTGAATTCTCAATTACAAAAAGCGTACTAATTTTTTAATCTAATACCTAGGTATGAATACTCAAGCCAAATTTTTAATATGATTTGTAGATTTTTAAAATTCTGAATAATAAGTTGTTTTTTTTAAAAAATAAATAAGTATGAAAAATTTTAATTTTCTGATACATTAAGTTTTATTTGTTTAAATTTTTGCCGGCCAGGTGGACGAGCAGTTAGCGTGCCTGACTGTGAATCCAATGGCTGCGGGTTCGAATCCCGCTCTGGGCATGGATGTTTCTCTCTATGTGTTGTCTTCTGTGGTGTGTGAATGTGGCCCACCCTATGAACGGGTATTTGTGTTACTGTGGCGTGGGTTCACTGGTGCCCACTGGGTAATGTTAAATGAGCAACACTTCCGGCATCTTCCGAGATGAAAAATGAAAGTTCAGAACCTGCCGTTAGAGAGAAGAAAAAATTTTTTAAATTTAAGCTATTCTTATGATGTATTTATATTATTATTTTTTTTTTTCGTTCCTTCCATTTCAACCAGTTTGTTCCTTTTGGTCCTGTTCTTACAGACGAAATGCAACCCTGAAGTTAACCTGCTTGTTTTTCACACAAAAATCGTATCTAGTGTTATTAAACAGAAAAAAACTAGATGGCTAGCAATTCTTTATACTAAATATGGAACATCCAAAGAAAGTTTGACTCAGTGATGCAATTTTCAAAAACTAAGATGTACTAAACCTAATAATTTAAGGGTTAAATCTTAAGTTTACGGGCTATCCATATGTGACACACTTTTTTTTTAATATTAAAACCCTCCACCCCTTTGTAATAAAGTGTCACACTGAATAGCACCTTTACCTTTTTGTCACATGCCACACTATATTACATAAACATATATACATACTACCAATTCCAAAAAAAACATGTTAAAAATCGTTTTAAAATTTTTATTCTTTAACTGCCACCCTTTGTTTCTGTGTTATTTGCAGGCCTTGTAGTAGTTCAAAATAAAAATCAGGACATTTCTCTTATGCAATACAAATTAGATTATTTGTAAGAAGGGAAAATCAAGGACAAAAAAAAAAACTGTTAATTAAAATTTTGTTTTGAGTGGCATACATACATTTTAATTCTCTACAACATAAAAGAAAAAATTGGAAACAGTAGACATTTTCAAATAAAAAATCAAGATAAGAAGAAATTGTTCGAAACAACACACTGTACATTTGATGTATAAGAATAAAAAAATACTACTCAAAAATGTAAATCTGAATAATCCAATTACTAAAACTTGTTCATTCGAAAACAACATCATGCAAAATATAAATTTCTAGAATAATTTATTAATTTTTCCAGGGAATGACAACAGAAACTTTTCTTGATATGTAAGGTGAAAATTTTACAGAATTAAAGCTATGTAATTGTTAATGACAAAATTTAAATAAAGTCAACCATTTAACGACATGAAATTTTGTGCAGTACAATGAAATATTACATTACTTTCATCGTTTGAATAATGCAAGCAATTAATTTAACTGACTTGGAGTAGAGAATAACATTTATGGAAGAATGATAATGCTTGGTGAAAGAACATACAAAAATATATACTTGTAATATGATACAGAAATTCTTCATAAATCAATATCAGTAGTTAAATTACCTATGAATCTCTTTTCTTTCATTCTTTGTGAAATCCATAGAGAATATAAGAGGATAAACTTCACCAGACTTGCTATACTCTTGTAACAAAGATTCTATTTCAGATTTTAAATTTCTCATGTCCATATTGCCACTGAGATCAGCATACCCTAGCCCTGTTCCAAAATTTTGAGTGCCTGCGCTGAAATGAAATAATAATAATAAATAAAAAAAACAAAGAAATAGAATCTGCAAATATTTTTAAAAATTACACAAATTTTAAGACATTGCAACTCTGCCTTTCTTAATTGCTTTCAATTTACAGCAGGGATCAATTTATAGATCATAAGTCTCTGGTCACAAAGCTATCTACTATAGCTCTCTATACATCATTTAAAAAAAATAGTCCTCTTACCAGTTCATAAACTCTCCTTAGACAGAAAAATTATTTTATATGATCATTAATAAACAATCAATGACTGTCATCAATATATGTTTTGTATAAAAGGAAAAGAAACCTTGACGCCCACAAACTACTAATAAAAATGCTTAGCTATCAGAACTGTAACTCTATAACAAGTGATCAAAGTTTTAAAAAAAAAAATTATCAGATTATTGACAATATTTGTCTTCTACAAGAGAATAAATATTTATATTGAACTGGATAGTTTTAGCCCCAAGCTGGTAGTGGCCCTCTTGTGGGTCTTGACCTAAGAGTTGGAAACCACTGCTCTATGTAAAGATTAGGAGACACAATATCTGATGAAAGTTCTACAGGTAGAAAACTATCTTTTAATCTTCATTTTTTTGTGGCAGAAAAACTTGTTTCTCTCATTTTAACCTATACATATATAAAAAACATAAAAGAAAGATATTACTTATGCTGAACTAAACCCCTTAATAAAATCAGTCAAATGCAAATATTAATACAATGCATATTTTCACATATATTTTAAATTTTATTTCAAGTAAAGATAAGATCAGGTTTGTCATCAAAGAGTTTAACTTTTGACATACTATCAAACACAGTGAAATTAAAATATATCATTATTTTGAAGCACAGGTGATTCAGTGGCTTACTATCATTTTACAAATCAAAAATCATTTTACAAATCAGGTTAAAAAAAGCGCTTACGCTAACAATAATTTGATTTTTACTCTCTGAAATTTTATTTTAATAAATTGCAAACATGTAGCACATGTTTTGCTATCTTACTAATGAATGAATATTAAAATATTTTCAACTCACAAATGATGTTACTTCTTAAATAGCAAATACAATAAATGAATTGGCAATTGCAAAAGGTCTAGAATGTGCTCAATTATCCACGAGTAGAGCATCCATACTTAGCTTTATATTTTAGCACATGAAAACAAATTTTCTTTTTTATATCTCTTATCATACTTTTGAAAACATTTTCAGGCAAAAACAAGTTTAGACCTGATAAGTAAGATAAAAATATGACTTAGGATAGTATGTTGTGTAATTTCTCCAGCAATGGACCAATCATTCACTTTTATATTCTTTTTAAAAAACTACTTTATACAGTTTAAGATTTCAGACAGGCAAAATGTACAGAGTCAGGAAAAAAGCTGAATATTTTTGATTTAGTAATCAGATTCTTATGGACTAGCACTCAATCTTAATGGTTTTGAAGAGATCCTTCAAACATGTTAATTTGTGCAGGCGATAATTTAAATTATGAAATGGGACAAAAAAAAACGTACCTTCGTTGAATAAACATGCTTTTTTTTTGGTGGGTTCTACCCTCAAAATATGTTCCCAGTAGGACCATATTCGTCACAGGAGAGCAATAAAAAATTTGGACCCCAAAATAATAATTTACTTTTTGTGTATTTCAACAGAAAAAACTTAATGAGCGATATGAAAATTTTTTGCCCCCAATAATGAAATTAAATTTATATAAAGATGATTCCACTAAAAAAAATGTTTAATAATTGTTATTATCTTTTTAAAAAGTAATAGTAGAAAAAATTTTGAATTGTAAAGTACACAAATTTTTACCTCATTCTCAAGAATGTAATTTCATATGGCAAAATACAAAATTTGAACGAAAAAAGTTCCATAGTTTCTGATTTATTAAATTTTAAATAAGTGACATATTTAAAATTGGATTTCTTGGGAATTAATTTGATTGATTTCCTTCAAATTTTATATTTTGTCATATAAAACTAAAATTTTCAAAATGGTGCAAAAATTTGTATACCTCACAATTTAAAGTTTTTTATTCTATATATATTAATAAAATAGTAATATATTAATAAAATAGTAAAAAATTATTATTAAAAATTTTTTTTGAAAAGAACTCATCTCTTTTTATAAACAAATTTCATAATCGTGGGCACAATAACTTTTCAATTGACTTAAAATGATTTCGAGATATGGAGAAACATGCAAAAAGTAAAATTAACATTGAGGGGTTCAAGCTTTTGACCAATCGAGGAGGGCTCTGTTTACCAGATTGCAGCTAACCTCAATATTTAGAGAGTCAGAAATCCTATTCCGTCGCAAAAAAATATATTTAATCAGATACGTTTCTTTCTTTTTTTGCTTACATAAAACATCGGCTGCACAAATGAATTAATATGTTAATGTTTGCAAAACATTAGGATTAAATCTTAGTATATGAAGATCCAATCATTAGATCAAAGGTGTTCAATCATAGTGTTCATTTATTCAATTTTTAACTCTGTACACCATCTGACATTTTAACTTATCAATCAAAAAGTCTTGAAGATCTATAGAGGAGCTACTAAAAATATTTCAAAGTTTGTCAGATAATGATTTTTAATGGATAAATGTCAAAGTTTAATGACATTTAAAATATTACTTATCTAGATATTGATATTTTAGTTGAAGATTTTTTCAAGAATGAAAAAAAATAATAAGACAATTTCATAAAGCAGCGTTTTTTGAAGAGCAATATAAAAGTTCAAGCTTAGCAATGCCTTGAAATTTGTAATCAGACATTTGCTATAAAAAAAGCAATTATTGTTTGGAGATTTAAGTTTAAATAGGGCTGTAACAAAACAAATAATGCTGAACTAGAAGAACATTCAAATGATGGAATTGTATTGAACACAATTTTCTTGGACAGCTGCATAGAAAAGTTGCAAAACATATCTGTCAACTTAAAGCTCGCTAAAGGCAGTGCATACAATATTTTGCGTTGATCATTACTCATAGTGGTGCAAAAACAACAGCATGTTGATGACTCAGAGTAGTGTTTGTAGCTGAATACTTTTACTGTTCATGCAGAATAAGAATCAAAAGAAAGAGTAGTTTTTATTTTATTTTATTTCATAACCATTGTTGAACAGCCGATCCAATTTTTGGGTTTACGACTTCTAATGTTCAACTTCGTAGCCTTATAATTTTGAACCCAATCCAGAAGACAAGGGAACTCCTGGATCAAGTATTGAGAGAAATTTTGCCTTCGTGGAGGACTTTTTGTTGGAGCAAACCCGCATTTGAGTTACATGGAGAGGAAGACCAGAACCTTCCACAGTTAGCCTAGCGGCATGGGGACTCTAACCCGTGATCCGTCTACCACTGAGGATATTTCATGTCAGCACTGTGATCGGTGCAAGCCGGATGTGGAATTCATATCGACCAGGAATTCATCGAACCCGGCTCACCTCGTTGAAAGACGAACACTCTGTTCCCGGAGCCATCGCAGCTTGTATGTGTACTGCTGAAGAAAAAATACTTCACTCTTAAAAGTTGTTGATGAATAATTAACAGAAAAAAAGTATTTGGTTGCAAGTATTAGACCTTTATGAAGGTATCAAAATGCTAAAGGGTGACTCATTCTTAATGCAAACTATATAAATGAATAATTTACCAAAAAAACATTTTTTTTTTGGTTACCAGATTTAGGTATTTTTGAATGACGTGTTATTTAGAATGTGTCATATTTACCGAATGGGTTCCGCAATTCCTTTCATTTTACCAATTCCACCACCAGACCAACCCATCATTTTCAGCATTCTACAACCAATATTATCATCAGATACAACTTCAGGGGCATCACTCTTTAACTTGAGCATATCTTCCCGATTGACGTGATATCCTTCTTCTGGGCCTCGTTTTACCTAAAATAATATATTTCGATTAATGCCAACAAAAAATATATATTATAGGGGCAAGAAAACTCTTGATAACAACATCACATTTTTGAAGATGTGCGATGAAAGTAATCACATATAAAAGCACAGGTCTTAAAGGTCCTCTTAATAAGCTGTTCAAGTTTATTGTATTTCTAATACAATAAATACAAGTTTTAAAACTTATTAAATATGTAGTTAGTGTTTATCAGCAATAAAGAAAGACTTGTTTTGCCTGGAGAAGCTTAAAATATTTTTTTTTCTTTAATGTATATTGATCAAATTTACTGTTCATTGAATATCTAACAAACAAATTGCCTCCCATCTTTAATTTTTTTGGATATTTAGCTTTAAAAAAAAAGCATTTTATTTATACAGAGATTAATTAGTAATTAAATTATAATTTTAAACAAGTTAGCCATATTAACTATTTTAGCAAATAATATTTATTATTAATACAATTATTAGCACAACTGGTAAATGTAAAAAATTTTTAAAAATCTGATTTTAATCAAATAAAAAGGGTTTTTTTTTCATAAAAAAAATCATAGTTTCTTTTTTTTTTTTTTTTTTTTTTTTTTTTTTTTTTTTTTTTTTTTTTTNTTTTTTTTTTTTTTTTTTTTTTTTGAATTTTGAATATAAAGCAATATATATGTGAACAGTAATACAATGAAAATATATTACTTTCACGGTATAGACTTGTTTTTGTAACTTTTCAAATGCAATTTTTGCAGCTTCCACTTTTGCAGCTTGTCTGCTTGGACCCACAGCAGTCCCAAAAATTTCCTTATCAAATAAAACATCAGCTCTGGAAAAAAAGAACACAAACACATTAGAAAGTTGATAAAAAATTTGCACCATAAGAACCTTACACCAAAATAACTTTAAAATGATAAGGAAACATAATAGAATAAAACAATGACATCCTTCATCGCAATTATTTAGCAACCATAATTCACAAAATTCTGATACGTATGCAATAAATATGCTTCAAAAGAAAAAATTATAGTTAAAATTTTATGGTGCTAATAAGTACCTACTGCTAAAAATTAATACATCATGTAACTAAATTTTGCATCCATTGAACATGCATTTTGTATCAATTTATATCCATAATATTCAGTTTAGTAAATCCTAAAAAATTGTTTAATTTATAATAAATTTAATTTATATATGGCAGCACTATTTAAACATTAATTAATTTCAAAATAATTATTTTTATGAGAATTTCTTTCTAAATATTTTATTAAAAAAAAAAATAAACTATGTATGCTTTGCTTTATACATAAAATTCAGAAAAAAATTTTTTTTTAAATTTAGTTAGATTAATTTGTATTAAAAAAATATTTATAGATTTGTATTTTACTTGAATCAATTCCCATTTCATTTACAAAATTATTCGTAAATATGTTAATTAAGCACAAAATTATTCTTAAATCTGCCTTTTAAGCAAATAAAAATAATATAATTCATTGCAATTAGATCTACTAAATATAATGAAAGGTTTACTTTACAATAATTTCTCTTCTATTAATGGAAATTAAATTAATATTAAAATGTGTTTGAGATAAAAAGAATGAGATTTTTGTATCTGATAGTCAGTAGCATTTACATCAGTTTGTAATTGATACCAGAAAAATTGGTACTATATTTAATGGAAAAGACATATAATGACTGTTTAAAGAAGTGAAACAAAACAAGTCAATTTTTAAATAGTATTTCACTTGTGAGATCACAGATGTAATAATACATTATTTGAATTAAATATAGTATTTAAGTATGCTGTTTTAAAAATTTCTAGAAAAAATCAAGTGTACTGAGTTAAGGTTTGGATTAATAAAGCAATAATTAAACAGTCAAAAGCAAATGAATTGCACAGAAATGGCTAGAAAAAAAATTGAAATGTGCAACTTCTGTAATTACATTAGATAAACTGCTTATGTAATTGTTATGAGCTGAACTATTTTTATTTTTGCACCACAATTTTCAAAACATGGAAAAATAGTTCTTAAAGAAACTATAAGTGTAAATACTAATGTAAATTGACACATATATTTTTTAAAATACGTACAGAATGATCTTGAAAGACCACCCATAATATGTATTTTTCAAAATCTTATGGAAAATGAAATCAAAAAGGTGTGTGCACTGAGGTATAGCAAAGGCAAACATAACAAACAGCAAAATAGGCTTAATCGGAGGCTGAATCCTGAGGGTGTTTCTAATAATCTTATAACAACTCATCTATGTTTCATTCTGCCATCAAAGCTGTCTTCTCATTTATTAGGCGTACTTTCCAGCTTGGAGATTTGTTAGATTCCTTTAGCGTTACTAGTGTTTCCTCCATTAAATATTATTTTACAAACCGTAATAAGTACAAATTTTTTTTCTTTTTTTGACGAAATTTCTGAAAATACATATTAAGGGAATATGTATGTATGGAGCACCCTGCAGATTATTAACTAAAAGAAATTGGTGAATTAATTTTTTTCATTATTCAAAACACTCAAAAAATCACTCGTTGAGCATTTTATTTAGGAAAAAAATATATATATTCTATGCATATACAGGACGAGTCTGGAAAAACCGGAAAAACTTTAATGAGTGATATAACGCATCGACACGAGCAATATTTATCACAGAATGTACGATTGAAATGCAAGCGGTCAGAAGTTAAATGGCAGTTTTCCACTATCACATTTAAAAAATTAACACAAGAAAACTTTTTGTTAGCAGGAAGAAAACTTCGATTCAAAGAAATTGTTCAAAGGAAAAAGATGTAACTTATGTAGAGTGTGCCCACCCTTCCCCCAAAAAAACGGACCACCCTAAATAACAAACTTTTTGATCCAATGATCGGATCTTCACGGTCTACAAGGGAATGACCTCAAATATGCTTATAAATTAGTGCAGACGATACTTTAAGTTATGAAATTAGATACAAAAAACTTACTTTCTCTGAATAAAGTTATCTTTTTTTTTCTACGGATTCGGATTTTTGACCACGAAACGCACCCTTTGCCTTTAAACTTACTTGGTTTCCCAAGCGAGCTTGCTGGCATTGGCAATAGCAACATCAATAATGGATACAGATATTTATATTTGAATCCGAAGACAAAGTACAGTATTTGTACTTTGTCTTCAGAGGTGGATAATCGAAGGAAATATTCACTTGTTATATACTTCACTTGGTATTTAAACATGAACAACTTATTCTGGCTAAGTGTTAAAAGGTTAAATAAAAAAGGCTTGATGGCTCTACCTACATGCTCTACTAAATAATTTTTTCAAAGATTTTACAGTGGTTTCCTCCACTTTTATAGTGCAGATTATAGCAATCTGCAATAATACTTTCTGTTTGTATTGTAGCACTCAGATCTACTGGCTAAATTATACTGTGATAGTATGTAAGTGGAAAAACTACTTCACAGATAAAATCAAAATTCAGTTTACATGTCCATAAGATGGCTTTGGAAGGAAAATGTTATAATTCTTTTACATGCTGTGTGCATGTTTTAGATATTCTTTGGAAGAAAACAAACAACTAATTTTTAAATCACAGTTATGGGAAACTTAGACTATCGAGACTCAAATTATTGAGATTCTAGTGCAAGGACACGTAGAAATTTTCTAAGAGCAATCTTGGAAATATTCCTTAAAATAATAAAAAAATCAAGTGCTTTTTTTTGGGGGGGGGGGGTATTACTGAACAATATTTTTACAAGTGTGCAAAATAAATGTTTAGAAACTATTTAAATTATTTTTTTTAAAGCTTTAAAACCAAAATGTAAAGTTATAGCAGCAATTAAACTAGATATAAAATTTTAATAAAATAAGTTTTTATATCTTTTAAATAAACATGACATAAAGGCCAAAAGAACAGTAAAACCTGCAATTTTTTCTATTAGTTTTTTTTTTTTAATCTTCTAATTAGTAAAAAATCATTTTAGTTACTTAAGAGTGTTAAATGAAAAATGCAACTCTTCTGCTCAGTTTATTAATAAAAGTTGATTCAACATGTGTATTTCTAAAGGAATGAACAGCGCTCTGTCCCCCCCCCCCCCTGCAGGCACCCATGCTCTAGTGTAGTGATTTTGCAGCAAAATTTTTGGGAAGGTGTCATCGCCATTAGTATAGTGACTTAAGTTTCAAAAGTCTTCTAGCTATTAGAGAAATCAAAACTAGATGATTCTTCATAAGTCGAAAGACGTAATGAAAATATATAATATTTAAGATAAGATTTGTGGAGCTGATTTTTTTTTTTTATTTTTTATTAATGTACCATTACTATTAATAGTGATCTCCACTACTCGTAGACTTCAAAAAGTCAAACAGTAACTAGATAATTCTTCAGAAGTCTAGTGACAATAAAGCAACAAGATAATTCTTCAAAAGTCAAGTGACAATTGAAGCAACTAGATAATTCTTCAAAAGTCAAGTGACAATTGGAACAACTAGATAATTCTTCATAAGTCAAGTGACAATTGAAGCAACTAGATGGTTCTGCATAAGTCAAGTGACAATTGAGGCATTTAAATAATTTTTCAAAAGTCAGGTGACAATTGAAGCAACTATTTAATTCTTCAAAAGTCAAGCGACTATTGAAGCAACAATTCAAGTGATTTTTGTTGCAAATAAATGGCACCTGAAGCAAAATAGATTTACCTGAAGGTTCCATCACCATTACTAACATAATTGTAAGAGTAAATTCTTCGACTCATTTGAGCTGAAAATGCAAGAGCTGCAGTAGGAAAAATCTCAGACAAACCAAGTTCTTCAGTCCTGTCAAAAAGCATTACCTGCTTTTTTAAGGAATTATTTAATAATTCTTTATTTAATAAAAATGGCTTTTTAATAGTGTCACTATGAGCACAAGCAACTTCATCATGACTTTTAAAATTACCAAGAGTGCTCACTTTTTTGTCTTTTGGCATTTCTCTTTGTAAAGTAGATAATTTTTTTAATTCTTGGCAATTAGTTTCTGATTCTTTTAACATTTCTTCACTTTTTTTAGAATCATTTGAGGCATTGTCATTGCTATCAGCCAAATTTAGAAGGTATTTAACCCCATTTTCGGCAGCCTCTTGTTTGGCTTTTTTCATTTTTGATGCTTCACCTTGGCCTATCAGTGTACCTTTGATGAACAAATCACAAAGGAATAGAGTGGCATGTTTAGAAAAATTGGGATCTTGCACAATATTAAAAGTAACATCATCAGACATTTTCAATTTTACAGCACAATTATGAATTATAGTCGCGGCTGTATAAGGCTTTAGACTTTCTTTCTTTATTTCTAAAGCAAATTTCTTTAATGCTTTCCTTCCTGATTTACCAAGAGAAGAGGCACTTGAATTCGACTCAGAAGAGCTACTTTTTTGAGATTGGCAGAGAGAAGTTTTTTGGGCAAGTGTTGTACCTTGTTCATTAACTTTTTCAGCTTGTACGTTATTGTCACTTTTTTTAGATGATTCTTTCAGGTGTGTTAATATATATAAAGCATTCTCAGAAGCTTTAGTTTTAGCAACATACCTGTTCTCCCCATGTCCGATAGCAATTTTGGTCATACCAATAAAAAATTCACAATAATACATGTTTGATGGGACGTTAGCATCTTCCGTTGTTTCATTTGTAAATTTTAAATCAATTAAACTTTCAACATTTGAATGAAGTGCAGCTGATAAAATTATATCATATGGATTTTCCTTTGAGTATTCCAGAATTTTTTTAACTTCTTCAGATAATTTTTTAAAAATGTTAAAATTTTCTGAGTTAGTTATTGATTCATAATCTATGCTACTGAAACTAGCTAAAAGTGGGTCATGATTTGATTGATTTGTTTCTTGCTTTTCCGAATTGTCGCTTCCAGTACAAAATTTTATAAACTTAAACTTTTGAGAAGAAGCAGGTTCATTACTTTTTCTTTTCCCTACAAAATAAAAGGAAGGTTACTAAAGAATCATTAGTAAGTGATTAATATTGCATAAATAATACAAAACAATATTATAAGAATCTCAACTTTTGTTCAAACTCTAGAGATATAGAAACTAAGAATTATCTTATAAAGTTGATAGTGAAAAATTGAAGTCTAAAATGAAATACTTTGATTTATTTGTAAACAAAAAAACTAATCTGAAAAATTGAAAAAATATATTGAAATTTAAAATCTCTGTACCATGTATATAATTAGTGGACAGTCCCTAAAATTGAACAATCAAATTTAATTTAGCAATTTTTAATAGCATTATTAGTTAAAATTAAAATGTAGGAGAAAAATTCAAATTCTTAAAATAGATTTATTTTAAAATCAGCATATGCATTCATAAGAAATAGAATGTTCTGAATACAAAAATGAAGAATATCAGGACAAAATATTTTTATCATGAAAATCAAGATTATCATGAACTTTGTAAAACAGAAAATATAACAATACTGTGGAATAATGAAGTGTAAAATAAAAGTTTAAATAAAATTGCATTTCATGAAAATAAAACAAATAATTCAAATATGAAAGACAGAAAAGTGAAGAAAAAAAAGTCATTTAAACTGAGAGAATTTACAGTAACGAACAAAAGTCTCAGGCCAGTATATTTTTTAAAACATTTTTCCAATTTTAAACAATTAGCAATTTTTTTCCATAGAAAATTATTTTACGGTAGTATGTTTCAAGCTAATATTATTTGGACCCAATTCTAATTGGTTACAGGGCGCATCAACCAAAAATTACTGCAATTGAATAAAAAATACTGATTTGTTTAAAAAAATTCCTTTTGCTGTAATTTTGAGGGAAAAAACTCACTCGCTTTTTCTAGTGAAAAAAATCATTCGCCAATACTTTCACCAAAACACAGTTTTATTTACCAGATTTACGATTTTATCGCTTAGCGCGGGTTCGGAATATATATTATAACCAATTTCAAATAATATCACATAATTTCTTATTTTTGTATGAATAAAGATTTATACATCTGTCTGTACATCTATTACACATAAGTTTACATACCTTCATCCTTATTGGTAATATTCTTGATTGACGTTTCAATTATAAACCACTAATGGATTACAATAGTATCTAGTGATACAGTCTCATAAAAAACCATGGGACTCACAAGTGAACAAATTCTGATTTTACTTTGTCCAGAGATATTTTTCTTTCTTTTTTTAAAAAAATTGATAGCAGGTAATGACAGTCTCTTGTGATAAGTTCTCCATAGAAGATATTACATAATATACACTCTATACTAATATAAGCATGTAAATAAAATGTTAATGCGTTATCAATATTATAACGGCATAGCTTCACAAGTAGCAAGCAAATGTGACTTAACGCTCTGTAAATGATTTTAGTCACAAAAACCAAAAGATTAACAAAAATCTCCAATAATAATATAACCAGAAGAAATGCATCTAGTACTTCTGTTTTGTCAGCTTGATTATTAGCTCATCATAAATGAACAGTCTAAGAATACAGAACATTGGAACAATCGGCACACAACATATATATTGAAAAAGCTATGCTACAAAGTACGTATCTGATCAGTTGTCACACATGTTAAGTAGGAAAATGTGATATGATCAACCAGTGGTCACAGACTTAATAAAATATTATGTGATCCACTGGAGGTCACACAATTCAATTTAAAAAAATAAGATTGGGTCCACTAGAGATCACAAATGTGCAGTAAGAAAATGAAATAAAAATCATCATGCAGATAAATCGCTCAAATCATGTCCAGTGGTACACACTAGTGGTCACACATGTCCACAAAGAAATTGCAGCATGACTCACTAGTGGTCACACTAGTATGAGTATAGAATGCCTATTTGTTCACAAGAACAAGCACAGTAATATAACACACGAGTGATCACACACTTTCCGTAGCGCTTCGCGCTGTCGTGCCACAGGTCCCTGGTTTGATCCTCGGGCCAGGCAAGGTTGACTCAGCCTTTCATCCCTTCAGTGGGTCGATAAATGAGTACCAAGCATGCTTGGGAACTAAACACTGGGGGTTCCGCGTTCGGCTGACCGGAACATCTGCTCCTGCACCCCAGAGTCCAAGGTCAAGAAAACTGAGATGGGCACAGTAGGCCTTGGCCCTCTATGGGCTGTCACGCCACTGAGTTTAGTTTTTTTGAGGTCACACACTTTTCACAAAATTATACAGTCTGATCTATCTACGTCCAAGCATGCCTAATAAGTAAATAAATTATGGCTCAGTGCTTAAAATATTTTGTTTCCAACCACAGATGGCGAAATTAACAAAGGGAAAAAAGTCGTTTTAGTTCATAAAAAGCTTTACCAAGATGAAGTAAAGCGGAAATTTGTAAGAACCAATTTTCAGATTAAATTCATGGAGTTCATTACTTAGTACAGGCTTGTGTTTAGTCATTATGCCGTTTATGATTAGTCAATACCCATGCCAATTGCAGCAAACTTTAAAAAAAAGCGTTTTTCAGTACAGAACAGTTCTTGAAATGATCTTAATATTGTCCCCATAGACAGGATTTATATTGATTTAGAAAATATATTACTTCTAAACTCAATAAGTCATTCATAGTATCTTTGATTCGTGATTGGTTAATTTATTAGTAAATTTTGATTATAATGTAATAACAGTTTGTTTGTTTTTTAATGATTAGGAAATTCAGTTTTACCAGTTTCATTTACTTCAAATATTGATTAATAGACTAATGCTTAAAACTCTTAAGAAACTCATTTAATTTTATTTTCAATTGTTGCCTTTTTAGTTTTTACACATTTACTAATCAAGCATTGAATAGCTTGAAAATTAATACTAATATTTAAACTAAGTAGCAAATATAACTGTTTAAAAAATTTTTTTAATATTTATATTTCTTTTCGAAAAATATTTTCTTTTGCTCAGATTGGATGAAACTTATTTTTTTCAGGGCAGTTTTTTCCATTGAGGAAAAAACTTGCCCTCCAAGTATTTAACTAATAAATAATTGAAAACAGTTTCAAAGCTATTACCAATGAAAATTTAAAAAATTAGGTTTTTGCATAATTCATTCTAAACACTGGCTGCTTACTTTAAAAAAAAAATTAAAAAAAAGCAAAGCAACAATGACTTTTTGCAAGCTCTTTAATTGCTAAATGAAGAAATATTACATGCATATTGTTATTAAGGTAGGAAGTTGCAATTTACCCAGTTTTTCATTGAGATATTATATATAGTTTCAAAATTTTCCCTTAAATGAATAGCTTTATGTTCTCAGTGTATAATTTATTGTTTTCATAGAATCGGTTGTGGAAGTTGGCATGCACGCTAGCATTTTCACTTCACGCAATTTCAATAAAAACATTTAAATCTCAAAAATATTTGAAAATAAAAGCTTTCTGAGAGTGAAATAATTTTATTTTCAAGAATAGGATTTTATTAAAATGAGAAAGGAAAATTCATGCAATGCATTGAGATACGCAATTAAGTATAACAACCAATAACAGTTTTCAATATTTTTTTTATATTTCTACTCATGATATTGAGATTGCTTTTTCATAAACGCAAAGTTTTTCCAAGAACATCTGAACTAAGCGGTTCACTGAAATATATGATTAAAATTTAATCCCATTTTTCTGTTCATTTTTTCTTCATAGTTTTTTTAAATTTTCTTTCTAATTCAGAAACAAATGCTACAAAGATTCAGACATTCAATTCCTATAATTGCGTTTGAAGAAGACATTGAATATCTTAAAATCATTTTTAATAAAGAAAAAGTAACACAACCAAGATTCTTATCCTAGGTTATCGATAGTATCAACTAAAGATTGAAAAAGAAATGTCACCAATCTTAATAAAAAAACATTTTTTAAAAGGCTACAATAAATTCATGAATCATGCTTTTGTTTGAAAATTTAATTCTCTACTAATGCGAAATGTCTCTTTGGTTAGTTTATTTGTGAGTTATAATACGAAGCATTGTAGGAAGTATTTCTTACTGCCAAAATATAGGGGCAGCCACAATCTTAAAATATGGACCCAATAGTTTGGTCAGGACAGGGGTTTAAAATTTGGACCGTTTAATGTTAATTTGATTTTTAGCGAATTTCGCTATACCTCGAGAACTTTTTAAGCAAATTGAAAATTTTTCACAAATAGATGTTTGTAAAATTTTATTATTTTTTTTAATAATAACAATAAAAAAAACTCTTAAATTGCAAGGCATAAAATTGTTTGCATCATATTTAAAGCTTTTAATTTTATGATACAAAATTCGAGCAAGTGTCGTCAAATAGTTCCTGAGAAATCGAATTTTAAAAAAGTTGTATATTTAAAATTCTATTTCTCAGAAACTATTCAACCAATTTTGGTCAAATTTTGTATATAATCAATTGTGTATAATCAAAATTATGTACTTTAAAATGATGCAAAAAATTGTATACCTTATAATTCAACATTTTTGTCTATTATTACTACTAAATAAATAATAAAAATTTATTTTTTGTATGAAACCAATTTTACAATTGTGTGCAAAGAATTTTTTGATTCCCATAAAAACAGTTCCCTAGACATAGCAAAAAATTAACACTAAGAAGTCCAAACTTTGGACCTCTCTCGTGATCAAACTATTGGGACCATCTTTCCCAGATCGTGGCTACCTCTTATATTTTAGGGGGTTAGAAATCCAAATACGTTTTATAATTGTGTGCAAAGAATTTTTTGATTCCCATAAAAACAGTTCCCTAGACATAGCAAAAAATTAACACTAAGAAGTCCAAACTTTGGACCTCTCTCGTGATCAAACTATTGGGACCATCTTTCCCAGATCGTGGCTACCTCTTATATTTTAGGGGGTTAGAAATCCAAATACGTCGAAAAAAAGGCATGTTTATTCAGAGAAAGTACGTTTTTGAAAATTAATTAGCATATTTCAGATCACCCCATTGAATCAATAAGATTGAGTCCTAGAACGTTAAGATCTGATCATTAGATCAAATGGTATTAAGGGCGATCCATTTGCTTTTTTGTGTGCACTGTACTTTATACTTTTACTGTCTTAGGTTCTTAAAACAAAATGTTGCATTTTTATCAATTAGTTTGGCAATTTTTAAATTTGTTTCAAAATATAGCAATGTTTTAGCAAAATTACTACAGGATTCATTAGTTATCAATATTTACATAACGTTTTAAACAACCGTGATACAATATAGTACATTATTTCTCAAGCGATAGGAGTTGTTATATCTTAGTAACATGAAAGAATTGCCTATAATTCAATGCAGGTAACATTTCTGTGATTGAAGAAGAAAGCAAGCGCATAACTGTTTGTATACACCTTAATTGCCCATATTATGATAAGCTAAACCAAATATCACATCTTGAATGATATGGTAACAACCATTCAAAATATCTCAACAATATCAAAATATGAAAACTTACTTTAAAATTTTAAAAGAGAATTGTTCTCATAGGAACATAATGCAGAAACATACATATTTTTGTGACTAATTTGATTTTAATATTTGTGTTCCATCCTTTTTTAAAAAAAAAGATAGGGACATTTCCAGAAACTACACACACATCCCCAAACTTTTACTCGTAATTAACGTATTTAATGTATGTTTTTTAAACTTGGCCTTTTGATATAAGCCTGCAGACTGAAAGTTGCTTGGTTTCAAATCCTGCTCAATCTATTTTTACTAAAAAATAAAAGAGCGTAAACTTTCTTCTCAATTTTTAAATATAGATACCTAATATTTTCTATGCTTGTTTTTTTTTTGTAAAAAAAGATTGAGGCTCATACTAGTGTTAAAACAATTTTTTGTAAAAAAAATACCATGCTATTATTAATTTAAAAAACATCTAGAAAATTATTTTTAATTAAAAAAATCCTTTTAATATTGCCTTTTATTTAATTGACATACCATCTTTGACTCGTTCAGTTCTTTATATTTCCCTTATTAATAATTTAAGTAACCACTATGAAACAATTGAGTTTCCTGCACAATAAAACAAAAAAATAAATAATGCAAATGAAATAATTATCCATATCAAAATAAAATGTACATTTAGTAAAAAAAACTTGAACAGAACAATTAGAAAATTACTAAACTGATTTGACAGAAGGATGGAATATTCCTACAAGAATCTTGATAAAATCGAGCCTGTTTTTGTTTTATTAATTTATACTGGTTTTGTTTAATTTCTTTTGACCACATCACAATTTTTAGTTTTTTTCTTCTCCAAAATAACTTAATATCTGCATAAACACCTAAAGTAGAATAAGTTCAACATTGATATTCTTAAGCTTAAATGTTAATTTACTAAAAAACTTTTCAAAACACATCTTTCCTTTTTTTTTTAGTGCATTGTATATTTGCTATAATTTAGATCATTTAGGTTGGTTATCAAATTTTTCAAACTAAAATACAGTATTTATAGTTAGTTATGCACGTCTACGACACGTTTATTATTAATTAAAATATCAATGCAGAGTTTATCTATTCTGAAATATTGAGGAAAAACTCTTTAAAGATTTTTATTAAGATGTTTTTTATGTTCATCATATTTAAATGCATTGCTGCACATGGTCATCAAGTAATCAAATAATAAACTATTAGGAACGTAAAAGCATTTGAAAAATTTCATCAGATTATTATAGAAAATTAAATGGAATTTTTGAAAATGAAATTATTAAGTTTAAATATCTACAGATAATTTTAGAGTTATAGATTTTAAATATTTCAGGACACTTCAGAAAGTATTTAACCGTTCTTTAAAAAAATAGAATAAAAACAAATCTGCAACTTCCATAGAAATCTACAGCATCTGCTGCAGGATTTCTGTGACCAAGATAGTTAAGAAAAGATAGTAAACATCTTTCTAATTACAGTGAGGATGTTAGTTTTCACTTAACTACAGGCATAGCTGTGAAATCGAATATCAAAAAGCAGAGAGGGTGAATAATGAAATTCAATCAATCAAGAGAATAGTTTTGTGAAAAAAAGTAATTTATTAGATGATGAGACACATGTATGCAGCAATACAAAAAAGTTTTTTTATTGATCCACAACAATTAGAAACATGATCTTCTCTTTTATCTTCTGGCTGTTAAATATGAAAATTTAAATAAATGCTCTATCTAATTACAAAGGTATATGAAGAAAGAAAAGAAAAAATATTTAATTAAGTGATAAATATTAACTTCCTGAATGGTTTGAGTTAGACACCATGCTAGATATTGCAATTTTATTCCACAATTTCATTATTTTTATTTCAATATAATTGTTGAAATTTAAAAATTATCTAAGACAAAAATATCTAAAACAGAACTTAATAAAAAAGAAAAATACATTTAAAATGTAATATAAGAATACTATACAAACAAATACATTAATAATTTCCTATATTATATAATAAATTAAAAAGGTATAGATATGGGATACATTTTAATGATGGGAAATGAATTAAAGGATAGAGTTAACAAAATGAATTTTGAAAAAAAAATAATGCTTTTGATACCTGATGTGTATACGAAATGAACACTGACAACTTAGCCATTCATCATTTGAGAGGAGAAAAGAACAATTTATTTCCAATGTCCTCATTAAACCAATGTCATTTTAAATTAAGGGGTCACAGTACCTTTGCAACAATTTCTTAAAATAAAGGTATAATCATTCATTTTGAGGATGCCTTACATGCTCATTTAAGTTATAATCAATAATTTATCTTCAAAAAGTNAACTTAATTAACAAACTGCAATGCGAGTGAAATATTTTGTCTGCTTTTTATTTCCAGCTGTTTTTTTACTATATCACAAAACTTTTTCAAACATTTTGAAATCACTTGCATCGTGACTACACAAAAATACATTAAAAAATTTCTAAAACTCATATTTTAATTTTTTAAAAAAGGTAGTAAATTAAAACTGATTAAATTAAATCGATCATTATTAAATTCATCAAATTCCAAACCTTTTTGAGGAAATTAAGTACAAGGCTACTAATTACTACTCTTTTTGCTAATTATTTCATAGAATGGTAAAAAATAACAAACTGAAGTTTTCACAATTTTTGGTAATTTTGCCAATATTTAAAAAGTCTTACCACAAGAGAGATGGAAAGTAGCGTTTCATATGAACTTTAGAATAATTTCAGCAGTGTGTAAAATAACTTTAAATCGCATTTACAAAAAAGAATCATTTATTAAAATGTAAACTTAGCTACAGCTAGAAATTTTTTTTTCCAAATTCATAAAAAGTTGGTAGTCCAGTATCTTAAAAACAATACACATCAAGTCAATATCTTGAACAGGATGCATAGCCAAATTTTTCAATAAAATAGCACTTTTAAGCACTTTTCAAGTACTTAAAAAATATTTTTAAAAATTTTAAAGAAAATAGCATAATTATGATATGAGCACACATAAAAAAAAATTTTATTTTTATTGCTGAAAGTTCTCAATATATGTATATTATTAATATAATGCAAAATTATTTTCTAAGACTTTACATGATCATGGAAAAATAAATAGTTTCTGACTAAGAACTATTTTTCCTGATTATGTAAAATGATAAATTGACATGTAAAATGATTGGCACTTTCATATACTACGGACCGACAGTACACCGAAATTGAATTGTAGTGAACGAATCGTGAAAACGTTAAATAGAACAATGGGAAATTACGCCTGTTGAATAATTCATGGTGAAAGTAGACACAATAAAGAAAAAATATCTTATTTTGGAGGAAAAAAAATTAAACACTTTTAAAAGACACCTAATGAAAAAATCACTTTCAAGGGTTTTAAAAAAAAAAAAAAAAAAAGGATTTTNAACTGCTACGCACTTATGCTGAACATGAAAACATCTGGATAAAATATTGATCAGACAATAAATTAAATAGCATTGACTGCAGTATGGCCCTTAAAAAAATTTAATACTGTTTGTTATAGGTAGCAATAAAACTATTTAATTACAAAACATTATTTAACAAACAAGGCATAAAAGCCAGGAATAAGCTAGACTAGTTTCCAGGTAATGTGCTTTTCACGCCTTCTGTTGTCAATTATAGAATGATTCTTCTTTATTCGTTTTTTATGAGCATTATGTAAAATATGATCAGTAATTAACTTTAAATAAATATTTTTGTTTAAAAAATAAATTTTTTGCTAATTAATTCAACTGAATTATTTTCAAATTAAATTAAACTTTTTTATTTATTTTTTTTTAATTAAAAAAAACTAAAAAATATTTTACCTTGGCTTATCGAATTTAAAACAATAGAACCATATAATATAAATGTTACATAAATAGCCTAGCTATTATATGAAATAGAAAAAATAAAAAATTCTTAATGAATTAATCTGTCAAACGATTAAATATAATTTACTTTGTTGCTTCTCAGTATTCTGATGATTTGATTGATCATTTCCATTCCCTCTAAATCTCTTACATCCCTGCAAGGGTTTAGACAATTCATGAATCTGAAGCATCACTTGGGCTGGATAACTTAAAATAAAGGGATAACAATTAATTAAGTCAGTTCATGCATCTGAAACATTGATTGATTGGATTATTGGAAACATTGATTGATTGATTGGATGACATACATTTAAAAGATTAACAATTAAATAATGGGTTAATAAGTAATTAAGAAAAATAAGGATTAGCAATAAAATAAAGAGTTAAAATTAATTAAGACAAGTTCATGGATTTGAAGCATCACTTGGACTGGATGACAATAATTTAAAAGGTTAGCAATAAAATAATGAGTTACAAGCTAATTAAGAAAAACAATAAAGGTTTAACAATTAATTAAGACAATTCATGGATCTGAAACATCACTGAGGCTGGATAACTTTAAATAACAAGTAAAACACCTACTTTTAGATCATGACAGGTAATGCTATTAAACTATTAATAATTAAATCATACAATTTATACAGCCTGGTGGGATAAAAAGAGTAGGTGGGAAAAAATAGGCATTATCTTTCCAAAAGTCCTGAACTTGTAAAATAATTTACTTAAGGTGATTTTTCTTTTTTTAAATATCTCTTTAGGTTTAAAGAAATAAGAAAGTATATGGAAACTTTATTAAGAGCCTGAAAACTGCCTACGACTGTCAGATTCATGTAAGGACTGATACACATACCTGCAGTGTAGCAATTCAATATTTGAATATGCTTGAGCTAAGCACAGTAGCCTTTCTTCAGTAAAGTTATCCTTGTAGAACTCCAGAAACTCCCTTTTCAGCTCCCAATGGGGACCCGTTTCCCACGGTTGGCGATATTCTGCAAACTCCATCAATCCCACCTGAAATGAATGTATAACAATTCATAAAATTTTGAAAAAATTTTTTACCTTATGATTCTAGCAGCTCCTACTTCCAAGAATTAATAATTTTCCAATCATTTACACCCATAAATATACTGGTATTGAGATAACACATATTAATCATTCATATATTCAGTAGGATGCATCAGATGAGCTTCAAGAATAATCACTATAACACAAATCTAAAAATATTTCCCTTTTAGGCGGTCCATAGTGACATTAAAAATTTAGATTTTCCTTACAAAATCTCAAAATTATGTACATCTCATACATTCTATTCATTTCTTATATATTTCATTAAAAATAATTTTATAATATTCTAATGATAATAATTATTAGTATCAATAAATTATTGTCTTGCAGTTTCTTAAACAGCATTTAGATCTATTATATTTAAATAAAATTGTTGCACTTAAATTACAAATGCACAGTGCGGCAAGAAATGGACCACCCTCAATAACTTTTGATCTGATCTTTAAGTTCTATGACTCAACTTAATGGTTCGAGGGGGTAATGTCAAATATGCTAATTACTAGTGAAGACGGTATTTTAAGTTACAAAATCAGACACAAAAATGTACTTTGTCTAAATTTTTCGATGGATTCGGATTTCTGACTTCCAAAATATAGGAGGTAGAATATGGTCCCCATAGTTTGGTCAGGAGAGCAGTTCAAAGCTTAAACGCCTTAATGTTAGTTTTACTTTTTTTGCTATATCTCAAGATTTTAAGCGAATTAAAAAAAATTAAATTTTACATGCAATTGTAAAATTGGTTGATTCAAATGTAATTTCATGCAAAAAAATAACTCTTAATAAATATTTATCATTATTTCATTTAAGAATGATCGAAAAAATTTTTAATTGTAAGGTACACATTTTTTTGCACCATTTTAAAGAATTTAATTTTAAATAGCAAAATTGGTCATTCCTGAGAAATTGAATTTTAAATATGTGAGTTTTTTGAAATTCTATTTCTCAGAAACTATTCGACCAATATTGCTCAAATTTTGTATTTTGCTACATAAAATTACATTCTATAAAATTTTATACTTTACAATTCAAAATTTTTTAGATCATTCTTATATAAAGTAATAAATATTTACTTTAGTTTCTTTCCTTTTTTGCATAGAATTACTTTTGAATAAAGAATTTTCTAATTGTGCATAAAAATTTTTCAATTTGCTTAAAAAGTTTAGAGATATAGCGAAATACACAAAAAGTGAAATTAACATTAAGGTACTAAACGTTGAAGCACTCCTCTGACCAAACTATTTGTACCATAATTCCCAGATTGCGGCTACAGCCCATATTTTGGAAGTCGGAAATCCGAATCCATCGAAAAAAAGGGTATGTTTTTTTTCAGAAAAAGTATGTTTTTTTGTCTAAATTTTGAAGATTAAAATATCGTTTGAACTTATTAATTAGCATATTTGAAGTCAACCTCTTGTGTTATTAAGATGGAGTAAAAGAACGAGGATCTGATCATTAGATTCAGAGAGGTCCTTTTTTTTGGTTCAGGGGGGGGGGGCACTGCACATCTCAGGTAACATTGATAAGTGACTGCAATTTAAGTTTATACATCAATGTTTCCTTTTTGCAGTGATTGAGAAGAGAACTTCATTTTAAAGCGATTTCTAATTTTAATTGAATTTTAAATTTAGCTTATTATGCAGCGTGTTTTCTCTTTGTTTTACTTTGTAAATCTTGGTTTTTATCAGTTTTTTATTTAAACATACATTTTACATCACATTTGAAGGGATTTTTTACATCTAATTATATTTGATACACCATTTTATACTTCGTTTCTTTTACTTAAATTCGTTTATTTTACTTTTAATTTTGAATTGGACACCATGGCTCAACTTGGAATTAACTAGCCAGGGATTGTCAACTAATTTGCAAGCATAAAAGTATATGATGTTTTACACTGAAGGTCTACAAGAAAGCATGATTAATTAGAATTTAAAATAAATTTACAAATAAAGATATTTTATGAAAAGCAAACATCTTAATGATCAGTAAATAAAAGCTTGTGAAAAAAATTATGAAACTTCTGGATGACAATTACAAATAAGGAGTTATACCTCCTATTCTAAGATCTACACTTATTTTAACATTGTAAAATAGATGGCAACTATAGTAGCATCAACATTTTTTATAATGACCCGTGATTGGTAAAAAAGCAAATAAAGAAGGCCAATGCAAAATAAAAAAATTGACAACATTTGACTCATAAATTATATAATATTAAATAATAGAGCACTAAACTAAGCTATTTGGCTAATCAAGCACAATGTAGTGCATCTACATTTGACTATATCCACAACAGTATAAATTTTTAAACCAAAATATATCACTTTTATGACGCTACAAGTCTTCTAACTAATGCTAAGAATAGGTGGCAAAACATTTACAAGACTTTAAAAATATAAATAGAAAACGGATTTATAGAAACATTAAAAAAAATTATTTCTATAGAAACAGCGGGATTGTTGTAATTCAATCCTGTCTGTTTACGTCGCATTAGAGCTGCACAATGGGTTATTGGAACATCCCTGAGGATGATCGGAAGACATGCCATCACAATTTTGATCCTCTTAGAAACAACAGGAAAGTTAATTACAGAAAGTAATTAAACTTGCAAATAAAATATCTCGTTTTAATTTCTGTTAGAGATTCATTTCTTCATAAGCACACATGTATCAAAAAACATAAATTAACCCAAAGATATTGGTATTTCAACACTTTGAAAATGTAGAACCTAGATTAAAAGGAAAAAAATTATACATAGTTGGAAAATGAGAGTAATATTCAGTCACAAACAAATTTGGGACACAAAAGGAATGATGATAGATTTCCGGAGAAACAACTGCAAACACAAAACATATTATAACAACTAATTTATGCTCTTTGGAGTGGACAAAAAATCTGACAAATATATAAGTTAAAGGAAAAGGAACAATAAAAAAATATATATATTTAAAAGATTACTGCAAAGAAAAAGATTACTGCAAAGACACTATTTGATACTTACAGTGTCTTTAAATTTTTATTGTAAAAATAACAAATTTGGTAAAAAATCTTTGCGATTGATGGATTGATGATTGAAAATGAGTGTGATTCAAATAATAAGCTAAACGAGTTCCTGAGCTTAAAAGCTTATTCTCACTGCAAGACTAAGAGTTTCGAATATGTGAATCGCATATGCGATCGCAAAAAAATGTGATTTACGCATGCGTGAGTAATTCACTTTGCGTAGCTTCTAAGCATTTGCGTGCACTAAGAGAGATAGAGAGATTATCAGATCGGATATATTGCATCGGCGATCGGTCCCGCAGTGGACTGATCGTCAAGACACGGTTCCCAGCAGATCACCGAAGTCAAGCATCACTGGCTGCGGTCAGAGTGCGGGTGGGTGACCACTTGAATCAGTCTGCGTAGAAACCGAGGGTGTGTGGTATTGGTCCTCGTTAAACTGTTCTACCGTAAAGTGCTCGACTTCGCTTGCAGGTCGTCGGGCTACCGAAGCGAGGGTGCCATCCCCTCTGTAGAGGATAAAAATTGTGAAGGCATGTCTTCGGATCATCCTCGGGGATTTTTCCCAGACCGTCGCCAATAGCCCATTGTGCAGCTCTAGTACGACGTAAATGAACTACAACAGCATCGGCGATCGAAATGGAAGTCAGAAGTAGTGGCATAGAGAAGTCATGGAGTGTGGAAAGTCATAGGAGAAGGAAGTGCGTTAGTTTCTGCCTTGATTTTAAAATAGATATAAAACTTAAGTTAGGAAACTGGAACTGAAAACTACATTTAACATGGATATAAAGAAAACTTCATGGAAATTTAAAAGAAATATTTCTGAGTAGTAAGTTCGAAAAGTATTAAGAATGGGGAAAATATCATAGTGCTTTCCTATACAATTGAGGATGGGGGGTCAAGACATGGAACCGGTCATCTCCCCAGATGGCGTATTTGAACGTTGTGAACCCGAATTGCATGCAGCTCTGAAATAATTTCCCAAGTTTTCAACATTGTCTTGAAGCTGTCTCCTAGTTTCGTCCACGACAGGCTGTTACGGTTTGGATGAACACTTTCTTCTCATAAGCTACTTATTCTTCAAACTATACTCTATGCATCATGTAAGGATTATATCCACCATCTCTAAACTACATCTGAAATGTTGAAGATGCGAATAAGAGCCTGATTAGTTAAATGTACTTGAGAGGGAAAAACTCGCCAATCTCGAATGCATCTCAAAAATTGTTAAAGTATTTGCGGTGTGAATATGGACAGTTACTTCTGTCTTACTAAACTGCCTGATCAGTGTTTTACATGTTTTATGTTTTGTTGCCTTTTTTCGCTTGCCTTTTTTTTTTCAGATTTCTTTTCTTTGTAACTCGCCTTGCCTTGTAAATAAAATAAAAATGTTATCAACACCACAGGCCTCCTAGGGCACAAGTTTACAAAGCAGTGAATACTTATCAAGTATGTGAATTTAAAGATACAAACGAGAATCTTATTGGTGGTTTTTTGTGAAACAATATCAGGTTCTCTCTTAAATGCACGGATTTTCACGGAAATATGACAATTTAATAAGTGAAATATATTTCCCCGCGAAATACTTACCAATCAGGTTTTTTTTCTCTCCTCAGGCATCAGAAGAGTGGTAGGTACTTCATTAACGTCGCACTAGAGCTGCACAATGCCAACGATCTGGGAAACATACCTGAGATCCGAAGACCTGCCATTGCAATTTTGATCCTCTGCAGAGTGAATGACTCCCCTGTTTTGGTAGCCCGACGACCTGCGTGCGATGTCGAGCACTGTACGGTAGAACAGTTTAACTAGAACCGATACCACGCAGCCTCGGTCCCAATGCAGGCAGATCAAAGTTTTCACCCACCTGAACACTGAGCATTGCCAGTGATGCTTGATTTAGGTGCTCTACTGGGAACCACGTCTTTACTACCAGTCCACTGCTGGTAACCGTATTCGGTAGGAATGCCCCTTCACATTGATTTCGATTCCCTTAGACGCGTGTGCGAATGTTTTGAAACTACATATTAGATAAACTGCTCTGGTATGCGCGAATCATATTTATCTCTATATTATAGGGTCTGTATTATAGGATTATACTGTTCCGTTTCCTTTGCTAGTGGAGAAGATGTCTCATACTTTCGGCATTTTTCCTAAAATAGATACGTACACCGAACATTTTTATTTTCACCATATTAAAGTGCTCAAATCTGGAAATCGAAAAGCATTTTATTAAATTTTATTTTATATTATTATATTCACACATTAGTCTACAATGCTTGGATTTTTTTTTTCGTCCGTAGGTGGCTACGAACTTCACACAGTTTAGAAGCAAAGGAGGCAAGCTATACTGTCACAATTACCGTGGCATTATACTTATTAGCGTGGCATCCAAGATCTTCTACAACATTTTATTCCGCAGACTTCTTCCCTATATTGCGAAAATTATGGGAAAATACAAAAATACCTGTATGGTTTCATGAATGGAAAATATACTGTTGACCAAATACACTCGCTTAGATAAATCCTTGAAAAGACAAATATGGAGTAGATACTTACCATCGCTTTGTAGATTTTAAAGTCGCCTACGACTGTAATAACAAGAATGAGCTTTTCGAGGCAATGCGTGAATTTCGAATCCCACCGAAACCTACAAATCTGGTCAGAATGACTTAGCGAAGTGTTTAATGTCAAATTAAGCTTATGTCTAATACATCAGAATTTTTCTATACTGAGGTAGGTCTCAGACAAGAAGAGTGGACATGAGAAAAAATGGACATGAAAGCTGGAGATGGACATGAAAGCTTTGGGAGTGAATAGATGAAGAAATCTAGCTTCAAGTCGAACTGCCAGGAAAAGATATACTGAGAATGCCTTGGCCTGCACTAGGCTGTAGTGCCGTTAAATAAGAATATGTATCTTCTTACTATCATTTTAAAGAATGCCGAGTAATGGCAATTAAACTTAAAATAACAACATTGTTAGTGACCGTTCTCACTGCATATGTAATCTTTTCGCAGGCAAAAAAAGAAAAAATAATAATAATAATAATCTCCCCGTAAATAAGAAATTGATTGGTGAAATATATTTGTCTCTCAAATTGGGTTCCATTCACGTGCAGTGATAATTATTTCGCAAAAATTTTGTGTAATCAAACGAAATTTAAAGAACTACAAAAGCTAAATACGAAATAAAGATCGGACACAAAAACGCAATTTTTACATACATAAACGTAAGTGTTGAGAGGATAGCCGTAAGTTAAGCGAATTTACCGTTTAGCCAACCGCACCAAAGCCTTAAGTTTTATTCTATAAAGGTCTTTTAACAGCCCACCCAATTTAGGGTTTGCGACTATCAATAAACCCGTTGCTTTGTAAATTTGAACCAAATCCAGAAGACAAGGGAACTCTTGTATCAAGTATTAAGAAGAATATTTGTCTTCGTAGAGGACTTTTGATGGAACTAACCAGCACTTGCGTTACATGAAAAGTAAAACCCCGAAAACCTCCCAAGTTTAGCTTGTGTTCTAATTTATCCTAAATGGCATTGTATGGCTTTCAGATCGGGGTTATGGTGAAATGATCAGTCCAGGTGCAAGCTTGATGTATGAATACAGTAGTTAACCTACTGGAATAGAAATGCGCCTAACCGAAATATTGTCATAAAGTTGGAAGAGCATTATTTAAAATGCCCTCATACATCTCAAAGTTCATATTACTAGCCACAGGAACTAAGAGACTAATCAGACC
This sequence comes from Parasteatoda tepidariorum, assembly GCF_043381705.1. Classification (NCBI taxonomy): domain Eukaryota; kingdom Metazoa; phylum Arthropoda; class Arachnida; order Araneae; family Theridiidae; genus Parasteatoda; species Parasteatoda tepidariorum. Next base: position 27,837,010 of record NC_092205.1, on the reverse strand, counting down.
AAACTCTGTAAAACATGATGATTTAAGTGGATGTCCACGCATTTTTTTTTTACCAGAAAGTGAATTCGCAGCAAAACATCTATCATGTTTTAATGTTTCAAACAATTTCAATTCAATTTGACCACCGCGTCATTTCTTGAGTCTCATTATGTATCATCAAATACATATTATGGCTAAAAGATAAAGTGGAGAGTTAGATTGATTGAATGGGTCGTTTCTTGCAAACGAATATAAATTCGTTTCATATTAACGCGGAACAAATTATTGAATTAATACTAATGACATGTGTTACATACTTAAATAATAAACCCATCTTTTAATTGTTGCATTTGACATTGAAAAATAAATGGTTGGTTGGTTGGTTGGTGTCGTATCCTCTATTGAATCATATTTCATGGTGTGCTTGAATAGTTTTTGTTATTTCTATGGCATTAANTTAGATATATATATATATATATATATATGTATAAGAAGGCACACTATACTGTCACAGTTACCGTATTACCGTGGCATTGTACTTATTAACGTGGCTTTCAAGATCTTTTGCAACATTTTATTCCGCTGATTTCTTCCCTATATTGCGAAAATTATGAGAAAACACGAAAATACCTGTATGGTTTCATGAAGGGAAACATACTGTTGACCAAATCCACTCGCTTAGATAAATCCTCGAAAAGACACATATGGAGTACTTACTATCGCTTTGTAGATTTTAATGCCGCCTATGACTGTAATAACAGGAATGAGCTTTTCGAGGCAATGCCTGAATTTGGAATCCCACCGAAGCCTACAGATCTGGTCAGAAAAACTTAGCGAAGTGTTAAATGTCAAATTAAGCTTATGTCTAATAGATCAGAATTTTTCTATACTGAGATAGGTCTCAGACAAGAAGAGTCTGTATTATGCACCGTATTCATCATCGCTCTCGAAAAAATTGACATGAGAGTTGTGGAAAGCTGGAGATGGACATGAAAGCTTTGTGAGTGAATAGATGGAGAAATCTAGCTACAAGTCGAACTGCCGGGAAAAGGTGTACTGAGAATGCCTTGGCCTGGACTAGGCTATAATGCAGTTAAATAAGAATATATATACCTTCATACTATCATCTTAAAGATTGCCGAGTAATGGCAATTAAACATAACAACAGTGTTAGTGACCGTTCTCACTGTATGTTTGTATGTAATCCTTTCGCATGAAAAAAAAAATTCTCCACGTAAATGAGAAACTGATTGGTGAAATATATTCGTCTCTCAAATCAGGTTCCATTCGCATGCAGTGAAAATTATTTCACAAAAATTTTGTGTAGTCAAACGAAATCTAAAGAACTACAAAAGCTAAATACGAAATAAAGATAGGACACAAAAACGCAATTTTTACGTACGTAAACGTAATTCGAGAGGATAACCGCAAGTTAAGCGAATTTACCGCTTAGCCAACCGCACCAAAACCTTAAGTTTTATTCTATAAAGGTCTTTTAACAGCCGACCCAATTTAGGGTTTGCGACTATCAATAAACCCGTTGCTTTGTAATTTTGAACTAAATCCAGAAGACAAGGGAACTCTTGGATCAAGTATTAAGAAGAATATTTGTCTTCGTAGAGGACTTTTGATGGAACTAACCAGCACTTGCATTACATGAAAAGTGAAACCCCGAAAACCTCCCATGTTTAGCTTGTGTTCTAATTTATCTCAAATGGAATTCTATGGCTTTCAGATCGGGGATCTGGTGAAATGTTCAGTTTTTGAACATCTATCTTTAAACCACGACTACGCAAGCTTGATGTATGAATACAGCAGTTAACCTACTGGAATAGAAATGGGTCTCACCGAAATATTGTCATAAAGTTGGAAGAGTATTATTTAAAATGCCCTCATACATCTCAAAGTTCATATTACTAGCCACAGGAACTAAGAAACTAATCAGACCAAACTCTGTAAAACATGATGATTTAAGTGGGTGTCCAGGCATTTTTTTTTTTTACCAGAAATTGAATTCGTAGCAAAACATCTATCATGTTTTCATGTTTCAAATAATTTCAATTCAATTTAACCACCATTATATTTATTGAGTCTCATTATATAGCATTCAAATACATATTATAGCTAAAAGATAAAGTGGAGAGTTAGATTGATTGATTGGGTCGTTTCTTGTAAACGAATATAATTTCGTTTCATATTAAGGCGGAGCAAATTATAGAATTGATACTAATAACATGTGTTATATACTTAAATAATTAATCCATCTTTGAAGTGTTGCATTTGACATTGAAAAGTAAATGAATACATTCTTATATAAAATAGAGTAGATGCTCGTGGGAAAGTCGTCAGTATAGGTTAAATAGTATATCAATTTTGGAACATGAAAAATTTTTGCGAGATTAATAAGAGAACAAAAAAACAGTTTTGCCGTTCTTTTTCTGCGACTTCTTATTCCATTTTAAATGAGAAAAATGGCCCAGAGAAACACCCGGAAAGAAATAAAATTTAAAATTTGGTAATAAAAATAAATAAAGAAAGTTTGAAGTTATATTGTTGGTGAGTTTCTCGATTCTGGATACAGCTCGAAATACGTGTTTGGAAATACGTGAAAATGGACATAATTCGATATACGTCTTTAGGTAAATGAACACACCTCGAACTGTGATTTATAAGTGACGCAGACGAAATAATTTTCAAATTCAGCGTTTCAAACATTGAAAAAAACATTCTGCTTAGTTTCTTATTTTATTGAGTGTTCTAAAAATATCAACGATTTGAGAAGAAAAATGGGAAGGGGAGGATTGATGCGTTTTTCAAAGGGAATAAGACAATTTTTTCTTCCCATTTTCAAATTATTGCACAGTTCGTCAACAACTTGTACGTTTGATTAGGACAATTTTGAAAACATTATTTTATATTTTTTATCTGATGCGCCGTTATTTTTCGACAAACTTTGAAAGTAATTTTGAAATTTCTGGAGAAGAAATGTTCTGGCACCCTAAACAGAACACAGCAAATCCTCTTTCATGTTCCATTCAAGTTCATTATTCTAACCGTCGGTTATTTTCGGGTTCGTCTTACATGTGGTTCTGAGAAACAAAACTTATATTTTCTTACAATTCCTTAAATTAAATTCATTGATTAAAATGTGTCTAGATTTTTTCAAGTTTTTTTTACACTTTAATTATTTCCGTTAATATTTAATTATTGATCAAATTAATTTATTTGATATAATAATTTTCCCAAAAATTTTGTAATTCAAAGTTTTTTTATAAAGCAAAAATTATAAGATGGCGTCGCTCTTGTAATCAATTTAGTAGCGTATCTTAGCATATAAAAAGCTTCATATTTAGATGAAAAGTTTTTGCTTTTAATTTCATGAATTTACCAATCGGAGACCTTAAACAATTGAAAATATGCATTTCCCTTTTATTTTTATTGCAATTAACAAGAGATTTCAGAAAATTGCTATCTTGTTTGAACTCTAAATAGAAACCAAATAATTCACTGCATTTTTTTTAAAGACATTTATTTTGTGCAAAAATAATTATTTTTAATTTCCTATAATTTTGAAACTGTAAGGTAATTTTAAACAATTTTTTATTCAAGACTTATTATGAATAAGAAATTCATTTGATGTAAATAAGGCTCTGTTTTTCAGATCAGGTGTAACTGAGCTAATTTGCAAAAGTAGTAGAAAAACTTTCCTCAGTAAGTAAAGTTACAGTTCTGATAACAACTAGCGTTCTGCTAATAATGTTTTGAAATGCTTCACTAAGTTTTCATGTAATTTAAATTACATAATCATGTAATTTTAATGTTAAAAAAGCTTTAGATACTTTTTAATTTAGGATTTATCTTATATAAAAAAAAATCATTTTTTTATAGATAAAGTTATGTTTTGCAAAACAGGTGTAGTTGCGCAAATATTGTGTAATGGGAAAACTTATTGTAATAAAGCGAAAAGGAAAAATCTCGATATTTGTAGTTGCAAGAATTCCTTCTGGAACATTTTATTTCTAGTAAAAGTATTATCCATTTTATAATAATTTTTAACAGAGCTAATTTTATCAATCTGATAGAAAAACGTACGTATATCAATAACAATAATGATACTTCTGAGAATAATTTTTTGAAATGCTTCCAAAAATTTTCATTCAATTTCATACATATTAATACTATTTCATAAAGCATGAATTTTGTAAGGGAATTTAAAATGATTTTTTTATTCAGGGCTTATCATAATTAAAAAATTACATTTGATATAAAAAGCTATGTTTTTTAAAGTAGGTATAGTTGGACTAATTTCGTCAGACTGATTGAAAAATGTATATCAATAATTATAATTCTGAGGATTACTTACAGAAATCTTTTTATTTTATTTTCTAGAACTATTCCTTTTTAGTAAATATATAATTATTCTTCGTATAATGACGTAGCCTACCCTTCAACGTAGACTTTACAAATATTTATTCAGCGAATTATTTTTTCAACAATAGTTGTCTGTGTAAACGGTTGACATTTTATTAAAAGAATACCGGGTAATTAGACTAAAACTAACAATGCAACCATCACAATAATAAAATATTTTCTATGAATTTAGAATCAAAACAGAGTTTAAAGCAAGAACGATGTAGGAAGGAGAAAATGTATTTCTTTACATTACCAAAAATATATTACTCTTCTTCTTTTTTCTTTTTTTTTTTCCCTTTTCTTTTTTAAAAAAAATTTGATCTTTTATCACGATTTCCGGAAGGAAGAAGGCTAACATTCTATAATTAACTTTCGAATTTTAGCTTTTTCTTCTGTGCAGGGAAAATTATTTATCAATAAAAACGACTTTTAAATTTTTTTTACTTATTTATTATTTTTTTTTAGTTTTGTCTTTAGTTTCATTTAAAAGCAAAAGTTCAAAATTTAAAAAAGATTTTCTTTTCGTCTTGAAATCGTTGCAAAGTTAGGAGACCCTGCTCGTTTTGATCGTCCAATCATAAACATGGCTCATTGGATAATAAACTATTTTAGTCTAGCTTTGCAGGGATTGTGGTACTCATTTCAAAATAAAGTTTTAAAAATATCTAGCATATAACTTACAACTCTAAATTCTGGTGTTTCCGTGTAATACAAAAGTTTTAAGAAGTTCATTCTTTCATAAACGCATAAAATGCTTGAAAATCAAATAAAAGGTTAGAAAATAAAAATTTAAAACATTATAACAAATCAGGTATAAATATAAATAGAAGTAATATTCACTGAATAAGACAAAAGCATTTTAAATTTAATCTACGAGCTACGTCATCGCGAGTGTCGATGGCGGGGTGGAGAGAAATGTCCAAAAATTCTTCTCAATATTTTAGATAAATAGAGAAAGTTTAAGAGACTCTTTAATTCTTGTATCCAATTAAGTTAAAAACAAGTTAAGATTTTTTTTTAAATAAATATATAAGCATTTATTAGATATTTAACAATTGGAAGAAAAATTTGATTCTTTTTATGTGCGAAATTAACTGTGCATTTTAATTTCGTCTGCTTCAAAACTGAACAATTGCGATAACTATGAACTCTTCATACGTAACATTAAAATGAGTTTCCCTGGAAATTTAATTCCCTGCTCACTTAATTATAGCTTTGGGAGTTCGGAGAATCAATTGTGACAAAATAAAAGAATTTTTTTCTCGAAAGACACACTCAAAACTATTTTTTTCTTCCTCTCAGTATTTCTGATTGATATCTGTTGACCTAGTTCATCTGCAATTTCAAATTAAAACGTCTCTCTCTCTCTCTTTCATTAATTTTAAAAATCATTCACAATAAGAACAAATTATAAACTATTCTGTACGTGTTTTATTCTACTAACATAATTAAAACAAAATATAACATTTATATAAATAGTTTGCTTTTAATTTTTAATTTTGGTGATTTAGCTCTACATGCTTCAGCTCTTCGTTGACAAAGTGACATTAGTTATGTGAAAGGTCTTTTGGTCGAAACATTTTCGTTCTTTTTATTTCTTTATTTATTCATCTACTTTTTATTTTATTCTTTTAAGAAGAAGACGAAACATTTAAAAACAATTTTTAGTTGTTGACACTTTTTAACTGCATAAAACTTGTGTTAATTTTAGCATAAAAACAGAGCGTACCCTAATGGCTGCTATTAATAAATTTTATTTTATATCCGTCGTTGAACAGCCTACCCAATTTTTGGGTTTACGACTATTAATGTTCGATTTCGTAGTCTTGTCATTTTAAACCAAACCAGAAGTAAAGGAAACTCCTGCATCAGTATCCTCAGAGGTATTGATTTATTATGGGAACATGGAGGACTTTGCGACTAGACTGATTTAACATGCGTCAGTCACCATTTACTACACGGTGAGTCCTCTGCCGGCCTGGGATCGAACCCACGAACTCTTGGACAAGGGTCCAGTGCCCTACCAACCAGGCTATCCCAGCCCGTGCTATTAATATATTTTATTTTATAACCGTCGTTGAACAGCCAACCCAATTTTATGGGTTTACGACAACTAATGTGCAACACTGTAGCCTTGTAATTTTGAACCCAATCCAGAAGACAAGGGAACTCCTGGATCGAGTATTCGGAGAAATTTGCCTTCGTGGAGGACTTTTTGATGGAGCTTACCCGCATTTGCGTTACACGGAGAGGAAGAGCACGAGAATCTCCCACGGTTAGCCTGACGGCAAGGAGACTCTAACCCATGATCCGTCTACCACTGATGACATTTCATGTCAGCACTGTGGTCAAGCCAAAATAGTTCCGAAAAATGATGTGCCATTACTGTACTCCATTTGTGGAGGGTAGTCCTAATTTTAGCGCAATTTTTCTACTCTTAATGTGGCAATCAAAGACTGTAAAGTTTTTGGTTTTAAGATTTATTAACAGAGAGTAACTTCTTTTCTCTACAATCACAAAGGATTTAGGATCTCTTCAATAATAAAGAAAAAGTAAAAATGTTTCAACGGCGTGTGAGTCACATAAAAAGGAAATTTTATTTATGACACTCTTTGAAGGAAAAACGTGACTTGGAAAAATAGGAGGAAGCATCATTGCAAGATGGCGGGATCTTCCAAATTCATTTGTTGTTTGCTTTGTTGAAAGATAGATTGAAAAACCACTTAATATTGAAAACACTACAAGTATAATAATATTGGACGGTGCGTTTTCTCAAGTTTAGGCGTAAAAATCAGTCAGAAGTAATAACCCAGAAGTCTTATGTCGAATTTTCTCTTAGCTTTACACGGTCAACCATCCATTCGGAAAATATCCCACAGTAGACTGACCGTAAGGACATGGTTCCCTGCAGAACACCGAAGTCAAGTATCATTGGCTGTGGTCAGTAAGCGGGTGGGTGATCACTTTGATGAACTTGCGTAGGGACCGTGGGTGCTCGGTACCAGTCCTCGTTAAACTGTTCTTCCGCGAAGTGCTTGACTTCACGCACATGTCGTAGGGCTACAAGAGCAGGGTAACCATGCCCTCTGCAGAAGATAAAAATTGTGATGGTATGCCTTCGGATCCTTCTCAGGGATATTTCCTAGACCACCGCCAATAGCCCATTGTGCAGCTCTAGTGCGAATTGTTGTTGTTGTTGTAGTTCATTTACGTCGCACTAGAGCTGCACAATGGGCTATTGGCGACGGTCTGGGAAGCATCCCTGAGGATGATCCGAAGACATGCCATCACAATTTCGATCCTCTGCAAGGGGGATGACACCCCCGCTTCGGTAGCCTAACGACCGACACGCGAAAGGTGCGACTTAAATAAATACCAGTTCAGAAAATATACATAAGCCAATGCTTAACGCAAATGTAATGGACTGTGGATTTTAAAACACATTCTTTTTGTTCTCCAATTAATTATTTTTCGAATTCAAATTTTTCTTGTGCTCTCCTAAATTTAACATGAAACGGTAAATTTCCTTTAATCCGATATTTGGCCAACCAAAGTTTCAAAAATATTCTATAGGTTGGCAAAAACATGGCATTTAAAAAAAATCATACTAAAGGAAATATTAACTTTCACTTAAACTTCATAATACTGCAAATAAAAGTTTGTTTATATCGGATAAATGTTATTGATAAAAGAAGAAAGAAGGAAAGTAGTATGATTAAAATTTCTTAATTGTTGATACAGCAAATACTTGAGAAGTCACGATTGTTTCCTTTGCTTACAAAATTTAAAGGTGTCTCTGAAAATCTCAGTAATCTAATGAAAATGGAACTGTTCGTTAAAATTGTTTGTTATGTATTATTTTTGCCTCTAATCATTGCCCAAAAGAAGTCTTTTGATGGTGTAGAGAGTGAAATGACGATTAATGTTCGCCCTGGTTTTGTTGATTGTTTTTATCAAAGAGCAAAACCGCAGGATATTTTGGAAATTGAGTATCAGGTTAGTAATCTAATATGTATTCACTGCGTTAAAAGAATTTTTTTCCACACCGGGTTATTAAGCTTTTTTTTTTCTTCATGTGATGTGTAATATTTCAAAGATAAAAAACATACCTTATAATTATTAAAAAAAAGCGAAAACGTGTCGCAATTTTTTTAATTTTTTTATCCTCTTACATTCCTGTTTTAAATCTAATACATGGGTCGTTTTAATTTTACGCGCAATTATCATTTTCCAAAAACAAAGTAATTTTTCTTCTCTAGTATTTAATATTTTTCTAAAGAAAAAAAAACTGATAAATTTAAATAACATGTGCTGGTATGTGTAACAATCAATTTAGAGTTTTTTTAAAAATAAAACTATTTTTTTAAAAAAATTCTGTGAGCTTGCGAACAAATCTCGTTAAATAAGGTAAGAGCGAAAGTGTTGAAACTAGCCACAAGAGTCAATAAATTGTTTCCCACCTATTCATTACTGGTACGCTTGCTAAGGTTCCGCCCCTGTCTCTGTTATGGAGCTGCCTCAATCGACCTGATTTAAAATTGGTCACTTAAAATGCATTTAATTTCAGAATGGGAAAAATATTTATTCTTCTGTTTTCTTCCCTCTAGTCCTGCTCACCTTCTTAATTGTTTAGGCACCTCCTGGAGGCAGCTGTTAATTGAATAGGAGATTGAACAGGCATCAAGGTCTTTTGGACCTGGTGTAGGTGTTCCTACACTAGGGGGATGGGTAACAACAAAATAATATAAATTGTTTCCAGAAAGTTCATTTTATAATCTACAATCAAAAGTCTTCATGTAATACTTTCGTTCTGATAACCTGTTTTCTTGAGTTGAAAGACGACAACTACATCCAAGTTGAACAAAGGTTTCACAGGTAGGAAGTGCCCCAGTATCCAGAGGGCCCCATCAGGGGAGAACGATGCGCCCACTTAAAGCTTGGGAGGGGGGGCACTGCCAGTATCATATTTTGTAGAATTTTCCCCTTATACTAAATCATAGTTCATTTATCGATAAAAATAAATTGTCAGCAATTTTGTTTAAGAAAAACCCCATTTAATAAGCATGATATATTCTGTAAGAAATTTTGTTCCTGGAACGCAAGCCAAAGACCATTCCCTTCTTAAGTACGGCCTCAACTATGTTAGTTACATGTTTAATTTTTTTAAAATTGTCATATAAAATAGAAATGTCTTCTTCTTTTCCACTAAAATTCTAGTATTTCTAAATTTCCTACAGAGGTAACTTGTGTATACCCAGTTTTACCTTACTAGTGGTATAAGACCAGGTGATATAAGTTTTTCTTGAAAAAAAAAATCTTTTATAAAAAAAGCAGTACATCAATGACTTTTCAAGAATGATACATTGTATACAACTAAACAATGAATATTTTGATTAGATCTGAATGTTTCTAAATTAAACAGTTTCCCTCCAATTGACTTTTGAATCTTAATTACCTACTAATACCTCACTTTTCTATAGATAAGACATTTTTTTTGTTCAAACTTCTAGTGTCAGTAATCTTAGCAAATTAGTATTGATGTTTAATATCTATCATGATATATACTTGGCAATGTTATATATTTCAAAATCTAGTTTGTATTGATTTCCACTAACAGTGTTTTCATCATAGAAAAAAAATGAGTGAGAATTTCTAACCCTTTCTCAAAAACAGGGTGAGATTTCAAAAAGTTAAGTGAGATATCTAAAAACTAAAAAAAAANAACTAAAAAAACACAAAAACTCTTGAAAAAAAAATCATTTCTTTAATTATAATACATTTTTAACTTCTTCTATTAGCATTGAATATTTTTGGTGCATCATCATAGAAGATTTTGCCTTTACAAGGTATTTGTACATCTTACATAAGTGCATAAAAAATTTGAATGTCTTACATGAAGAAACCTTACCTACGGTAAACATGTGGTTACAGAGAAATGTGTTCTGAAAGGGGTTCCGTGGTTGTGTTCGGTTGTTCGAAAAGTTTCTGAACAATACTGGTAAATAGGGAGGCTAGATAATGGTGCAGATGTTGAAAATAATGAAAGATCCAGGAAGAAAAGTGAAACGGATTTTATTCTAAATGGCGTAATTCGAAGCTTTTTCCAAAATGCGAGAAATTGGCGAATTTTGAAATTGATTTATAGAATGCGCGAATTTCTCGCGGTAATCATTTTTTAATGCGAGAAAAGAAAAAAATATGCGAGATTCTCGCGTTCTCACCCTGTAGTGAAAACACTGACTAAAGTCCCATTAGTTATGTCATTCAAATTCGTATAATTCATAAACTTAATTATATTTTCTTTTATAGACCTCTCTAATAACAATTAAATTTTGTCTTTTTTCATGAAACTAGTATAATAATTTTTTTTGTTACTTATTGTTCATCAATTAAACTTATTTATTTTATCTGTCTGTTATAATTCTTAAAGTTGTTTTGTATCTGTAGGTGATTGATTCAATATTTAGTGACATGAATGTCAACCAGGAGTTAGATATCAACTTTCAGCTATTTTCACCTCAAGGGAAGGAACTCATTTCTGATTATAAGAAATCAGACGCTAATCACAGGTAATTTTGATTTTTGAAATGGAGCATTAGCAAGTATTGTGACTCGTAATTTTTTATGTTCATGTATTTTTGAAGTAAAACTTAAATACAGTTCATGTTTTTAGCAGGACTCACTCATATTAGGGAATTTTCTTTTATAATAAAATAATATATGTGATCTTGTTTGTTATTCTATTCATGCAATATTATACAATACAATTCGAGTATTCATTCATAACAGTAATTAATTATAAAAATTATTGTGTTATTTGAAATGGTGAATTTAATAAGTGATGTGTATAGTATGTGATTTGTTAATGTAATAGTATTAATAAAATTTTATTGTATTTTAAACATTTATTTATTTAATCATAAAATTAGATTTTATTATATTAATACACATTTGTGTAATTCATTTGAGTACAATTATTTTAAATTCAGATTTTCATTTATTTATTTTTCTTTCCAATTGCTTTGTTAGTTTTAACTTGCTTAATGATGTATTAAATAGCTTGGAAATTAATACTACTATTAAAACAAGATTGAAATTATATACTGTTATATTTGATTTTTCTCTTGGCAAAAACAGTTTCTTCTACTTAGGTTGGGAGAAACCTATTTCTTTCTGAGTAGTTAATGCAACAATTTAATGCAATAACTAATAATTGTGTACTTGTAACTAATCACATGGTTGTGTCTAATTGTGTTGTCATTCATGGCGTGTTAACATTACAACTCCACTGTTCAGTTTTATTATTATGTTGAACCAATTTTTCAATCAGATTTAATTGGATGCCTGCAAGCCACATTGCACGTTTGTCTCGAACCTGATTAGTTAACTGATGTGTGATGTCGCTTGCAAGTATCAAGTATCTAATTGAAACTGAAATGACAATAATTCTCATTTTTGGAATTATGATTGCAAAATAGTAAAGAAATGGTTTTTGTTTGTGAAAACCTCACATTAGTATTGTTGCTTTTTAGATGAATTTATAAAAGGATTTTTATTGTAAATACATATATTTCTGATTGCTTTATGTATTCAAAATTAGAAGAATTGGCAGTATTACTCTAAATTAGAGGATGATTTGGTATATACTGCAATTTTTTTTTTTTTTAACTTAGCTGTCTTTTTGTGAAAAAAAAATTATAATACAATATTTATATTGTTAGTTGTAAATAAAACTAGAAACCATTCGAAAAACCACATCTTTTTTGTCAGTTGTTTTTAAATGAGATACTAGTTATAAATTTAAGNAAGGGATTTTTACTGTAAATACATATATTTCTGATTGCTTTATATATTAAAAATTTGAAGAATTGGCAGTATTACTCTAAATTAGAGGATGATTTGGTTTATACTGCAAATTTTTTTTATTTTTTAACTTAGCTGTCTTTTTGTGAAAAAAAAATTATAATACAATATTTATATTGTTAGTAGTAAATAAAACTAGAAACCATTAGAAAAACCACATCTTTTTTGTCAGTTGTTTTTAACTGAGATACTAGTTATAAATTTAAGATTAATTTTCATTTCTTAATATGAATCGATTTTCCCCTTCCCTTTTGATGTAAGATATCTAAAAATCTAATACTGTTATATTTTAAGGCATGAAGTGAAGGAAGCTGGTGATTATAAGTTTTGTTTTGATAATCGACACAGTCTTCTGTCAGTGAAAACTGTTTACTTTGATGTTTATATTGACAATGAATCTGCAGATGATGATCAGTGGGATGATTATGACTTTTCTCCTGAATTGCTCTACAATGACACAATGGATCAAATAAAGGTAATTACTTTTGATCATTTTATGTAAAAAATCATCCATATAAATAAATGTAACTTCGTTAGGTTGAAATGCCTGGTCAAACTATAAAAAATGGCATAATTTAAAATGATTCTCTTAAAGTAATAATTTAAGCCAAGAAAATATTTTTACACAAACTAATTTATGAGTATATTCTTAATTATGTGATTTTTTTAAAGTCTGATTTTATTGATCATGAAAGTTTTATCTAGAGAAATAATGAAAGGGAGATGTAAATTTTTATTTGATGTTCAAAATGGAATAATAATTAAAGTAAATGTAGATTAAAGTTACTTAACGTTTAAATAACAAATTATTTTTTCCATAATCTATTTTCGGCAACTGAATTTCTAATAATTTGTTTATAATAATAAGTATGTTTCCATTATATGCATTTAGTTTTAAATCTATTTAAATATGGGTGCTTATAAAACTTTTTAAATACGTAGTGCATTTATAAATAATGAAATTTAATGTTAATTCATGTGGGTGATGAGCTTGAATAAAATTATTATGATTTCCTTTTTATTTCATGGGCATTTTATCCCTTTTAGTTGAAAACATAAAATATTTTAGCTGTATTGTTTTTTAATGAAGTTTAGTATTATTAATACATTTTATTAGACCTTAAAAAATGTAAAAATAAATAAATAGAAATAATTTTTTTAAGTAATAAAAAAAAGCTAATTTTGATAAATGATCAAAAAATCTGATTTATTTGATTTTGAAGTGGGGAGTGGAGTTATAAAAGCAGCATTATACTTCGTCTTTTTATGTCAGACTAGAATTTGCACATATTTTTAAATCAGAAACAATCATATTAATTTACATTTTGTTAAACTGTGTTGGCATCAACATTATGCCATTTAAGATGAATTTAAATGGATCTATCATTCCTACTAATTTCTGCTTGTTTCATTGTTTTGTATTTAGAACTGTTATTGTATTGCATTTATCATCATTCTTTTAAGTTACTTTTTGACGTTTGTCACCGACCTTCATCAGATGTAATCAGCTTTCTGGATAAAATTTCAAGATGGAACTTTTTAATCTGCTGAGGCTCTTGATATCAGCCCTCATTGATGGAGTTCAAAGATTTTAACGTTCTTTTGAACTGGAAATTGGTAGACTGCCAAATCATAAGAGCCAACTTCTACTCCAATTACACAAAGGTAATAATTATACAGGTGTACGCACCAACTAATGATGCTGATCTGTAATAAGAACAGTTCTATGATCAGCTACGAAAAAATATAAGACTTAGTCCCTAAACAAAATCTTCTAATTTTAATGGGAGATGTGAATGCAAAAGGCGGAAACCGAACATCTGATGATGAATTTTCAATTGTATTTTAAGCAAGTGTAGAACAAAAAGAAAATGGTGAACTTTTCACATCCTTTTATTAACTGAATAACCTCATTATTGGAAGCAGCTATTTCAAACAGAAACAAAAAATACAAAAGATAATGGATATTCCTGACGAGAAAGCAAAGAACCAAATGGATCACATAGATGTTAACGGTTTATTTAAACAATCTCTACAGGATGTAAGAGTGTAAAAAAGCAGCAATTGTTGCATCAAATCATTTTCTACTAACGGCTGCAATCGAACTAAAATTAGCAATAATACCCGAAAAGAAAGGAAGTGGAAAATCAGATACAATGTTCAAAAACTTTAAGGAACCGAAAATAATAATGCCTGCAAATGAAAAGAGAATGATACATTTTGCTGTTTTGATATTATAAACAAGTATGTCACCCTCACTCCAAAGAAGCTTGATGAAAAGTTTCAAATATTATTCTGTATGTTTTGATAATGATATATATATGTATTTTTTTGCAGTATCAAAGTAGTTGTTTCCTTTTAACCTCTTCCATTTGTGCTTATTGCATTCTTTTATTATTGCAGAAAAATAATTCTTTTGCTGAATTAAAAGCATCATTATAATGTAGTTAACCTTTAATATTCTTGTGCACAGTGAAAATATTTTTTATCCAAGTGTCTTAAAAATGGTTTAATAAGATTAAATAAAGCATGGTCTTATAAAACAAAGTAGTCATTTATATTAATTACATTGNTGACCTGGGGTAATTCCTGATCAAAAAACGCAAACATCTATTTTGAAAAAAAACTATTCAAAATAGAATTTTAATATTTACTGGAAGTTTGAGGCTATATGAGATGAATCCAATGCCACCTTCTTTTGTTTGAAAATCTAATTAGAATTTAAAAGATTTTAAATTTTTAGTGATCAGGAATTTCCCCTGGTCTTGATCATTTCTGGGGGTAATTCCTTATCACTTCTGGGGTTATTACTGATCACCAGTTTTTATTGTAAAGGGGCTGTTGAAAAATAATTATATAATGGTAATTAACAAATAAGACATCAAGATCAAACAAATAAACCAAAAAGATATGTTTAAGCAGCTAATAAAATGATTTATTTAAAAGCAAGAAGAACGATTAACACTTCAAATTTTCAAAAATCTTTGCATCGTGCCATACATTTTAGGCAATCAGCCTACTCATTCTCATGCTCTTCTGAAATATAAGAGAGTTCCCACATGGGTTACTTTTGCTGGATTTTTTAACTTCTTTAAGGGAAAGTGTAAAGCTAAGTAAGGTATGCCAACAGCTATGGCAGCAGCTCTCACACTGAAATTTTCATTTTCAATCATTAAAAGAAATTCACTAATTTTGTTTTCTAGAAGCTTAGTATCCTTTTTAGGCTTATAATTTCTCACCATATTTATAATAGGCTAATTTATGAACTTAAAAATTATTCTGACAATTATACTAGGCTAATTCATAAACTTAAAAATTATTCTAAGGATGTATACACATAAAATTAAGATAGAAGCAAGGTCAGACAAACCAGAAATGGTGCAAATCAGAATATAGTCTTGTATACGGTTAAAAACAAATTTTGTGATGACAATTAAAATATACTTTATAGTTGCTCCACTTAATAAATATGAACTGTTATTTAAGAAAAGACAATTAGATATTTATAAGCTATTTTATATACTATTTATAAGAAGAAATGACAATGATCAGGAATTACCCCAGTGGTCAATAATTATCCCATGTGTAGGGGGCAACATTTGATATAGTTTCCTATAATCAATTATAATGTTTACAGTAGATGTGAAACAATTATACAAAAGCTTACACTACTTTTATATTAAAGAAAAAGAAGGTGACTCAAAATATTTATTATTAAGAGAAGAAGGGGGATCTTTGCAGAAATGTGTACATTTTGAAACCCATCTTTGAAATGGAAAATACAGAAAGCAGCTTGAAAGATACTTATTTTGTTAGATTAAACAAAAAATTATTATTAACTAAATGTAGTTATACTTTAGTAAAGTGTACAAGCATTCTTGTCCATGTCTCNCTTGGAAAAAACTACTGGAGAAGGCCAAGGCCCATCCTGGGCTGTCGAGCCAGTGAGGAAGGAACATGTAACACTGATCAAAATCTGTTTTTTTCTTCTTTTTTTTCTTTTCTTTTTTTTCCCCCTAAGTTATTTAACTTAAAAATATAAGCATTTAAGTGCACACTTTTCATTAAAAATTAGTAGAATAAAATATCGTTTGTAAAAAGGATACAATTTCTATTATTTATTTAAGTTTTTAATTTTATTTGTAATGATTCAATGTTTTATAAAATTTTTCTTTTTAGTGAATTTAGTTTTATATATCTTTTATTTTTGGTGAACAAAATTTGAAAACGAATGCAATGCACATGTGTAAACAATATTCATACGTAAATAAAATACATGCAGTAGCTATAAAGTTTTTAACACGTAGATGTAAAAATATGTTGATCTCTGAAAATCTCAAATTATGAAAAAGCAATATTTAGCATATTAGTTACATCTCAGAAGTTTTTCATTCAAATAAAATCATGAACATGAATTTTCACTTTAATTTTTCAGTTTTATTTCTTTTAATTAAAATAACTCAATTGAATTTAGAGCATAGATTCTCAACCTTTTTAACGTTGCCGCCCCCTTAATAAGCAAAATACATATCAACGCCCCCTTTGTGATGATCCAGTTATTTAGAGCATGAGGACGGAGGGGGTGTGCTGAATTATAAGGTGCATTTTTAGGCAATTTTTTAAACGTTAAATTTGCTTGTTTTTCTTTAAAAATTTAATGTGTACGTTAACTCGATAATTTTCTCCAGGCAGGTAATCACAGTTTATTTGTCATAATAAAAATAAATACGGTAATGAAAAAAATAGTACAACAAAGAAAATTATACTTAAAAAGAGTCACCTGTTCTTAATTAGATAATTGAAAAAACACCCAAAAATAAAAGTAGTATCAACGAAACAATCAAGTTACTATGTCAGTGGAATGATTGTACTTGATGGTTCATAGCCAATTTCTTAACGTTCGGCTCAATATTTTTGCTGAGGTGAAGACGCAAGTCCCCTCGTTGCATGATTTCGTGTCTATTTCTCTTTTTTGTAACTTGATCCATAACAGCACTGAATCCACGTTCGACGAAGTAGGAGAAAGGGAAGGAAATTGAAAATAATTTTGAAAATAAGAATAAATTTTGACAGTCCAGAGTAGAGGCAATTCTTGTGTATCATCAGAGGAAATTTCGCCATTCTTTTCAAGATACGATAATATTTGAAATTGGTTGAACTCATTCCAACCAAATTTCTGCTACCAAAAAATAATTTTTTTTTTTGAAGTATAGAAATAACTGATTTCATAGGGAACAAATTGAGTTTGTCACTTTGAAGTTGTAAATTAACACCATTTAATTTTGCAAGTAAATCCACCAACATCTATCTTAAATTCTAGCAATCTGTCTCTCAGAGCTACATTCTGTCTTCGAGGAACTCAAGCACAGAGTCGAAAAGATTCAAGAACCTATTGAGACAAGGCTCCTTTGGAAAGCCAGCGAATCACGGTGTAGTAGCAAGCGATATTCTTCATAGTTTTTCTTAAACAGCTGTCTGAGTAATCAATCATCGAGAACATTACTGCGAATTTTGTTCACAGCTGATATGACATATTGCAATGACTGATGCAAACGGTCACTGAGGTTTTTTCTTATTAAATACTGTCTGTGAATCACGCAGTGAACTGCTAAAATATCTGGTACCACCCTCTTCAAAATGGCGAAAAACCCACCATGTCGACCCACTATTGCAAGGGATATTTTTGATTAAATCGGATGAGGCTGGATAGTGTAAAACTGTTCCTAAAACTTCCTTAACAGACGGCAGTATCAATTCTTTGCCGATGGTATGACATTTCCCAGATTTAGCAATTAATTTTGATTTATTATAAGAACTTATCAAACCATCATCGCATTTTTGTGATTAGGTTGTCAGTAAGCCTGAGGCCAAAGGTGCCTTCAGAAACTTGTCTTTGATATTCGTGAAAAATGACAAATCTTTATTTTGTTTGTGAGGATGAATATTTTGCAAATGCTTCTGCTAACGAGAAGGCTCCATTGTCTCATTATATTAAACTTTGTTATAAAATAAATTCATGGGTAGTTGAGAGTTCGAGGGCGATTGAACAAATCTAAACTTCAAGTACGTGACACTGTATTGAATACACTTCTTTATGTTAACCGACATTGTTGGTGGCAGAAAAAGAAAATCAAGTGTTTTTTCAAATTAATAAATAATTTACGATTAAGAACTAATTCACAAACGTACCTGGCCAAATAAACACTGAAATCGAATCGAAACTGGGTAAAACACTGCTAGGAAGCAAACTAAACCATCATAAGAAACACGGGTCAAATCGAACATTTTTACAAAAAGCGCATGCACTTTAATTCTCACCAAATGGCTGAAATGAGTCAGAGGCAAAAACTACTGACTCATGCGCTGTGCTTACTTACTTACTTTATTTAAAAGCAACTGGGCACCTGGGCCGCGCAGCGGCCCCTATCCCATTCATCATGAAATTACAACAATGAGTTAGAAACATTTTGAATATAAGCAGTCGTTGTGGTAGCTTTGCAATAATATTACCATGATTAGAGAAAATACAAACTTGAACAGAGATATTTACAGTAATTGCCTATGCGCTGTGCTGATTCGGATCGGACAATATGTATTGCATCAGTTCGTTTTACTGCTGGTACTAATGTTGTATCAGATAATCTAAATTTATTATATTAATCTTTGTTTTCTTTATCATTAATTTTAGATTAATTTTATTTACTAAATGATTCTTAATTTTATTTGAGAGTATTAAAATTAAATTTGAATAACATAACATGCTCATCGCCCCCTACCGCCCAAAACATACCTAACGCCCCCCTGCCGCCCAAAACATACCTAACGCCCCCTGCCGCCCAAAACAAGTACACCGCCCCGCAGCATACTCCCAACGCCCCCGTTGAGAAACACTGATTTAGAGTAATGAATGAAAATCATGATTGCTGGAAATAGGTATTATGAATCATTTTAATAATGAGCGTAATAGAACCAAATTTCTTTCTTTTTTCTAATTGATTTCTTTTCCTTCCACAGTTTCTTAATTTTGTTCTCTATATATGTTTATAAGGTGTTAATTATAGAATCTTATTTACAGATATCCATTGCAAAAGTGAAAGAATACTTAAATGAAGTCAAGCATCATCAAGATCAGTTGAAAGCCATAGAATCTCGAGATAGAAATTTGCAAGAGCACAATTTTACAAGGGTGAATCATTTCTCAATTTTAATAATTATTGTGATGATGGTTGTTGGTGCCGTTCAAGTCGTCCTCGTCAGAAGCCTTTTTGAAGAGAACAGTAAATTGCATAAATTTTTTAAATCACTGTCTTGATAGAAGTTTCTGATTCTATGTCTTAAAGTTGTTTTTGTTTAAGAAAATGACAAAAGTTCTGATATACTCCTTGAAAAAATTTAATGTTATTTGATAATGAATTTTCGCAACAATTTTGTTTCTTGTATTTACAAGAATCTGTAAAAATTTTCACTTGCATTACTGTTGTAATATTTATATTTTTGCAATTTTTTTCTGAAATAATTTAATTGTTTTATGTTCTAGAAGATAATTTTTTCAAACACATGTCAGCACATGAAGGTTTTTTCAGACATGTGTTAGCTTTTACATGCATATAATTTTATTTTCAAAACTTGTTCTATGTACAAATATGTTCAATGAAGTGATATATTATCATTCAATGTTAATAAAACATATTATAATAGTACTTGTAATAGTGCAATGTGTCTAAATACAATTTTTATAATATTGAAATCATCTAGTGACAATAAAACCCTTTTTCTGTATGAAAAATATTTTTTTTAAATGAAACATTTTAAAAGATATTACTTTTGTCTTTCTCATTGCCTGTAAAGAATTCTTTTTTTTTTCCTTCTATAATCTGTCTCCGTTAACAGTTTATCCCTATGTTGAAATATTAAATTTGCTTCATTTTGTGTATGTCTTACAATCTATATTTTGATGACTTAAAAAATCTCTATAAATGCTCTTAAAAAATGCAAAAAGTGACCATAAAAGTGTAAAAGTATCCTTAAAAGTGCAAAAATGTCGTAGTCTGGCCTTATTCACAAAATAAATCTTTTAGTTAGTCATAAATAATAATGATGAGCATCATCGTGTGTATGTTTGAACATTTAAGAAGCATTCTTAAAAATAAGTTCTTCATTGTTTCAAGTATAATTAAGTTATTAATACTTAAATGTATTGACTGAGATTTCTGGAAATTTTATAAACTTTTGCTTAGAAAAGTGAAATGTGTCATTAAATTGCATTCATATGTATTAGTTTCTAAATTAACTTTTAACTTAAAAAAGGAAGTTATTTACTTGAAAAAGTGTCACCCCCTACATTTTCGCTTTTAGTATCAAATGCATTTTATGAATGATCTATTAGTTTAGTAATATTTTTGTTAAAAATAAAACTTGTATGTAAAATTTGATTTTTTAAAAGACAATGTTTAAAAAAAACCCCAAATATTACTAGAACTAAATATTCCTTTTCCAGTCTCGTTTTATATTCTTTTAAAATATTTTTTTTTTGGTATTATTATTCTTTTTACTTAATATTTTCTTTAATTTTAAAAAAAATTAAATATAATTAACTTAATTTTTTTTAATTTTTAAAACAGACCAATTATTGTTGCATGGTTGTATCTAAGAATTGCACGGTCATAAATCTGCTCGATTTGAATTTACAGTCAAATTCTGGGTAAACTTGATTGACAATACAACTCCCAACTTTCTCCCCACACTAATTACAGTAAAAAACAAAATACGTTTGAGGCAGATTTTTAAAAGTTGCCTAATTAGCCTGAACAAAGAAATATTTTTTCTAATTAATGTTTTAGCTAGGTTTTGACTGTATATTTTTAAAAGTGCAAATGTCGATAAGAGAAGTTGAATTGTTGCAATAATTTGTTTATTTGATTTGTGTGTAAAGCTGTTTTTGGAGTTTGTTTTCCTTATTTATTTGTCATAATGCTTAGTTTATTAAATAGTGTTGTCTCTTTATCTTAAGCCATCTTTTGTTAGTTTTTTAATTATATGAATAATTTTTGTTTTTACGCAAATGTAACCAAGCTAAAAATTCTCTTTTTAATTCCGTATTAAATAAGTATTAACTAAACATTCGCATAAACGGAGCTATAATATTTCTTATCATGTGATTTATTTGGTGTTTGAAACAGCTCATGCAAACATTTGTTTTAAAATTAATACATTTGAACCTTGGTATCTCGAACTTTGATGACACGAATATTTTGATATCGCAAAAAATAAATAAATAAAATAAAATAAATGAAACTGAATTCCCTATGCATTTGCTATGCTGAGAATAAAAAAAAATCTTTTAGTCAAACATTTTTCTTGGGGGGCCTAAAGAATTTGAAATAATTTCTTGCACCTCATTTTTGCAACTTTTCACGAAGCTTTTATAAAAAAAAATGTACTATCTGATACTTAAACATTTAATCTGCCTTAACAGATTAAAATACTTGTTGAAAAGACGAGAGCAGTTGAAGGAAACCAAATTTTGTAGAAGAATAAACAATGAATATTAATCAACCTGAATATAAATAGTGTTTTAAAGGAACAAGCAGACAAGCATTGTTTCACTGAAAGTTACAGATATTTTCATGGAAAAAATCTACCAAGTTCTGTCTCTTTTTCTTAGATTATTTTTTATTAAATCAGATTAATATACTTTTGGAATTTGAAGCTTGTTTTTTAATGTTACTTTTATTAGATTACCTTTCACACTAAATGGGAAAAAAAGGAGAAAATCATATTTTTATTCATGAGAAAAAGTTCAAATTATCGTATGCTCACTTTTTCAAGTATATATTTTATCATAGGGTAAATTAACCAGTGAAGGAACATTTTAGCTTCGTTTGCCTTTTAAAAAATCATATTAATTTCAAAATTCGTAATTTTAGTTAAATGACAGTGTCAGCATATTTGTTACTAATTGCAAATTATGTAGAAAAATTGTAGAGAACTTATATAATATTGTTTTAAAGTATTGGAGGTTCAAATAACAAGTAGTAAGAAGACAAAGTGAAGGAGCAGCTCTTACCAGTGAATGAACACCAAGTAAACTTAGGAAAAAACCCAGTAAAGGAACACTTGTTCCTTTACTGGATTTTCATTGTTTGGTGATCCAGTGAATAAACGCCCCCTTATCTCAGTACTTGATTATGCTATGATGCTTAAAAAATATAAAACGTAACTATATTTTGAATTCTTATTTTCACAGTGAGAAAAATAAAACTATTACATGCAATTAATTCCACTTCAAACATATAAATACATTCACTCACCTTGTAATTTTTTCAAAGAAACAAGGTGTTACAGAGATAATAACAAATTTAAAAATTTTTCCAGAGAAATCTATGTGATCAGGTAATCCAAAACATTTCTAGATGACTTCCTATTGTTTGGCAGTAAGCTAGTCTTACCAATCAATCTGAAAAAAAACTTTCAAATTCTTATTTTTAATCAATATATATGAAATGTTCCTTCACTGGTTGGTTTACCCTACTAAACATTATTTAGTTAATTAAATATCATTTAATCAATAAGAAAGTGTTGTATGAAATAGGCATTACTTATCGTTTGTACATTATTTTTTAATGAATGATGCATGTTTTGATGTTTTTCTACCTTAAAGACCATTTACAAGAAAAATTTATTTTCCGGACTTGCTGAAGTTCTTAAGATTCTGGATATGGTACTTTCCACTAGGTAATTCTTTAAATGCTAACATAGGTAGTTATCATTTTGACTAAAATATTAAAAATGTTAAGATTTTTCGATTACCCGAATTTTTGATATCGTGACATTTTTATTTTCTTCCTTCGAGTTTGTGATATTGAGTTTTGACTGTTTTATGATTTTTCTTAAATCACTTTTTAAATAAAAAGTATTCACTTAAAAAGTAATTCTGTCTTTCCACCTTTTCATAGAACTGCCTTAATTCTACCGCTATTATATAGCTTTTTTTGTTTTGCATACTCAAAACAAAAATCATTGAATTTTAGTTTGATTTTTTTTATTAGTTTTCTCCTTTTGGAATTTTTTGTCTCTGAATAATTTCTAATTGTTGGTAGTTTTTTTTAACATTGTGGTTTTACTTATTACAATACTATTAAGATATGGATGACATAGTGATTTCAAAAGTTGTGACTGGAGGACTGATTTGTAAGTTTAACAAATAAGCAAATTTTGAGAGTTTTTTTTGGGGGGGGGGGGGGGGGGGAGAAA
Organism: Parasteatoda tepidariorum; assembly: GCF_043381705.1. NCBI lineage: Eukaryota > Metazoa > Arthropoda > Arachnida > Araneae > Theridiidae > Parasteatoda > Parasteatoda tepidariorum. The sequence continues at coordinate 27,813,502 of NC_092205.1, read as the reverse complement.
ACATTTTACTAGCAGACATTTTAGTATGCTTTTAGGGGGGGGAGGGGTGGAGAAAACATTTTACTAGCAGACATTTTAGTATGCTTTTCTTGATTAAAATATATAGTTTAAATTTAGCACCTCCGATTTTATTGATTATTACTTTTATTTTGCAAATAAAATCTTTGTGCATTTTATTTTCCAGTTTTGTTTTTTAAAATCCTTTCATTAATTTGTTTTGCATGGTTTGTTGTTTTTTCCTGTTATTTATAAAAGCAGTATCTAGTATGATTTCTGTTTCCATTCCTTGTTGGATAGGACTTTGAAGATATGTAGTTTTAGCATGAATATACATATCCAGGATTTTGTAAATCTAACAAATTGAATTTATAATTGCTGATTGTGTACATTTAGCAGAAGATTATAATTTTATTGTTTTATAGATATTAACATATTTTCCATTGGAATAATTTCTTCTAATATATTTATTTGCAATTGCGATTATTATTTTTCTGTAAAATGAAGATCTCATTCTTTGTTACCTATTTCAATCGTCTTTTGTGTAATATTTCTTATATGTTTTATTTTACAGTATGCTTCTGATAATGTAATTTTTTACATATTTCTGGTTGGTGTTTTTTAAAACTACACAATTTCAATTAAAGCTTTAAACCAATATTGAAAAAGTTAGGCTTTTTTTTTTATAAGTTTGAGTTTACTATAGAGGTAACATTAGAAAATTGTAACACCCCTCATTCAAACTTAATATTTTTTTAAAAACTATTTTAAGACTAATGTTTTCAGAAAAAAGTTAAATACTTTTTACATAATACTTAACTTTATAAATTTAAAGAAACCCATAAAATTTATGTACCTCTTTTTTTTCTTCTTTTATATATATATTAAAAAAATACTACCTTTTCTGAAAATATCTAGAAAAAAAAAAAAACCCTGAAAATCCTTGAATCATTGTTTTGACGAAAAATATTTACTAACTTGTTAAGGTTATGAACAAATGAAAAAAATAATACAATGATTTTGACTAATTTATTATATTTTTTAATTTGTCAAGATTACAATAGTACATGACATCTGTGTTAGAGATTACTTCTCCCACCCCTAAGTCCATTGTTTATTAATTATACTTAACAATGCTGTTGAAAATTAATGAATATTAACAATGCTGCACATGCATTGTTAATATTCATTAATTTTCAAAGTGGGGTGTCACATACATAGCTTGATTATTGCATATAAAATTTTATCAATGAGGCAGAAAATATTTTGAAAAAAAACAGCTTTTTATTTTACACTTGTTTTGTATGATTGTGCACCTGTGCCAAAAAAGTGCCTTATTGATGTGTGGTAGTCAATAAATACTGTTGTATTTTTTATCTGTTATTTGCATTTTATTGTCTAGTCTTATGTTTAGCTTTTTCACTGCTTAAAAAATACTCAAAAGATCTTTTCATTTCAGTTGTATGTGTGAACTGTCAATGACATTTCTTAGGCAATCAAAGTAAATAAATAATTTATTTTTAATGCAGTTCTTTATTTCATTCTTCACATTGTTATGTCTTTTTTATTTTTAAATGTAGAAATTGAAATAAGATCCCCCTTTTTTTAGCTCTTTCAGTGCTAAGACTTTCTCTTATTGATTCCCTATTTAAAAATAATTATGCATTAGCATTATTTTCTACATTAGACAATAAATACTCTGTAATTGAAGAAAATTGTTGCTTTTTCTTTTAAAAAAGTTCATTGATTCTATGATTTCCCAAATTTGTTGTGGCTTTCTTATACATATCTTGTAGATAAACATTCAACAGACCTTATTTGTTGTTGTTGTTGTATTCTTTGAAATACTTTTTTTGGCTCTAGATAGCAATCTTTAACAGAAAAGATTGCAATGGGAAAAGAAAGAACAACTAAAAACGCTTGACTTATAAGAAAAAATGTGCCAAAACTAATACATTTTAGTTAATACTGGGTATTCTGTATTGACTGCCTTTATTATATATTTTTTATAATTCTAACAAAAGAAAGAATATGTATATTTATAGAATTCAAGACATAACTTTTTTTGTACATAAGCTACAAGTACATAGAGCCCATAATATAAGATAAAAAAACAAAGAAAAAAATTTATAGAGAAAACAAAGAATACAAATTTAAAAAAAGAATATTTAAAATTAGAAAATTTAATAACAATATATTAACAATATAAAATATATAACAAAGAAAATGTAACAATTTATAAAACAAAAATAAAATTTTTAACAAAAATAAAGAGTAGAAAATATAACAATGATATTTAATAATTAAAAAAGAAATAGTGCGTGGAGTCCCTCCACGCGGAAGAAGTTAAACTTCGTAACCTGCGACGTTAATTGTAGAAGAATCAGCAGTCGTGAAAGGATCACTAGTTCTATTCAACGACTCTTTTTCCTGCTCCGCTCGCTTCCGTGCTCTATAATAACGGTAATATTGTGCATTTTCCCCTCGTGGATCTCTTGAACCAGTTGTTGCGGTTGCCTCATCGTCTCGCCATGGAAAATGTATTTGTATTAATAATGTATGTGAATGCGTCATAATGTAATTTCAAAGGAGAAAACCTAACAATCAATTGATATTCACAAGAGACGTACCTTGACATAACCTTAAATCCGTCGCATTGTCCGTGGGATTGNTAATTTCAAAAATAAATATAACATCAAAATAAAAATATAAAAATTTAACTATTGATGATAATCTTTATTTCAATCGTATATGACTGCCACAATGACTTATATTTTAAATTATTCATATTTAAAAAATACATTCTTCCATTCACATTCAATAGCAAACTGAAAATATATGCATAAAATGTTGCTACTTTTTATTTTCTTTTAATAAATTTTCGAATCTTATCAGTTAGCATTTTTTGCATTTTTTAGTCGCCCGTTTCAACCCTGATTATGCCGAAAGCATAAATGAAATGCAGAGGTTAAAATTAAAAGAAAAAAGAAATGGATTCTGCTAAAACACATTTTGTTTACAATTCCGCTGAAACCCATTTTACAGAAAACGATGAAAAAGTTTCCATGAAATACATTTTAATCTGAATACGAGTCATTAATAAATTCATATTGTTTAAAACGTTGCGTAAAATCTTTACCAAGAAGTGTTAGTTTGTACATGAATCTACCACTTGAAGCATATATTTGATGTAATGTTGAGTAAGTTTAATGGTATTGATTGATAATAAATGTAATTAATACGAGGTTATCAGTCGTTAATGAATAAAACAGATAATTATTGTTGACTATCTCTTTGAAGGTTATTGAACGCTGCTGTGAGAACACGATTAGCATATTTTCGTCAAAAAATAGAATTCAAGCTCAAAACAACATTTTAAATTAGGTCGACAAACTTTACTTTGATACGATAAAAAAGAAAAAAAAAATCATGATATTTCTTCAAAATAGGTTTCTTAAAATCATAGAAAGTTTCATACATTAATTGCGACTAATGGGAACACGATTTAAAAATTTTTTTAAATATTTTTTTTTCGAACTTACAAAGTTTTTTTCTCCTTAAATAAAATAAAAAAGACGAAATGCATTTTTTATAATAATTTATTTTGTACAAGACAGAACGATGAATTATTAAATTTCTGGTTCATATTTGTAGCGTACCGATTTTGTTTTGTTTTATAACCGGCGTTGAACGGCCGTCCCAATTCTGCTTTTACGACTATCAACTTTCAACTGTAATTTTGAACGTAATCCAGAATTTTCGGATCAAGCATTGGGACAAACAAGTCTTCTAATAGGACTTTTTCATACTAACTCGCATTTGCGCTACATGGAGAGAAAAACCACGAAAACTTCTCGGCAAGGTTTTCCTGACGACAAGGGGACTCTGACCCATGATGAGTCTACTCCACTGAGGATGCATTAAGTCAGCACTGTTGTCAGTGCGAGCTGAGTGCGGAATTCGTATCGACAAATCATCGCTGGGATTCGAACCCGGGTCACCTCATTGAGAGGCGAGCGCTTTCTCGCCTGAGCTCTACCATACCGATTTTATTTTGTTTTATAACCGTCGTTGAACAGCCTTCCCATTTCTGGGTTTACGACCACTAATGTTCGACTCCGTAGCCTTGTAATTTTGAACCGAATCAAGAAGACTAGGGAACTACTGGATCAAGTATTAAGAGAAATTTGCCTTCGTGGAGGACTTTTTGATGGAACTAATCCGCATTTGCGTTACATGGAAAGGACAAACACGAAAACCTCCCACGGTTTGCCTGGCGGCAAAGGAACTCTAAGAGATAATCCGTCTACGACTGAGGTTATTTTACGTCAGCATTGTGATCTGTGCAAGCTGGATGCGAAATTTGTATCGATCAGCCACCACTGGCATTCGAATCCGGTTTACCTCATTGGAAGGCGAGCGCTCTATCCCCTGAGCCATTATGGCTCTTACCATATAGATTTAGATTATTCTATTTATTGATTTTTTATACTGTTCGTTTATTAAACACCAATGTACGAAAGAAAAATTTAATAAAATCAAAAGCAGCCGGTTAAATAAAAAATAAAAAAAAAACCTTTTCAAAACAATTTTTTCGAAGTGCTTATAATTCCTTTATTTTTCGAAAAATTTTCCGACTATCTGGCTTATCAACTTTGTTAATTAAGATGGTTACTGAAAATTTCAGATAAACTTCATGCAGGGAGAAAGGTAATACTTTAGTGCGTATATTGACGTCATTCGATGATTTTGAGTTTCTCCTCGCTGTTCGGCATTTCTACAGCGAGGACGATTCGTGTAAAAAGGTTCACAATCATGCTTATTGAAAGTGCGCTTCTCCAAACTTTTCACAATAAAAAAACTGCACGGATAGAGAAGAAAAATTCCATTTAAAAATCGCCAAAATTCATTGAAATATTGGTCACCATTAGTATTTCTAATCTTAATGATCCCTCTACTATTCCTGAATAGGATAAATAAATGGGGAGGTTATCTAATTCACCATCTTATTTCTCATTGTTCAAGATAGGCCAATGTGTTTTGTTGAAAATACCTCTTAAACAGGCTGTTTCTAGATCAGCTGATTTTTCATTTCCTCATCCAAAACAGTCTAAAATATGATTCAATCAGTCCATCTATCGTAGTTTTGCACTTCATCTTATTTGACTATTGAAGGACTTTGCAGCCTTCTTTGTTGGTTTTATTTTTTCCTTTATTCTAGTACTATGAGAAGTTCTAATTCCTTCTATTTACAAAAAAGGTATTATTTTTGATGGTAAAATTCCATAAATACTTGAAGTAAAAAGTCTTTATCAAATCATTTGTCATTGTAATTATTTTCTTTGAGGCCACCATGGATGCTTTTGAGAGTTTTTCTTTCGAAAACTGCAATTTTAGATACTCCAGTTCCTTACATTACGTTCATAATGCTCTCCTAAAAGGCGATGATTTTAGTACAACATCTCTTGTGCCATCTCTATTTCTTAAGAATCTTTTTTTAAAATAGTAGCTAACAGCGTAATTAATAATAATACCACCAGCACACAGCCCTATATTTGATCCAAACGGATTCTATCAATTAATAGCTGTGGAAGCACGCTTTATTTAAAGGTAAAAAATTAAGATACAGCTATATTACAATTCTATATATAACATAAGATATGAAAAATGCATATCAAATTAATATGAAAAATGCATTGAAATAAAGCTTACAAAATATTATATGACTATTCCATATACAACATGAAGATATGAAAGTATTAAAATACACATAACTATGATTGATTGGGAATCTTGATTGACATTAAGCTGATCTTATACATGATAACAACATATTTGTGTGAAGTGTTAAGTTATGTTACTGTTCGAATTTTTCATTCCATAGTAAAATACGTGTTTCTTAATATTTATTTTGATGTACAGACATACTGTTTTATATATTTATTTTATACCCGTCGCTGAACGACAGACCCAATTTTGGGTTTACGACTACTAATGTTCAACTCCGTAGCCTGTACCTCAATCCAGAAGACAAGGAAACTTCTGGACCAGTACCCCAAGAGGTATGATTTGTTATGGGAACATGGTGGACTTTGTGACTCGACAGATTTAACGTGCATCAGTTACCATTTACTACGCGAGGAGTCTTTGACCGGCGGGGATCGAACCCACGATCTCTTCGACATGAGCCCAGTGCCCTACCAACCAGGCTATCCCGGCCTAGATATACTCTTTGGAACAGAAAAATTTTAACAACGTCTAAGCATTGCAATTCGTCTAATTCCTCATTTTATTATTAATTTTTTTTAACACTAGGAAGCTCTGCTCATCGACCACCGTGTTTGCTTCGTATTCATCATCAACATTCTTTTTTTTTTAAGTCAATATTTTTTTTAAAAAGCAAAGATAATTTTATTGAAGTTATATAATCATCATAATTTTAAGTAAACACGTTAATTTAACATATTAAACGTAATGAAATGCATGATTATGCGTATTTGAGAAGTAATCGTTATGCGTATTTGAAAAGAAATGAAATTACGAAAAACCACGTATAACGGTTCACGGTACGGTTCAAGTTTAACTGAATCATGGTTCAATTTAAATCTTATTAAATTTACTGCAAATTTGCATCACATTACAGTTCAAACTACTAGTAGTGGGGTTTCACTTTGAGTCGACTTTTCTGAAAATAAATGTAACATAAAATAAACCGAATATGTTCTTCGGAAACAAAGTATCCAACATTATGTAATTGTCGAATGTATTGCTTTATGGCGATTACAAAAAAAGGATAAAAAAATTTTTAAATCTATCTGTTATCGAAAATTTCTCACATTTTTCTTATAATCTCTTCCAATTAATATTGAAACATAGATCCAGATTTAAATGTTCGAAAATAAAATAAAAACAACTGACCTCACTCCTTTAAACTGACCTTTTCCTAAGAGGTTCACTGGTTATCTTTGATGCGAGATTTACATTAAATATGGAAAACAGAAAGGCGAAAGGGGTGGGGCTGGGAGAGATATTTGTTATTATTTTTTTCATATGAAAATAAAGTTCGAATGCATAAATATGATCTGAACATCGAATCAAATTCACTTTTTTAGAAATTAAAACATGGACTACCATACTTTAGTTTTCAGTATCCTAATTTTTTGGCTGGTATTTTTTTCTTCTTCAGCAAACAATCAATTTTGGAAATCATCTGATCCAATAGTGAGAGCATTAAAGAGTTACGGATATTACATAGAATTTCCCATCAATAGTAAGTAATTAGTTTCAATTAGTTTTAGTTCAGAAAAAAATTTAGAACAACTCATTGTCACGCAGAAAAGTTAGTTTGCACACTGTATCTATTTTAAGTACTATTTTTAATCTTTTCAATTTAAGAGGTAAATTTTAAAATTCAAATTTGTTAAAATACACATTTGTATGTACGTCAAATGGCAAAAAACGTACGTATTTACCATTTGTAGTGCATGCCTTAAAAACTTGGTGAGGGTAGGTATTTTTCCACGAATGGTTTCAATGGTTTTTGCACGTCGCATACTTTTCCAGTGGTCTGAATTAAAGCAAACATTCTTAATCCTTTGGGGCAGAATTTTATTGAAGCATATTTTTTTATACTTTTCTCGTTATTTTGTAATAGTTTAGGTCAAAGTAAAGGAAAAATGTATTATATTTATCATTTCAATAATTTTTGGATATGAAATACAGCATCAGACACCGGTGTCCATTTTTGAATTTTAAGTAAAATCTTCCAAACACGGCTTTCTTCCAAAGAATTATTTTTTAAATTTTCACTTATTTGCAGTTATTTAGGTCTAAGAGAAACAATAACTTATCATTAAATTTCTTGATTATTGATACATTTTTGAATATGAATGAAAAAAAGAACATTTTGAAACTACGTGTTTTGAATTTCATATTTCAGAACAAATAATATATANTATATATATATATAAATGCTATTATCTGTTACAATTAGTAAAAATATTTTCAAATACTACGAAAATTAAAAATTCTGTAGTAACTGAAGAGTATGCTTTTGGTTTTATAAACGTGATTCAAAACGATTTTGAGCACCCGATTTATTAACCATAAACATTTGTGAATGTTAAGGAACTGATAATGATCCGGATAATTTTTTTTGACTCCTTAATACCCGATGCTATTCGAAAGGACTTATTACTCTTTTAGTGTCTAAAAAGTTAAACATAAAAAGTGCAAAAAAGTTATTTTGATATAGTTATTCTAAGAAATAAAAATAATACATGCACACTAGAATACATTATTAAATTAAAAGATGTTTGCTACTCCGCACTCGACAAAATACTTTTTAAAACGGTAGAGATCTCCAGACTAAAATCTTCAAATCTTCGGTTAATTTTGCCAGTCTTTTAAAAGGTTCAATACGGCTTAACTGTAATACAGTGGGGCATTACATAAGCCTTTGAATTATATAGAGATTATGGCGAGTAAAAATCCTTTAAATCGATTTTGCTAAACCAAGAGTCACATAATAAATGACTACCATTCGAAAATACTTATCCGCAGTCCGGAACAAGTTGGCATCTCTGTAAATTTAAGATCTAGTTTTTTAAATTTGTAATGGACGTTTGTAACGAATATTGAAATTCAAGCTGGGATTTGGATGCGAAAATCGTGTTCAGTCGTTTCTTAAAACTTTAGTGGTTCTTTAAGAAAGAAAACCTTCACTTATTTAAATTGACTAAACTCTTTTTAACAATGTACCTGCAGGACTCACAGTTTGTAATAATAAAAGAAACGTCTTTATAAGCTGTTGTTATTGAATTAAGCAAATATTTTATCAATTTAACTACGAATTTGGCATAAAAATATTACAACAGTGAGATTTCAGATCCGAATATAGATTCTAGTATGATTAAAATATTTTGTTAGATACGAATATCTTGAATATCCAAAATAAAAGTTTACAATAAAGTCATTGTGTTACCAGTCTTTACTTTTTTGAAAGGGAACTTGCTTAAAAAAGGGAACATTAGTGGTTTGACGGTTAATAATTTTTTTTTTAGAACGTTAGAACATAGCACAAATTTCAGTTCGCTTCCGAAAAATGGCATTGACTGATTCGTCGAATTTTTGAGACATATAATGGGAGAACGTGTGAAGTAGGAGTAGGATTGGGAGGAGGAGGTGAGGGTACATTAATAAAAAAAAAGTGAGATTGAAATACTCAATACTTTTTTAAATTGTTAACAAACTGGTAGTTTTTCTCACAAAAGATGAAAAGCAGTTGGAGCATAATTTCATTACTAATATTTATCTTAGTTATGAAAGACTTTTTATTTTTATCCTTCACGCAATAACGATTTATTTAAATAACCAACAAGGAAAGAAATACTCTAATTAATTGAATTACTTGATAACTTAATTGTCAGATGATGCGATTTCAGTTGGAAAGCATGCAGTAGTTCCTCTATTTTTTAATTCTAAGGAGGTTGATTATATAAAAAAACATTTTCTTATATGTGGAGTTTTTTTTTAATGAAGTATACACTCTAAACATACTAAATGGACTCTAAACATACTAAAACGGTTTACCAAAAAGTACTCCTTACATCACTGAAACATAAAAATTCGGAAATTAATGGGTTGAACCATGCAATATTTTGATCTTATAAATTTACATAGTTTCCAACTTTTGCAATTTTTGCTAAAAACTCCTTCGGAACGGGTGATTCATAAAAGCGTTCGAACAAAATCAGAATCTGGATGAAAAAACAAATAATCATAATTACTTGCACTTTAATCATTATTAGTCTAATGACATATCTCATCAATGTTAGTTCAAAGCGTAACTATATAGTTTTTATTTTGAACTAATTAAGCAGTGATAAATTAAATAAATCAAATTATTATAAAAACCACCCACAAATAAACTGCTGAAGAATTAGTTTGGTTTCCATGCTGTGACGTATTTATGACGATCGATGCGAAACGGTTAAAGTTATTAGCAATTTTTTAAATAAATTTTGATATGCTTTTACACATATTATACATATTTTTTCAGGATTCTTGTACTATATGTTTTTTAAATTCTTCATGTTGGAGTGCACCACAACATAACCATGGTTAAAATAATTTTAAATCGAACTTTTCAAACCGTGAATAGTATAGAATCGGTTATCACTAGAAAGTATTGTTCTTAAAAATCTTAGAAGTTTGCAGGTAAGAATTTAAAATTCTATTTTATTCGCAACTTGTACCTTTATTTACAAAAACCATTTTATTGCAAGGATATTAAAATGAATGAATTGATAGTTCATGAATGAAGTGATAGCGTATCTGCTTCTGAACTAGGAAGCAGTTCCTGATTTAGCAAAAGAACTAGGACCGGGCTCATGTTTCTGTCCTCTAAATGCATACCTGCCAACTTTTTGCGCATTTGGCGTGAAATTTAATTTCCATATTTAAAGTGGTAGTAAAATGTATGCTTTCTATAAATTCCTTGCATTTATAAACTTAATTGATTATCTTTTTCACCCCACCACTATTTTGAAAAAAATTAAGCATATATATTAATATGTAATAGTGTAGTGGTAATCCACATAAGCTTTTTCAAAATACAGCTTATGTTTCTGCCTAAAGTTGTAATTCAAATTCTATTTTACTGCCTCTAGGGAAAATCATCCTCGAAAGGATTAAAAGTTGTCAGGTATTTAAATGTTACAAATACATTTTTTTTTTGTATTTTTCTCAAAGAATTGCCTGAGGGAATTCTGAGTTAACGAAAATTGAAGTAAATAAAAGCTTAAATTTATAAATTTATCTAAATTTACTTGCGTTACACAGAATTTAAAAGTAGTTTATATGTAAACAACATTTAAATTTGGTTTCAAGATTCATCTATTTATGTCACGAAAAAGTTTTTTGACTGCAACTCCCTGATTTTTTAACCAGGACATGGTATAGAATACTTTACTAGAAGGATACATAAGCTAATAAAAAGCTTTTAATCTGCATAACTGTTAATTCGTACAGTCACAGAGATAGGTTTTACAAAGTAGTCATATAATACAAAGTAGTATTTAAGTATGTGTTTTCTGAAGTAGTTTCTAAATCTTTACCTATATTTTCAACATTTAAAAATAAAAAACCTGTGGTACCACTAGAGAATTTCCAGGAAACTGGACTTCCATGAACTGTTTTAAAAATCGATACAACTCATTGCCGAGAAAGTTTATTTTTCCGATTTAACGGAAATTTTTTTTTAGTGGTGACAAATTTTATGCTCAAGTTTACATTTACTATTATTTAATCACCACTGTACTTCTATTATCAACCACTGCACTTGTTGCTTCGACTCAAAATGTTTATTAAACATATTTTTCCTCCTTTTGTTTGTTATTTTGTGTTAATTTAGGTTAAAATAAGTGAAAAATATTATATTTGACATTTTAATAACTTACAACAACAAAAATACAGCATGAAAAACCAGTGACTTCGTTAAGGTTAAAATATTCCAAACAAATCTCACTTTCAAACAATAATTTTTCAAATTTGCACTTATTACAGTTATTTAGATATCAGAGAAGAAGATATTCATAATTAAAATTTCTATAATTTTTCAAAATAAATTACTGAAAAACAATACCGAGATATATTTATTTATAATTAGAGGTAAAAAAAAAAGTAAAAATATGTATAACCTGCGTTCTATCTGCGTCAAAGGGACATAAAGCATAAAAAAGCATCTAAAAAAAGCATAAGTTTGTGTTGGTTTGAAGCAATGGGAAAAAATCTAATTTTGAGTAGAAAATTTGCAAATGATATTAAATTTTTGTATTCTATAATTATAAAATTTATTTTTATTTAAAAATAGAACTAAGCATTATATTAAAAAATAGATATGTATGAAAATTGATAATTATAAGGAAATTTTAAAAATTATAATAAATAAATTTTGAAAATTATAACTTTTTTTGTGATATAATTTTATTTATATTAAATGGGCACAAGTAAACAAAATGGAGTTTAAAGAAAACCATAAATCTTTTATTTTTAGGCCATTATTTTGAAAATTCGCTCAAACTAAAGATTTCGCATTTTGATTTTTAAAAATCTTTTGATTAGTATAGACAAATAGTATAGACTATTACTAAGACTAAAGTTTGTATTTTTCCATGTAAGATTGTGTTCTTTAAAATGATGTAGAAAATTGTACTCCAAACAATTCAAAAATTTTCGACTAATATCAAATAAAATAATAAATAATGATAAGCATTTATTAAAAGTTATTTTTTGAAGAATTATCTTTGGATAAACGAATTTTATAATTGAGTGTAAAAATTTTTTCAATCCGCTAAAAAATTTCTTGAGATATGGCGAAATACGCAAAAAGTAACATTAAGGGGTCCAAACTTTGGATCGCTTTCCTGACCAGACTATAATGACCATATATCTCAGACTGCGGCTATCCCCTATGTTTCAGGGTTGAAAAATTCAAATCAGTGGAAAAATAGGTATGTTTATTCAGATAATGTACGTTTTGTGTCTTATTTCGTTAATTAAAATATCATCTGCATTAATTAGTTAGCATATTTGAGGTCACCCCCATGAATTATTAAGAATGAGTCCTAGAACATGAAGATCCGATAATTAGATTAAAAGTTATCAAGGGTTTATAACTTTTAATCTAATGATCAGCTTTTTATTTTGCTCATAATATAAATAATCACTATATATAAATAATCACTATATATAAATAGTATAATAATATTTAAAAATTCTACTTAAATCTAGTTGTTTCAAACCGAGCCCTAGAGTGTTTTAATTCTTTATTACTTAATAAAATCTTTTGCAAAAAGAGGAGCATTTAATATTCTTGTAATATGCTTACAATAAAAATTTATTATGGATATTAAGCTAAGCAATGTTCTTTTTTAATGTGACGCCCTAGATAACAAAAGAAAATCTTTATTCAGTTTAAAAGAATTACAACTTTTTAATCCATAAACATTTTTAATCTATTATGACATGATGTGAAAAATGATTATTACAAAACGAGTGATAGTACAATAATATTTAAAACAATTGAGAATTTTTTGACATTAGATACCACCCAAATTTTAAACAAATCATAATTTCGTGCTTATAAATCCTTATAGAAAATTTATGTTAAAAATATACCACGATAAAGGTGTAAAATTAGTTCGTCCTAGATAAACACTAATTTTGAAATAATTGTGCTACCATTTCTTATCTTTTGGAGAAAAAAAACTGTGCTTAACTGAGGACACTAATCGTTAATGGATTAAACAGGGTTCGTACGGTTCTTATAAAAATTAAAAAAAGGATGTCAATAATGTAATAAAAAGTAAAAAACACCTTAAAATTAAATATTCGAAACCTCATGCTTCACAACTAAATATATTTCTATTAAGATATATCTTCACGAATTTATTAAGATATACCTTTTTTCTTACTTTACTTTCTTAGTATTTTAACCCTTTGACGCTGGTGGGAATCTAATGTCGCTTTTATATATTTTTTTCTGACACTCTAATTATAGGCCAAAATGTATTATGGTATATATTAGCTATAAAAGACAGTCTAATATTTACTAAGAAAATATGTTAAGCTTTCGGAATTATAATTTTGCTAAAATAGTCCAAAAAATATTTTGAAAAAATTTCTTTTTCATTTATATTCAAAAATTTATCACTAACTGATTTGTTAAATTCAAGAAATTTCAGTGATGAATAATTGTTTCTCTTACATCAAATAGTTGCAAATAAGTGTAAATTTGAAAGAAAAAAAATTGTTTGGAAACGAGCCGTGTTTGTAAGACTTTACCTTTAACGCTAAAAAAGACACCGTTGTTTCGTGCTTTATTTAATAGCCATAACTTATTAAAATGCTAAATATAATATTTTTTACTTATTTTGACCTAAATTTACACAAAATATTGAGGAAAGTATAAAAAATATGTTTAATAAAAATTCTTCTTGAAAGGGTTAAGGTCTGTACGATAAATAAAAGCATTTTTTATATCAGTGCAGTGTAAAAAGTCGAGTGTTAATAAATTAAAACAATTATAAAGTTGCAGAGCCGTCGCTGAGTAAAAGAATGATGCTTTAATTTTCAAAATTATAATAATTTTCTAACTTCCCTCCAGTTTTGTTTTCTTCCTGAAATGAGACTATCAAACCTCATTTGTTTTCCGGTATAAGTCTCATAAAAATACTGTTTCTTGATATAAATTACTGTATAAAAATACTGTTCTTCTCAGGCATTTTAAAAATGGCACTGAAGCACCCCATATTGTACCGAAAAACAAATAGGTGACAAAATAATACGAAAATTTCTACAGAGATGCCAACTTGCTCCGGACAGCGGATAAATATATTCGATCGGTAGTTTTTTAATGTATGATTCTTGGTTTGGTAAATTTGATTAATAGGGTTTGGCTCTCCATTACTTCTGAACAATTTAAAGGCTTATGTAATAAGTCAGTTTGTTACAGTTAAGCCATGTAAAATGATGACAAAATTAACAGAAAATCTGGAAATTTTAGTTTGTAGTTCTTAATCGTTTTTTAAAATATTTTATCGAATCCAGAGTATTTGGCATCTCTGCTTTCATATTGTTGTCATGCAAGCAATCTTTCTTTTGGAAGAAAATATATAGGGAGGATTTTATATTCTAAAACTGTTGACACAATTTGAAAAATCATGCTTAAAGCTTTTAAAAACGGTGTGCATTTTGCTCATACAAAATTCAGATCGTTCAAAATAAGAGCAAAATGTTTGAAGCTTATTTCCTTTTTCCAATGCCATTATAAGTCTAAAAGCATTCTTATATAAATATCGCAATCCTATAGAATCTTTCAGAATTGCTGGTATTCAAACTAGAAAAAAGTTACTCTCCTCATTTTGGTCGATCTGAATTTCGTACTGGTAAAAATGATACCATTTCATAAAGCTTCAAGCATGATCATTCAAATTGTGTCAACAGTTTTGCCATTTAAAATGTTTCTATCAAAAGAAAAATTGTTTACATAAAGTTAGTCTAGAAGTGTTTCCATTATTTTGATCAATCCTTGTATATACCCTTCAGGTTTGTGCGAGATTTCGTGGAGTTGATTAATACTGATTTAGAGGTTATTTATATTTTTTCAACCACATTAAGCTAGTAAAAAATAAGTAGTTATATTTGGACCTGAAATTATGCATTTGGAATTTATTTAAACTGAAGTGTTAGTAAAATTAGAAGTTAACAACTTAACTAACATAACTTCATATCAACTCAACCATAACTTCATCTACAATTTTTCTTTCAAAATTTAGTTTTTCAGAGTTTGTACGCAACTGATAAAAAATTAAAAAGTGGTTGCAATGCTAAGACAAAAAGCTGCATTTTATCGCGTTTTTAATTACCATAATATTTTAATGACTTCAAGTATTTTATGTATTTTATTTATCGATATACTATAAACAGCATTGTATACTCATTATAAAGACAGCTTACCTCCACTTAAGCGTATCTAAAGGTTTAGGAATTTAAATTTTTAATTCTAAGTTAAAGCTTGTGAACTCCTTCTACTTCATTTCATCAAAATCGATACAAATTTGTAACTGGCATTGTAATTGATTTAATGCCATGAAAAATTTATTGGCGTTGCAGTTGTAATTGTAGAGAAAAATAATTAATTTATCAAGTAAATAGTAGAATAATTAATTATTATTTAAAAATTTAGCAAATTAAAACATCATCAAATAATTATACTACAAAAATTGTTTCTCTGTTACATGAGATTTTTTTTAACAGATCTTAGATACTTTCGCATTGCTGAATCAAAATTTGTAATCGGTTTCTTTCTCTAAGCTACAGTTCTTTTCAAAAATGACATTTTTAGCCAATTTTTTGTCGAAATGCATCAAGTATAAAAACTTTATATATAGTAGGGGGACGCGTAAATGTTGCGAAAAAACTAAGGGAGTTAGGGCACACCATCAGGATTTAAACTGAATGGGAATCCATGACCGGAATGTTGTCATACTTTGCTAGATCCGCTATCCTATTGTAAACTGCTTTTTCACGTGCTTCTGAACAAATTACAATAGAGAAGCGCCCTTAGTCACGTACGACGACATTTCTGTGCATGAGTTCCTATGTATTTTTAACCCTGATGATGTGCATTAACTCCTCTAGAAGTTTGTCGTAACATTTACGTGACCCCTTGCTATATATACCGTTTTTAAACTTGTTCTTTTAGACAAAAAATAGACTGAAAGAGTCATTAAGAGACTTTAGCTTTAGGAGCAAAAATAATTTCAGATTTGAAATCCCCACACTCAAATTAGGCAAGATCAAGTATTTGTATAAATGCTACAAAAACTTTGTTTCCCCTTGCTATTAGTTCTGTTATGTATATTTTTGGTCACGGTTGTCAAAGTCATTTTAATTTTAATTAAATAAATAGAAAATTAAATATTAGTGTGAGTTTTATTATCTACATAAAAACTATTGGTTACTTGATAATATCCTTAACAAACGATAGCAATAGAAAGTTACATCATACTGCGGGCAAAGATTTTGTGTTAACAAAGAAAGAAAAAATCAGCAACTAACTTTCTAAATATTGTATTTTTTAAGATTTGTAATTAAAAAGCACAGTATATTTTAAAAACAGTTTTGTATAATTTCTTAGGTAATAACACGTGTCTCTACAGTCAGATGAGTGACTGCTATAGATTAGAGTTTCAAATTGAATTACCCGTTTCCCATGCAGTGTCAGCCCGACTGTTTGTTTATCAGAATCCTATGTCTCTAAGAAACGTTTCACTTGTGTGGCCACTTTCAACTGATAATACAGCTGTCGTGGAAGATGATTGGGTATACTTTGAAACCACGCCCTGTATCCAACGAGTAAGGAAAAACACATTTCACTGTTCCATAGAATATACCGATGATGGTAAGTGTTTTTCCTCATATGTACATTTATAGAAACTATTTAACAATTTCTATTTACACAGAATGATCCGTAATCATCATCCTGAATACATATATTTAGAACCTCAGCACCAAAGGAGGTTAAAAAAATTATAAATTTTAGGGGTCGCAAATTAAAATATTTAAAAGCGAAAGAAACAGAAAGGATTCAAAATCTACCGAATCACTAGTAAAGACGGCGGGAAAGAAAACATTAAAACCTGTTTGATTACCGGGGGAAATAGAAGAAGAGTTGAAATTCTATTCTAAGAAACACTTGCAAGTTTCATTAGGCCACCAAACCATTTTTTTTTGATGACTTTTGTTTTTGATTATTCCGAAAATTTCGAAAGCGTTCTCGTCCTTCAATATTGATTTGTGACCCTTAATAGGTAAACTTTTCTTAAGAATTCCAAAACTGTATATTAAAGACGGTATTTTTTGAACACTATATTAAGAAATATTTCAGTGTATCAACAGTATACTGTAAAAAATGTTAGTGTATCGTAACATTAAAATTGACGAAAACTACTTTGTACCAAAATTGGGTAATCATGGCACCATTTAATGAAATATTACTGATTTACACTTCTTTCTACACTTATTTTTGAGAAAAGTAGCTGCCTCTAGTGTGGTATTCAGTTACATTAAAACTTGTGACAACAAAGCATAACAATACGATATACACCGAAGAGCCATTACATTATGACCACCCTGCTTATAACATGTAGGGCCACCTTTAGCCCTCAAAACTGCTCACTTGCCATGGCATTGATTCCACAAGGTGCTGATAGGTAGTCTGAGGTATCTGGTGCCAAGCGATCACCAACTGGTCCTGCAATTCCCTCACATTGCGAGGGGGTAGCGTGGCAGCACGAATTTGGTTTTCCAAGTAGGACCACAAATGCTCTATTGGAAGTCACTGGAATGTTCCTTGAACCAATCCATGACGATTCGACCATTATGACATGGTGCATTATGCTGTTGGTAAACACCATCCCCCGCAGGAAAAACTGTTGCCATGAATGGGTGAATCTGATCTGTAACTATGTTCAAGTAGCTTACAGACGTCAGGGATTGTTCTATGAGGATTATGGGTCCTAATGTGCTCCATGAAAACATTATTCCTGGGCGAGAAACCATGAAAACCTGGGCGAGCCCATTGTTATAGATGGAGGGTGGTCATAATGTAATGGCTTTTCGGTGCAATTCATTACTTGGCAATTCAATTTGTATTAAGAGCTGTTAACGATATATTCCGAAGTTTCGAAGAAATTAAAAAAGCCGTAGTTTAAGTGCTGTAACCTTGAAGCGATGCTATGATTTAGAACTATGTTTATAATCTTGCCGTGAAGAATTATCTGGGTTTTAGAACAGACAAATAACTTAAATATTTTAAAAGCTATTAAACTTTTAAAAAATCTTTCCATCTAGTTATTTTTTCATCTAGATTAAAATTATCAAAATCTCTACCTTATTCTCAGTTTTTGCAAGTTTTTATGAACCTAGGTAATGCACAATTAGAGTAAGTTTTTAAATATTAAAAAATTAGACCACACTCGGTTTTAATTTTCACACAACTGTGGTTTTTCACCATATAGGCTTTTAGCTCAATTTTTTGAATAAGCGTAGACAGCACTGGCTTTAGATAGGGTAAATTTGAGCTAACAGTCATGAGTGACAGTTGCAAACTCACAGCAGTTATAAAAATAGCATATTATTCGCAAAAAAGTATCAGAACATATTTATCCTTTTTACGCAACTAAAAACCTACGCGTCTTTTGTAAAAAGTGAACTTTTCTATGGAATGTTCAACAAGAGAGGGAACAACAAATTTGCACGTTCTCGTGCTCGATTGTAAACAATCTACCGTTGTCATCTGACTTTTTAAGAACTTGCACCAAAATTGGCGAAAAAAATTCGTGAGCGTAGTAAATGCGTTTGAGGCAAGTGTAAGTTTTCTAAATTATTGGTGATTAGATTTAATTACAACCTTTAAAGTGTATAGGACTTGAAATAAAGTACTTATTCAGATAATTTTTGAGGTTACACAAAATGGAATCCGGTGTAGCGTTTTAAAAATGTAATTTCTGTTACGCCTGTGGGCACACTGGAAGATACCATAATGATTAACATACAAGTAGTTTCTTTAAAACCTTAAGTTTCTTAACTAATGTATTAATTATTTTTAATGTATAAACCTGACTTCATATAAGTTTATTATTTTTTCCTTAGACTCTTCCTCTATAAAAACAGTTTTCTTTGTGATTCTATTGTGTTGACTTTGAGAATCAGACATTAGTTTATGCTAATCGCTAATCTTGACAATTAAGAAATGCTAGTAAAATGTACGTAGCGGAACATTTGTAGAAAAAAATGCTACGAAAAATTCTTGCCAACTGGAATGTTTATCAAGTTAACAATACGCAAAAAAATCACCCTAAATATCTTTTGTTCTAGCTATCGAGTTTTTCTCGAACTGAATGAAAATTTCAATGGTTCAAAGTGTTAAATCCAAATATGCTAATAATTAGTGCTAACTACAAATTACAAAAAGTATTTTCTCTGAGTAAGCATACCTTTTTTACAACTGATTTTCTTTTTTTCACCATTGGAGCATATAAAAATTTGTTGCCTTTTCTCTCTGTAAAAGTTAGCCAACATATTCAGAAAAAAATAATTAAAATTTTAAAATTTCTAGCAGCAGCACTTGATATATATCATTCACTGGAGTGTAAAAACACTCCGCACAGGCCCATAAGGAATAAAAACAAATAAGAAAAATTGAAAACATTAAAACATTCGAAATAAAGAAATTATTTAGATCAAAGAGACATTAAATAGAATATCAACAATAGAAATATAAGCATAAACAGAAAACCAGTCAGTTAGCAGTGCCTGCAACTGTTTCCTAGCATTCCAGTATCTGTCATAGATGTTGCCAGTAACTGCGGGGCAAACTCCTAGATGCTCAGCAAAAAATTATTAATAATAATGTTTGTAAAAATATTTTTTTTCCCCTTTATCTACTGTTCAAATTTTCCACCACGAAAGGTTCTGGAGATAAGAGAGAAACAAAGACATATAGATAAACTCTTCATATTTTTGGGTTCCAAACTGAAAAATGATGTACCAATTGCTTAAATAATTTTGGAGTACGTTTGGAAACCGTTAAATAACAATGGTAGATTGTTTACAATCGAGCACGAGAATGTGTAAATTTGTTATCGCCTCGAGAGCTGTTGAACATTCTACAGAAAAAGTTCACTTTTACAAAAGGCATGCATTTTTTTCGTAGGTCAATTATAAATATGTTCTTATAAGAAGGTTTACATAAATATGTAAATTGTATTAAATAATTTTACAATATTTAATTATTTATTTTTGTTCTGGCAAGTATAACTCAAATTTCTTTTAATGCCCCCTCTGTGATGTGTATACGGTTAGTAAATGAACAATTTTATTTCAAGAATCGTGGAATGTATGCAGTCTAAATGAATAGTCTGTGTTGCAAATTGTATCGTAAAAGTAACTTTACTAGTTTTTACGTTAATTATATAGCATTGTCAGGCTTTGTTGTCCTATGTTTTGCTATTACTCAACACCAAAGTCGCAGCAACTACTGCTCACCATAAGAAATGCAACGGAAATTGTGCAATGATTATGCAACTTCTGGAGTAAAGTAGTTGCCAACATTCTTGGCGTTAAGATACACTAAAACTTTTTCAGTGCAGGTGATCACCCAAGTGATCTCCGCAACTGTCACATGACGACTATCCTT
This sequence comes from Parasteatoda tepidariorum, assembly GCF_043381705.1. Classification (NCBI taxonomy): domain Eukaryota; kingdom Metazoa; phylum Arthropoda; class Arachnida; order Araneae; family Theridiidae; genus Parasteatoda; species Parasteatoda tepidariorum. The sequence goes on along the minus strand of NC_092205.1, from coordinate 27,792,741 downwards.
GAAAATGATGTCTAAAGGGTGTGGGAAAAGAGTAGCGTTTTCTTCTTCCAAATAATTGATACATTTCAATAAATGTAAGACATGGTATAAATAATGCGAAGCCTCTTTAGATAACTGATATTATATACAGTTTACATCACTTGGACGGCCTTGTGATGGCATAATTTTAACTATTTTCTTTTGTAAACCATCTGAAGGCGTCTTTTCTGCTTAATCTTTTGTGACCCAGATCAAATCTATCATCGAGACAAACCTTGAAGGCTGATAAGCTAGCTATTTAATAAAAAATTAATCATCACACTTCAAGCCACTTTTACGAATAATTAATCACTAGTACTGACCAACCAACAATCGGGAAGTGAAAATGGGCCGGATAAAGGGTTATCAGAAACACTTGAATATGTTAATATTTCTTAGAAATGACATTATTTTAAAGATTGACACGTGATTTAAGAGAGTGAGCGAAAGAGGTCATCGAAAGCTAGAGAGAAGCGAACTTTAGATTTAGGAACAATAGGGGAGGGTGCCTGAGTCAGTAGATAATTGAAGTCTGTGCCTGGAGTCTATTTATCATTATAAAGATTAATTGCATTAGACTATTAGAATTGTGCTAAAGCTATTTATTGTTTGCTTTTGACCACGCTTAAAACAGATTGAATTTAATTCACAGTTATAAGGGTAAATCGGAGTAAGATGGCACACTCCCACAGTTTCTATTTGGCATATTAGGAAACAGCTGAAGAAATAGAAGATAAAAGTTACATATATCACATAGTTACATATATTAGGGAGTCAGCTAAGGATCAAAGTCTGATTTTACATGCTTGTTAGCAGTCACGTGTTTGTAGATCATTAATTATGACTTGATACATTCAATCATTTAGTCTATCATCATTTACTCCTCTAGTTGTAATATTTAAATCATTTACTTCACTAGTTGTTATTGTTGATGATTTGTTTATAAGATGAAAAAAAATTCTATGCTTAAAGAATATTTTGCTTTTTGTTTCTGGTAACTTGTGTTGATTTTGATTAATGGTTACGCTTTTCTGTTCAATCTCAAACGAAAAATAAAATAATAAATCTGCAGGTAATTTGTTTTTATAGGTAATGGGAACGTTATGTTTTACCTGAGCTTAGTAATTAGTGTTAAGTTGTTTGGCGTCTCAAACGTTTTAGTCTTAGTCACGCTTTACTTGTAACGTTATGTTTTTAATAGAAATATGGACTTATCAAAAGTACAGCTACAGCTTTTAGCCCGAAAATGTGATTGGCAAGTATAAAAATATAGATAAAGTTTATTTTAAACTTTCATGCTAGTGCTTTGGAAGCTGTGTAGGAGAATTTTATCAAGCCTGAAAATTTTACTACGTAAGCTAAAACCGCTGTTCAAACGAAATATGAGAAAGATTTTAAGGATTTCGATATATGCTACCACAATTGCTGTGATTGTTTCAATTAATTCCGTGACAGAAGAATTTTTCAAAAGGTAATGTGATTAGAGACTGCTAGAGAAAATTGGATAGAATTACTTGTGTTATACGGAGCATCTTCCGACAATCAACTTTATAACACTTGCATGCATTTTTCCAATTTAAGCGGAAGGGAAATGAAAATATAGCAGCTCATCTTTCGAAATTAAAAACATTGAACTGAATGCAAGGTTAGTGAATAAAAAACCTCTCCAAATTACCAGAGTTGCTACTTAACTTACAAGTTGTTGATGCATTGCCAAACGAATTTAACATTTTTAAGTCAAGTTGGATATTGCTTGGCGATGATAAGAGAATAGTTGATGAACTGACAACGCAGTTTTATAAAGTTGAGCTTAAAAGAAATCAGGAAGATAATACAATTAAACCACTCTCATAGTAAAAGATCCTGAAGAAAGTCAAATAATATTTTCAATTATCGTCGCCAAAATGGACATTGGGATAAGATTTATTCAAAGGGGATAGCTGATGGTAGATCATCAAAGCAGCAGCCCGATCAAAGCAAAGCAAAGCTGGAACTTCAAGTCGTGCACAGTCACAACTTGAAGAGGAATGTTTGTTGACGAAGAAATATTTTCTTCTGATATCATATAGGATAACTGGTATAATGAAGATAATGAACAGATAATGAACCAACCAGACGCCTGACAAGTGACAAATATTTGCTGGATTTTGAAAAATTTGAAATACAACTCCCGTCCAAAATCGTCGACTTTATAAGTTCTATGTGGAGGGATGTTGTTCATTTAAGTGAAACGAGGGACATCTGTACTGGCAAACCGATGTGTGTTTAGATCATCTCTCTATATTTATAAAGCAAGTCAGGAGAAATACCAATACCAAAAACAAAAAACACGCATAAAATCTGTATCAGATTATGAAATTTTACTGAACTTTTAACAAATAAAGTCTAAAATGCAATTTGTTTTAACTTCAAAGAATGGCTCAGTTCTTTATGTGGTCTCTCATTGTTTCTCATTTCATATGTATTTGTTTTTTGTACTCTAGGAATCAGAAGAGAGGATGAACCACATCCCTTTTTGGTTGTGTCCAGTGGCTCTCGAAGTAGAAGACGGAGGATGATTTCGTCCTGTGTTCTGCAAGATCGCTATGTGTTTTCTCAAGATTTGGGGAAGGGTGATGCCGTCCCCTCGAGGATCAATCTGAGGATGTGTGTGGGGGAGTGCCACGTAGGTTTTGGTTCATTCACGAACGATACACACGTGTACGCCCGTGCTATGTATCTCTACCACAAAAGAAATGGCTTTCATATCCCGGACGAATCCTGGAAGCCAACATGTCAGGTAACTGGGATGGACTCCATCAACTTATTCTTCAAAGAAACCGATGATAAAGGTAATGTCACACTGGTAGAAAGGAAAATTGACAATTTGGTGGTGACCTCTTGTGGTTGTCGTATCCACAACTGTTCTACCCCGTAGTCTCTTTTAGGTGATATGAAACATTACCTACATCACATATATCATTCCATATCACATCCTGACATATAATATATATCAAACATCACATCCATGAAAACATTGAAGAAAATTTAATGACTGGCCAAAAACTGAAGGAATTAACGTTTTAGAAAGAGTTTGTGCTTAAAAACTAGGTTCTCTGTTTGTTAATATCTTTGCTTTGTTTAAAATAAAGTTGATTTTTTTTACAGTTGCATTCTTTATTAACTTCCTATATAAGCTTACAGAAAATCTATAGAACTCTTGGTGTTTTTCTCTTGAACCTTTAATAGAGTTCCAGTGGTTCTTAAAAGTAATTTATGGCGGAGGTCTTGCTCCTGTTCAGTTCTCATTTTTTAAAAAGATAAACATGCTAGTCTTTATTTAAATAAAAATGAAATAAGAATTAATTAAATAAATATAATAAAGATGCTAAGTGACCATTTTTACAAACCTATGGCTTGTTGTCAATAAATATATGTTGCAGTGAAAGACCGAAATCTGGAGAATGTCAACTTTTACTGATAGATGTCAGCATTTACATGGTAGTTAAGTGTAGGGAAGTGTCGGGTACCCCCGCCCACTGTCAATTTCATATGTATAGAATATTTTTTCAAGTCAATGGGCCATCGGACCTAAATTGTTATTTTAAAACAGGATTATTTTCAAAGTTTCAAGTATTTATGCAGCTGGTAACATGGTAAACAATAGTTTTGAAAATATGTTGAATATAGTAGTCATGAAATTAAGAAAAATCGGTTGAATTTGGTGATAAAAATGATAAATGAGGTTTATCTATTGTCAATACATTGGCCATTTTCATTTACACCTGAAAAAACAGTCAAAAAACATAATTTTTGTAACTGGGCGGGGCTACCCGACACATTTTGAAAAGAGCTGAAAAACATGTTTTTTAAAATTTCTATTTTTTAAGATAAACTATTCTTTTTTTATTTTATTCTTCTTGCATTATTTAATTAGATGATAAAACAATGGAAACATACAAAAATATTGATTATTACTCAATATTATACAGAAATATAAGCAATACTCCTTAAGTGGGTGGGGCTACCCGACTCTCCCCTACGTCTCAAATATTTGCTAAACATCTTCATTTCTAACTTGCACCAGGAAATGCCATTTTTAGAGCTCTCTGTACTTTTTTTTTTATCTTAAGTTTAATTTCTATTTCCACATTTTTGTCCTATATTCACTGCATTTAAGATTTTTCAGTGCAATTGCTCTGTATTGACATCGGCTTCTCTTTCCACCCTCCATAATGGCACAATGTTGAACATTCCATTGGTGAAATGGCACAATGTTGAACGGTGAAATGGCACAATATTGAACATTCCATAGGAAATACATTAGCCGTTATTTCCTCTCTAAATTACGATAAAAATTTTAATTTTCGCAAGAAATTGCAATTTTCTTGCAATTTTTCTTATTAAATTGATTATTTAGGGTCCATAGGGGATATTTAGTCACATAAAGGATATTTGCAAAACTATACAGATATTTACAAATTGTAACATTAAGGTTTTAGAGGGTAGAAAGGGTAAAGTCCTTTAGAGGGTAAAGTCCTCCTCAGGGAATATGAATTTTTTTTATGACTAGAATCTACATGAATTATTTTATAGCATTTATTTGTTTGAATACCAAACAAATATGCATTAAAATTTTATTTATAAAGTACTCAAAAATTATAGTTTTAAGGGGACAGAGGGGGAGGCGCCTCCTAAGGAAATGGGAACTTTTTTTGTTTTCCAGTCCACTGTAAGTATCATTCCAAAATTTCAAAATTCTTTTTATTGTTTTTTTTTCCAATTTGAATGTGTTGTATATATTTTTTAGAATTCCAGTTTCATTACTTTATTGTTTATTTATTAATTTATTTGGTCTATATAATACTACAAAGGAAATAATGTTTCAATATATGCTATCGTTTTTTAATAAGTGTATTTCTTAGTCCATCTTTTATTTTTTGAAATCTATCATTCATAAAAATTTCAATAAAATATTGCATTATTCTAATTATTAGCTCTGATTATTAATATTATGGAGATATTTTTTTTAATATCAAGGATCCTTAATACAGGGCACAGTGGGCCAGAAGACCATGATCTTTGGCGAAAAGTCAAAAATTAAATTTCAACTAAAATATGTTTAGGCAGCTTTAATATTGCCCAAATTAAGTATTCATAATCATTCCAAACATTATAATTTACTTTTTGAACCGACGAGAATACAATGTAGTGAAAAATAAGTTAAATTTTTTTTTTCTAAATGTAACTTTTAAATGTTTCAGAAATATATATAGGAATTTCACCTTTCTGTGACATTTTTATCAGAGTAATTAGTCTGAAATTATAGAAACATTTTTCAATTTGTTGGATTAGTTAATACTCTTGACAAACTTATAGTTTATATCTTATCATTTGACATTTTACAATGTTTGAATCACTTTCGAAACTTATCTCCAAAAAGTTCCACGAGGTAATTAGCTAAACTTTTTTTGTTGTCTTCTTTGATGTTTCTACTTTCGAAAAAACCTGCCCCATTTTGCCCATATTGCTAAGGGGGACTAAATATACCGAAAAAAAAAATTATGTTTTTTTCTTCATGTTTTCGCATTATTTTGTAATATTACTTCGGTAATATAATTTGCTTGTCATTTTTAATATAAAATTACGAAAATTATTATATTTTCATTGCTATATTTAATTATTTAAACGTACTATATATATATATATTTTTTTTTTGCTCGCCATATTTAAGCCGCCATCTTGTTTTTTTTTGTTGGTATTTTTAGTGTATTTCAACATTTTAACTATGAATTCAATTTACCTGCACATGAAAACCCTAAATAAAACCCCCAAAATTTTGAAACAAATTTTATCAAAACACTAATTTTGGCCACGAAACCTTTGCTGCTGGCCCACTGTGTCGAGCAGAGAACCTTAAATTACGGCTAAGACATCTGCCAACATGTTTAGAAATTAATCGCTTCATATCTTGTTCAGCAGGAATTTTTATGAAAGTAAAAGAACTCATTTTTCAAAAGAAATAGCTCATTTCTAATATTTTTTCCGTATCAAAGTGAAATAACTAATTTTCTAGCAGTTTTTAATCATTCAAAAATGTAAGATAGCTTGATTTCTGGGAATTTTCGCTTTTCAAAAGGAATAAAACATCTCATATTAGTCATGAGATTTTAATATATTTTTATAGTATTTTCATATAAAATGAATCAGTTTTAAGAGAATCTTCTTCTTATTTGAACTTAAACTAAGGTGCACACAAAAGACAATGCCATAGCCTCAGTCGATATGGAAATTCAATCAAATTACACTTGCAATTTAATTTATTTTTTAACGTAGCATCTTATTACAAATACAAGAACTATCTTTTCACGTTCTATAAAATAGGAAAGTTCTCGAAGAATTCGATTTCAGCACATTTGTGTTTATTTTCTTCTCAAATACCCTTATTTGGTGTTAGGATGTGAACAAATAAGCAAATCAAGTCTTTTTATGTAGAAAAGAAGTTTTTTATTTGAATTTACAAGTGAAGGTAGAGACAACTCAATGTTGCTTCAACAATGAAGGGAAAAGGACGGAATAGGAAAAAGAAAAAAAATTCGTCGAGATAAATATGCAAAATAGAACAAGAATTTGAATTCAAAGCAAGCAGGAAAAAAGTAGTATCATGGTCGCTATGGCAACGATGAGGATATTACTCAATTTTACATTTGCGTCGGAACTTTTGTTTATTTTCTGAGGAAGGAGATTGGGGAGGGGGCAAAAGTGGGAAACAGCAAATAGTTCTTGTTTTGTTCAACATATCATAAGACCTTGTTCCACCGTCTTCCATCTCTCAACGAAAAGAACTTAAAATGGAATGAAATGCTCGTATTCTCGACGCTTAGTTTACTTTTCACGAACTATTTTTTAATTTGATAGTTAGCGTCGTACAAAATATACACATGACGGTCTGGAATACATCCTATTTGGTAATCCGTATATAATATTTGTGAACGCAAACTATGTTTAATCTGGTTGTTCAAGTGAAAGAATTCCTTTTTAAATTCATTAATGTCTATTGGAGTAAGAATAGGTTTGTTTAAAAATCAATCAATTCATAGAAATTTTTGCAAGGGCTTATTATAAAATTATCTATCTGAAATTTGAGTAATTCTGTTCATATGAACATATATGAGGTGAACCATGAAAATGTCTGGAGGACAAATGCGTTTTTAATGCAAATACTTGTGAAACCACAGAATTAGCTTAAATTATTTAACCAGTTTCATAGGCAAGTTTATTTACAAGTACAAAGATAGGGAAAGTTGCATAAAATCGCATAGTTTTTGGTACATACTACAAATGTTCAATGTCTTCAATCTTGTTCATTCACCACACACAACAGTAGTATACCATTTACGACTATACGGCCAATATCTTGTTTCTATCAATGTCCGTTACAACAGAAGTGATATGCTCCTGCAGTGTATTTAGCAATTGGGATACATAAACGGGTAAAGGACAAAGGTTATGTGGTTGCCAATGCTACTTTGTAAAGGACGAACCTCATGTACCAGCCAATGCTAACTTGTAAAGAGCGGAAATTATGTATTTGCCAATACCAATTTTTGAAGGAAAGTTTATGTAACCATAATGACATCGTGTGAAAGATAAAGTTGATGCATTCAAAATACCAATTTGTGATAGGCAAAGTTTATGTATCTGTAACGTTTACAAAATCGCAGGAACTCATCACTTTTGCTGTGACTGACATTAATCGAAACATGCTAGTGAACTAATGGAAGGAACTAGTTTACCATTGGAATGTTGGTCGGGGTACTAATGGTGCTCACATGGAACATTTGTAGCCATAAATTTTTCTATGCATTTTCCGTCTCTGTTAGCCATGCATTTGCAAATACACATGCTTTTGAAACTACATGAATCATTTAAATTATCCCAATATCGCATCTTTTTTTAATTAACTTATTTAGACCATAATCCTTGACATTTAAATATGATGAAAAATTATTTTTACAAGCAATATTTATATCATATTTCATTGCATCCTATTTACGCGAGGCCAAAAACTAGCCAGAAAAAATTCTCATCAAATTTACACCATTACTGAATTCAAGAACTTCGCTTTGCTAGAATAAGGGGGAAAATACCATGGCGATATTTATTTATGTCATTCCGAAACAATTTTCAAAAATTGCTGAAATATTCAAAAGTAATTTCATGTTTTACTATGTTTTCATTCCACTTTAAGATCTTTTACTGTCCTCTTTTTTGCCACGATTTCATCAGGCGGTTTTTGCAACAGTTTCAGAGACAAGGAAACTATCTGTATCTTGTATGATAAGCCGTTGATTGGTTATTCTTCACAGTAATTGTAAATATGGTCTTTTTCCCGTAGGCTAAACTGAGTGAAAGTATCAAGTATTAAAAAACTGATATTTTGTGGAAACTAATTGTGTGTTCTACAATATGATCATATGATGACAAATGGGAAAAAATAAAAGAATAAATATATATATATA
>NC_092205.1:27766224-27783980 GCF_043381705.1 Parasteatoda tepidariorum | reverse complement strand
TATATATATATTTGATTACCTTCCTTCTAGATTAATATAATACTGACATAACATTTGGCTGTTTTTAAAATATTACTTCTAAATTCATCATTATGGCGCAAAACGTTCCATTTACATTTCAGAAAATCTTAGATTTTCCAAATCGTGATAAAAGTTATGTATATTATAAGAAAAGTTCATGTGTTTTGAAATTTGAGAATATAACAGTTTTGTTCTAAATGTAATATTTAGCAATTTAAAAATGTTGTAAATGAAAATTTAATTGACGCTTTCAGAAAATCATACTTTGCTCCATTTTACGAAGTGAGTAGAAATGTTTCTGAGACGCTTTAAATGTTTGAAAATGTATTAAAGGAATATTACAGGAATATTTTGCATTTACTTAATTGTGTGGATAGATAAAATAAAAAATAGGTTTTTGGACTTTTATTTAGCATATTTTTAGTTTTTCGGAGAAGTTTCCTATTTTTGAAGAATAGAGTTAAAACAAGCATTGGATTTGAAAACAAGTTCGCAAAATAATTTGTATCAAATGAAACTAGTCTCCCCTAGAGAAGAATAACCAACCATGGAATCACAATCAATGATACAATGCACAAAAGTTTGTTTTGTAAAGAGGTTTGTTTTGGCGAAGAGTGTTCACTAAATGTCAGAGCCGACAGTGGTCCAAAGTAAGTTCTGTTTCATTATAGGAGAGGGCGCTTAGATCTCTGTTTATTACTGTGTTGCCATTTTTCTTTCTAAAAGATCGCCTTAAAACCTGTTGAGCGTGAGTTTCTTGAGTGTAATCGTAAGTGACGCCACCTATGATACCACCAAGCACTGGTCCCACCCAATATACCTGAAAAAAGAAAAGAGCACTTATTTCATTACATTTACTGCGACATAAAACTTTAAAATTGTTTATGGTAAAACATGTCGGAAGCATCAATAGACAAAAGTGAATAGAAAAGTCTGAGTTAGAGGTTGAATTAAATCAGTGTTCCTTTATCATTCTATCAATTTCCCTCTGCACTATTTCTATTGGACGATTCGTATTCTTATCCTAATAAAAGCGTATTCCTATTGGTTGCATCTGTAACTGATTGACTATTGATGGATTTCCTGTAGACAGTGGATTTACATCAGCTTAGAATTCTCTATTGATAATAGTTAGATTGTATAAGTCCTAAAGGTATTGATTACCTTTATGAATTTAATTAATCTTATGTTGATGAAAACCAAACAATATGGAAATCAATGTGGGAAAACTGAATCCCACCATGGGATTTTCCGGGCCAATAAAGATCCATCAACAGCAATGGAAATCTGTGTTAGACAGCAATTTTGTCAGGCTCAATTTGCACCTGACGTAATTAAGAACAGATTATAGCTTAACTGAATTGCGATTTATCGTACTGCATTATTGTTGCTCGCGTTGGCCGAGATCCCTTAATTGCCCTCAAAATATAAAATCATTGGATTCAGGATGGTCTTGAGATCAACGTATTTCAGTGGCCCCTCACATTAAAAGCCAAGAAGACAAATGTCTTATCCGAATGGCCACAGGGGATTGTACAACCCCATTAGAAACCCTGAGTTTGGAAATGGAATCATTTGCGGAAAACAAGTTTGAGCTGATTCAGTTCAACAATGTTTGCAGCAGTCTGAACCATCAATGTGGCAACCAAGGTATCTGTTACTTATGACTCTACATCACAAACAGGAGCACCTGCAGTGGTGGGACTACTGCCCAACCTGGATTCATGAATGGTGGCACGTCATCTTTACAGGCAAATGCTGAGCCTGTAAAGAAAATGCTCTGTACCAACTCGCATTCGACGTCGCTATACTGATCCATCCCCATTATAATGGGGATTATAGTGGGTGCTATTAGACGCGTGAGTCGATGCCCTCTTGTTTGCATTCCTGGCTCTTTGAACGTCAACCATTACATTTCAGATGTATTTAAACCTGTGTCACTGCTCTATTTTCGAAACCTCTCTAGCTCTATTTTTCAGCAGGATATTGTACAAATGCACGTTACCTGTACTTTCTTGATACAAAACATATCAATGTGGTCAGCTTGCTCTCCTGATGTTTGAACAATAGAAAAAGTGTAGTTACTGTCTGCCGACTCCCCACCACTCACCAATTACCGTTCTTGATGAATCTTGGCATTGTCTTGAAGCTGAGGTCCCCAAAAATGCAATGCAATTTCTAGCTTTTTGTTATGGTAGATAAATGCTGCTATTTTTACAAGAGTAGGCAATTTTTGGTACTTATTTTTCAGACCTAAAAGCCCTGATTTCTTGAAAATTTAATAAGTTATTCTACAATGCATGCGTTCAACTAATACGATACTGATTTGCATACCTTCCTGGTGTAGAAATTTTAATGGACAGCAGTGTATGTTTTTGAGTCTGATATCGTTATTAAAAGTATCGTCTGCAAAAAATAATCAACATATTAAGGATTAGGTATCTAAACGTGAAATTCTGATCATTAGGTCAAAAGTTATTAAGGTGTGTGTTGTATATTTTACAAATAAAATGCAAGATTAGGATTAACAAATAAATTATATTTTCTTACCCAATGTAGTCGCCATGTGTTTGTCACTATTGCTGGACCAAAAGATCTAGCTGGGTTGAAGCTGGCCCCAGTATAAGGAAACTGAAGGAAAACAAACAAAATAAGGTTAGGTTGTATGGAATAATTATTATTCGACAAGTCATAAAAGTTTGTATACAACTCAAATTTATCTCAGTTTAGTGTTAATAATTTTTTTTTGTGTGAAAATGATCGATTTTTAAAGGAAAAAGAACAATGATTCATTCCAGAAAAACATGGGGTTGGCAAACGGAGAGAGCTGGAGGCGGAGTTCCTAGCGTCATAAGTTTTCCGTTTATCTAAATAAAGCTTATAGAAAAGATCAACGCAACTTTCACACTCAGGATGTTTTATTGTTTAATTTATACTTACTCCCGCTTTTAATATTATTCCAGTTGCAATAAACCACTTCCAACAGACGAATTCGCCTCGCGACATTTACATCTCAGATGCACTTATCCAAATGATTTATCTAACATCCTGTGGGTGTTGCGTAATGTGATGAAAATTTAAACTTTGCTCCAAAATACCGTCTTTAAAAAATGTTTAATATTTTTACTTTTTTCAAACCAGTATTTAATATTTGTTGTTTGTTTTTCTAATGACACTTGAACAAGGCAAACTTGCCAGCCATTAGCTTAGTCTAGCGAATTAAATTAGGAAGGAACACCTTTCATTTATTAAGAGAGCACAGCTATGGTGAAGTTTTGACTTCAGCTCAGAACATCCGGATAGATGGCAGAACCACTCATTCACTCACTCTTCCATAATTTAGAGATAGATCTGAAGGGGAAGGAGATTTTCTCCACATCTCTGTACTCATGGTACTGATCAGCGACTGACCAAAGGATCTTTGATACCGCAGATTTTACGCGCACGTATATCACATGTATTGGTTGGTTCCTAGCGGCTTTGAGGATTGAACCGAAGCCCCTCCGGAATGAGTCTGATGCTTTAACCACTTGGCTACCTTGGCCTTTTCTTTAATGCAATTTTCATGAGCAACAACTACGTGAAAATTACATTAAGGTACCGAATTTGCACGTCGTCATTAAAAAAAGTGTTATGAAATGAATGAATGGTAATTTAATCCGAAGCTTCAAATTTGAATTTTTCTAATTTGTTACAATAAACTAATAGAATATTAATTTAAATGAATTAAAAATATGATTAAGTATAACCTATAATCAGCTTTGTTCAAATAATACACTTCATGATCTAATAAAATGTTCTAATGTATTTAATTGTCTCCTCACAAAACCAGCTCAATATTGATAAGATAACATTACATTTACATAATAGTATGAAATGTTGAAAAAAATGACATATTTTTTTTTAAAGGAAAAGACAAATTTTAAAGATTTTAGATATGTATAAAGTATTTCTCAACGAATGTATTGATTTTTGCAGTTGCGTTGCGTGTATTTTCAGTGGGAAAACAACTTCAGAGAACTATTTTAATTCAATAATGTTGCCACAAAAGAGAAAGAAAAGTTTTTGTTGGGTGTCATTTCCGTCTTGAAAAGTATTCTTCCGTATTCTTAGAAGGGATTTAGAAACCCTTTTTATCTTTTCTTTTCTACTTACGAGTACAACGTGTTAAGGCGAAATGAATGTTTATTTTCAGAGACATTCTGTTGTGGAAGAAAAAGGGGGGAGAGAAAAAAACGAACAGCACGTAAGGGTTTTAGAGTTGAAGAAAAATATTCTTTTTTAATTTTCTTTTCTCATTTTTTCAATTTTAAAGTTTCTTCTAAAGAAGGCCTTGAAGCTTTTAGTTTTTAATCAGGAAATGAGTTTCGAAATTTTTTTTCTCTACGAACGAAGAAAAATTGATTAAATTTTTAAAGATTAACGGGTAATCGAATTTGAGTTAAATATTTGAAAAGCAGAAACAGAATATGGCCGTTTTTAAATGAATTATTATTATTTTTTTGTGAATGTTTTCTCAGAAATTGTGTATTAAAAATATTTTTTTTTTTAAATTAGAGATTTAGAAGCAAAGACATCAATTTTCCTTTCATTATCAGAAAGGATAAATGAAAAACAAGGCAAGGTCAACTGAAACTAATATGAGAAACAGCCAATTTTCACAGCTATTTTATTAACTTGCTTTAGTGTCTGTGAGGGTTAATCTTGAAATCAAAATTTTAACGATTTTAGAATAGTCTAGTTTTCAAAACTCTTTTGGAGCTTCTCTACTGACAACAAGTTTTGATGTTTTGAATATTTGCTTTGTAAATTTTTGGCTATTTCGATAATTTTTGAAAACACCATCTATATCGCTATTTTATCACCAAATTTTTTTTATCATCGTTCATTATTACGAATATTTTCCAATTAACTAGAGCACTTAAATAGGAATAGAAAGTTGGTGTTTAATGCTGATGCAAGTTACTTTCAACTGGGTTTATTTCCACATGAATAAAACTTTTATGTACTTTTTTATCAGTTAGGGAGAAAAAATAATTTCTTGACTTTGCATGACATTCTAAAGAATTTGTATATGATAATTAAATTCATTTTCAGAGCTTTCTTTTGGAGAAAAAATTCAAAACCTTTCTCGGCAAAGTTGCACCTACAAAGGGGGTAACTTTACCCTATACGTGTTTTCGAATTCTTGGTAATGTTTTTCTAGCGAGAAGTAAATTAAACAAAAAAACATGTTTATGATTTAATTTAATTTTTATATATTTTTTATATTAGTTAGTATTTTATAGATTATATGCACACTGGGCACTCTTTAAATTTGTAGATTCTCGTTATAAACTTTCAGAGGGGTAACCGTTAGCAGAAATAATTTTTTAAAAAAAGGAGAATATATATCTTGGTATATGATGTGACTAAAACTGTTTGGAAAAATCTTCTTCAAAAAGGATTTAGCCTCATAGTTTTATTAAGAATGAAGTTTTAAAGATAACGCTTGTCAGAAAAGTGCTAGATTTATCCGCTTTTTCAGGATAAAAGAACAATTTTTCTTTGCCTTTTTTTCTCAGATTGAACAAAAATGTGGAACATTTTTTAAAGCAATGCTTCAAAGTATTAGCAACTAGAAAATTTCAGGTATAAGACTTTAGGTATAAAGTTAGGTATAAAAGTTTTACACTTTTATCCTTCAAATGATTATTACATGTAGTACAAATAAAAATAATATGAAAAACTTGCCTATTTATGAAGTACAAAAAAATTAACATGAAAAATTGCCTATTTATGTCACCTTCACGCATCCAAGTTACTAAGGACGCACAATGATAAACTATTTTCACAATGATGAACTATCAGTAAATTAAGTGACTTTTGTCTCAATATTGCCGGCATTACAGTTGATTTTTACAAAGTTCTCAGAGGCCAAAGAGAAGGACCAAAGTTACCGAAAATAATTATAACTTTTTGCCATTAGAGAATGGTCAAAGTTACCAAAGAGAATGATTTCTTTGCCGTTGAACAATGGTCAAAATTACCCTAGAGAAATGCATTTTTTTTCCTGAATGGTGCATTTGAAATTTATGACCATACGAAATTTCGTTCATTGTCGGCATAAACAAGCAAACAGAGACAAAACTTAAAAGAATAAAATACACCCCCCCCATAGTTTCAGTAGACTAAAAATAGGAAAATAATTTTATTTTTGTCAGATCTACTATGAAATATGAAAGCGAATCATTTTCTTTACTAACTACATGTAGCGACCAGTACTGTTTAGTGTTTCAGTGGAGATGAGTATGCTCTAGCTAGACGAAAAGTTATAAAAAATTTTATTGCAGCAAATAAATAAAAGAGTTGTTATAAATGAGCGAAAGAAGTATCTAGTATTTATTTTAGAATTTAAAATGATTTTTATACAGTTCAAAAAGTCTTAATTAATTTGAAACTTACATCTATAAAAAGTAATAAAAGGAAGTATTTGTGCATTTATGTCCTTCTAATAATTCCAGAACAGTTGGTGCGAGGGTCTTGAAATTTTAACTGGGGGTGCAGAGGTAATTTTAGCCTTAAAAATTTCAATCAATACCTTCAGAATATTTTTTTAAAATTAGATTATTCAGTTTTTCCCCCGGACAATTCAGTTTTTTGAGGGTATTTAAAAGATATTATTAGTGATGTTTACTAGCTTTTAGCTATATTTAATCAAAAAAGAAATTCCTCATACGCTTTTTAATATTTAATTATTTTTTATTCGTTATGACAAGTACACGCAAGATCTACGTGCATGACATGAGAAGGCTACGTTACCGAATTAGTATTACTAAAGTTATCTGAAACTATGTATTTAGTTTGTTTGTATTATATTTTGTTGCTTCGAAAACATTACAGGCGCTGTTTTAATAGGTACCAAGCATACATATATACTAATATTTAATATTAGAACCAAGGAAAATATAGGTATTAGGGTAATTGATACTTTACCGCTCCCCAAAACGGATAAGTAACTACTTAATTGCGGTGAATTTTAACTATCATGAGGTGACATCGAGCAATTGGATTATGCCAAGTAATACTGAAGTTAATCAGTCTTTATTTTGATGGAATGAAATTCCAAAAACGCGCTTTGCTTAATGTAATAACATAATATACTACAGGACTAAGCAACAAATAATAAATATAAAAATAATTTGAATTGTTTGAGCTTTATCGATTAGGTCAGTATATGTCTTTCAGTTTCAAGCATGATTTCGTAATATTAATAAATACCAATTCAGTCATTATTTACTGTTTTTTCCAGTTATGAAGAACGCTTATTCAGCTAAATACGACTTAATTTTGCATTTTAAAGCTTGAACCCCACAATAATTGGTACAAAGAAAAAGACGTGCATTTTTTTTCTTTTTAAAGCAACATTCGTTATTTTATGTAAAGCAAAAGCAACGAGAAAAAGAGCACATAAAATAGTCATTCCATAAATAGAATCCTTTCCTTTAATAAAAGGTCTTCGGTTCCTGCTCAAACTGAAGATCTAATTAACTTGTATCCGAAATTGAAGTTCATAATCCCTGGATTCATACAACTTCGAAGACACGCTTTCCAGTTATAGCTTCCCCATTACTCCAATTGCCCATTAAATGGAACGCGCTTTTAGAATAAATATCCTTTTAAGATTCCAATGGGGAGAGGTAAAAATATTTAAATTATAAATTCTACTTTAAAACCTTTATTTAATGTTCTACGTCGAGATCATTATCTAAAATGTACGAATGTAACCTTTTTTTCTTTTATGAAGTTTTGAGTAAAGTGCTCTGTATGGTGCAATTAAGTTGAATTTACTTTATTAGGTATAATAAAATAACTATTAACGTTCAAAATGCAAGTTTAGGTCTACTTTCCTCTTTTCAATTTCTACTCCGTGAAATATTTATAATTATTTTCTATAATTTACTTGCATAATTTTCTGCTAAAGTGTAATTGAAGGTTTTAAACAGGGCTAAGGCACAAACACTGAGAAAGCGGAGAAATTGTGGTTCAACTCCTCAAAATTTCGGAACGTTATCTAATTATATCTATACATCTTAATAATGTTTTAGTTTTAGTATTTTATTTATCCTGTGGATGACATTCTACAAAAATGCCTTTAATGCAGAAGAAAAAAAAAGAAGAAGAAAAAATGGACTACACTGAATAACTTTCATAATTGTGTGCAATATTTTTTTCACGTTCTAGGACTCAATCTTAATGGATTGAGGGGGTGACCTCAAATATGCTAATTAATTAATTAACTAATTAATTAAAAGATATTATAAATTACGAAATTAGACCAAAAAACTTACTTTCTCTGAATAAAACATCCCCTTTTTTAGACGGATTCGGAATTTTAACCCCCAAAGTATAGGGAGTAGCTGCAATCTGGAAATATGGTCCCAATAGTTTGTCCAGGAGAGCGGTTCAAAATTTGGACCCTTTAATCTTAATTTTACTTTTTGTTTATCTCGAGAATATTTTAAGCAAATTGAAAAATTTTTGCACGCAATTATAAAATCTAATCAATTATCTAAAGATAATTCCGTGCAAAAAATATTTTTAGTATAGATAAATTACTTTTTTGTTATTTTATTTAATAATAGTCCGAAAAATTTTGAACTGTAAGGGGCGCAATTTTTTACATTATTTTAAAGAAAATAATTTTGCATGCAAAATACAAACCTTGGCTGAAATTGATCGAATAGTTCCTTAGAAATCGAATTTAAAAAAAGTCGTGCTTTTAAGATTCTACTTCTCAAGAACTATTTTGCCGATTTCGCTCGTAAGTTCGTATTTTGTTATGTAAAATTGCTATGTAAACATTCTTTAAAGTGATGTAAAAAATTGCATACCTTACGATACAAGCAATTTTCTCCTGACCAAACAATTGGTACTATATTTTCTAAATTGAGGCTAGATCCCATAATTTGGGGGTCAAGAAACCGAATTCATCGAAAGAAAAAGCATGTTTATTCTGAGAAAGTGTGTTTTTGTGTCTGATTTCGTAACTTAAAATATCGTCTGCACTAATTAATGAGCATATTTAAAGGTGGCATTCTAAACATTATTTGAGTCATAGTACATGGTGTATTCTACATGGTTTGCATAGTACATAGTACATGCTTGTAGTGCATTTTTGAGGGAGTTTAATTCGTATTAAAATGCTAACTTTTGATTAATATCAATGAGATATGAGCAAATAATAAGAGTCAAAATATAAAAATACTAGTTTCAGAATATTTTTTCAGAATNAGTTTGGACCCTTTAATCTTAATTTTACTTTTTGCGTATCTCGAGAATATTTTAAGCAAATTGAAAAATGTTTGCACAAATGATAAAATTCATGTATCTAAAGATAATTCCGTGAAAAAAATATTTTTAGTATATATAAATTACTTTTTTGTTATTTTATTTAATAATAGTCGAAAAATTTTGAACTGTAAGGGGCGCAATTTTTTACATTATTTTAAAGAAAATAATTTTGCATGCAAAATACAAACCTTGGGTGAAATTGATCGAATAGTTCCTTAGAAATCGAATTTAAAAAAAGTCGTGCTCTTAAGACTCTACTTCTCAGGAACTATTTTGCCGATTTAACTCGAAAGTTCGTATTTTGCTATGTAAAATTGCTATGTAAACATTCTTTAAAATGATGTTAAAAATTGCATACCTTACGATACAAGCAATTTTATCCTGATCAAACAATCGATACTATATTTTCTAAATTGAGGCTAGATCCCATAATTTGAGGGGTCAAGAAACCGAATTCATCGAAAGAAAAATCATGTTTATTCTGAGAAAGTATGTTTTCGTGTCTGATTTCGTAACTTAAAATATTGTCTGTACTAATTAATGAGCATATTTAAAGGTGGCATTCTAAACATTAATTGAGTCATAGTACATGGTGTATTCTACATGGTTTGCATAGTACATAGTACATGCTTGTAGTGAATTTTTGAGGGAGTTTAATTCGTATTAAAATGCTAACTTTTGATTAATATCAATGAGATATGAGCAAATAATAAGAGTCAAAATATAAAAATACTAGTTTCAGAATATTTTTTCAGAATATATGATTTTAGATTTATTTATACGAATACACAATGGTATTTGCATAAATAAATCTAACTTTTTCCATGATTTAGTGAATACGACGAGAATGAAATGAATTTTTGCGAAAACTTGGTGACACCAATAGCAACGAGGAAATTACAAGAGGGTGAGTGGGGGCCTCCTGGCTTTATCTATTAGAATAATCTGGAATGTCAGTTTAATCTGCTGTAATGCATTAGTGCCTTTTGTATTGGGGGTGGAAGCGAGATGTTCGATCGTTCTGTTGGACGTGCAGACAGGGATGTTCCGGAAAGATAAGGGATTCCATAAATCGGATTCTCATTACAAGAACTATTTGTCGATGGATGCCTAAACTTTTGCGTCAGTTTTTTTTCTCCTTTCATCCCTTCTCATATTGGTTAGAAGAATGATTAGTTTTTCGATAAATGTCATCAACTCACGTCGTAATAATTTCTGAAATTGTAACAGAGTTAGTTAATTAAGAGTTAGTAAATTATAACAGTGTTAGTTAACTTTATGAGAGTAAATATAATGGTGTTGCTACAAAGTTGAAGTTCGTGTTTCAAATTAAAGCTAAAACGTCGGCAGTTCAACCGTTTGATTCCGGACTTTCCTCAGGGATCGAATCCAATACCGACTTATACGCAGGTTCCGTTCGACTCCAGACTTTCCTAAGGGATCGAATCCAATACCGACTTATACGCATTTTCCGTTCGACTCCAGACTTTCCAAAAGGATCGAATCCAATTCTGACTTATACGCAGGTAAACCAGATGCTTCGAATACCAGGAAAGTATTAAAATTATAACTTAAATGTTGCTTTTAAATAATATACTTCGATTGCCAATGCATGGTTAGAGTAAAAGTTACTTTATTTAAAATTGCACTTTACACTGTTAGAAATTTCATACTAAAATTACGGGAAAATAACCGGCAGCAGTTTGTCCATCCAATTAACCATGAAGTTTACGGTAAAGAACATTTTTTATCTTTAGGACATTGAAACCGCTTGCAATTAGTAAAGTTAAAAAGCCATTACACGGTTTTTAACCATTTACAACTAGCATAGTTTCAAAATCGTAAAAAATAAATTTAACTGGATATTGAGGCTAGGGTTTTCATTAGCTAATGGGCATTGAAGTTAGATTGTGGTTCAGTTGTGTTGTAGTGTAATTTAATTTGAGTATACGGTTGCTTCATCTATCATAAGAGATGGGAAGTACTAGAATTCTTTGCGTTAAGTAGCTTTATGGTATTGCTATCTATGCGATTCAGAGAAAGTACTTTTTTCTGTTTGATTTCGTAACTTAAAATATCATCTGATATAATAAGTATTATTGATGTCAGCTTTTTGCTACATCTTCACCATCTTCCTCAATTCACTTTTTAGCCACTACTTTCCTTCGACATTTACCTATTGTCACCTTTTGAAGATTTCGTGAAAATCCTATCATTTAGAATAAATTTTATTCTGGTTAACAACCTTTTTTTATGGTACCTTTTCAAAACAAAAAAAGAAAAATTAGGTGAAGAAAGCATAAATTTGTTAATTTTATTTCGAGAAATGGTTTTCATAACCTAAGACGAATTTAAGAAACTAAATGATTTCAATAACTAATAATTATGTTCGAAGTTTAAAAGCTCTGGCCAAGACTGAATGGATTATCTCATTTAGTTTTCTAATCAGGCTGTTTTGTGATTTCATAAAAACAAAATATTTCAATACTAATTTTTTCAATACTAATTTTTTCAATTCTTTTTTACTAATTTTTTATTCTTTTTTTAATTCTTATGAAGTCGTTTTGTGGCAAGTTCAATACTTTAAGTCAAAAACTAACAAATAAATATTTTTATTATCAAAAATTGAAACGTCTATCCATATATTTTCTATTTTTTTGTCGGCTACTTAAATTAAAAGTTTTAAAACCACTTTTCTATTCATTGTAAGAAACCAAAAAGAAGAACCGAAAAAAATGGCAGCATTAATGTTTTTCCGCCAAGTTGGCAAACTTGGCTAGGTAAACAGTATCTTTTCTCAACATGTCACTAGACAGAAGTCGTCGAGGCTCGATATTGTAAATACAGTTCTAAAGTACGTGATCAGTGATGCAGACACGAAATAGTATAACTGACTTTAATACAGGAATGGAATTTTTCGAGGCGTGAAAGGAGGTTCTTCTTGATTTATATTTCGAAACATATTCCGCTTCTTCGCCTCGGTGAGAAGAAAAGTTTAAAACTTGCGGCAGGCTATTTCTACTTATGCGGAATATTTTTTCTTTCGTTCTTTCACCATGATTTGTGGGCTTTTTCTAAGAACTGAATGAAAAATTCTTCAGCATTTCTTTAAAAAAAGAAACGTATTAAAATGTACGCCAAATGCTTTGAGAATATTTCTTCTTGTGCTTAATTAAAGAGTACTAGGACAAAAAGGGAAAAAAATCCGATGGTTGATTCAGGAGTGAAACAAACTTTAATAAAATCGAAAATTGCATTTTATGAAAGTTTGCATTATGGAAATTGGTTTATTAAAATAATTACCCCATATCGCTACCTTTGGAGAAGGTACAGTCAATAAGATGAATCAACCTGAAATCATCTTTAATAGGGTACTTGCAAATCGAAAAGTGAAATTCTTTTTGTTTTTTCTAATGCTGTTTGAACAAGTCAATCTCGCCAGCCATTAGCTTTTTGCGAATTAAATAAGGAAAGCTCGACTTTATTTTGACAAGAGAGCGCCGCAAAGGTGAAAGTACATCTTAACTCAGACCTCACTGATAAATGGCAGCACCACTCTTTCGCGAGGCCCCTTCCTCAATTTAGACATTAATCTGAAGGGGAAGGAATTACTTGACTTCTGGATCAACATATGTCACGATTTATCTACAATGACGTCACTTGCAGATATCCAATCATGTAGAAGCTTGCATTTGAATCAAAGATTAAGAAGAAGCTAACCAACAGACTAAAATGAGATGTCACAAACCAAATATTTATTAATTTGAGTTACCAACAATGACGTAGAAGGTCACAGCTGATAAGAAAGACAAAAGTTCAGTTTTCAAATGTTAAGAATGCAACACCGAAGTTAGCTTTGTATACTCTGACAGCAATTAAGTTTAAATTTAATTCACAATAAAAATTTTAGATTAAATTTATAATTATGTAAAGTGGTAGGAATACACATAAATTATTTCAAAAACTTCCTATAAATACTTTTAAAACTATTTTTTTTACCCCCAAAAAAGGTCAATTTGGAACACATTAATGATATGTTAACTGAGTCTGCTATAGAACAAATTTTCTTTTAGAATAGTGATTAGATGTTTACGAATAATGTTAAAATTATCAAGTTTACATTGGATGGTTACTTAATAACATTTTTAAAGCCAGCTATAGATAAGTTATATTTTACTGTTTGAATGATTTTTAGAAAAAGCATCTGAGAGTTTTGATTCAAATCCAAAAATGTAACTTGGAAAATCACGTTATTATTTTAACAAAAATACATCAGAGTAAGTTCCTTAAATTTGTTTATTTATTCTTAAAATAAGTTTTCAAATATTTAAATATTTTTCATAAAATATTTTATACCAAAATGCTATTTTTTGGTAAGTAAAATATATGATTATTCAAAAATTGTAACGAAAGGAAAGCAAATAATTTTCAAAATAAATTTATTCCTTAATAAAATGTGACAAGCCGCATTTGTCGACCATCTTGGTCACCTTTCAAAATTATCTTGTACAGCGTATAAACTTTAATGGTAACCACGCCAAATGTACTGCATAACTATATTTNATGAGGTTTTCGATGTCAATGAAATCTGCGTAGATTCGGAAATTGCATAAATTAATATCAACGTTCACACAATACTTAGGTAACACTTTATTGAGAGATGCAAGAGTATCTTCGTGCTTCGAAAATCTTTCAATCAGTTGGGCAGCGAAATAATCTAAAAAAGAATGCATATATTTTGACGGAAGTACTGCTCTGGGTCTGTGTTCTGATTTTTTATATTGCCACGGTGAACTTGATAGGATGCCAATCTGGGAAGTTTCACATCTTGATCCAAACTTGTGAGAGTATTAAGGAGTTCCGAATATAGCTTTTAAAATTCATACTCGGCATTTTCTCTTTTGTTTAGAACTGTGTTGTTTCTTGATTTTACATGTATCAAAGCTCCATTCAAATCTGGATGAATTTGTTGGAGTGCTTTGCTCAGTGGGAGAGTCACAGAAAAAATATCTCTACAAACAAGTAAAGTAATGTAAAACTCACTTTCAGTGATAGTAGAAATAAGATTTTCCACTTTAGAGGAAGCATCGCAGTTTCC
Organism: Parasteatoda tepidariorum; assembly: GCF_043381705.1. NCBI lineage: Eukaryota > Metazoa > Arthropoda > Arachnida > Araneae > Theridiidae > Parasteatoda > Parasteatoda tepidariorum. The sequence goes on along the minus strand of NC_092205.1, from coordinate 27,769,528 downwards.
AGAAGCCATTACTTCTTCGAGAAGTTGAATTATTTCTGGATAAAGTTCTTTAAATCTAATGATTGCATCATGGTTTTCTATCCATCTTGCTTCGCAAAAAGATATTATTTTTCTGAATTTTTCATTCGGAAAATTCGTTTTGATGATGTCTTCTAAAATTTTTGTTCTTTTGGCAGACGATTTGATGAATTTTGTTATTGTTTTAACTGTGCCAACACAGTTTTTAATAGCTTGAATACTACAAGAGTGACTTATTGCTAAATTCAAAGAGTATAAGGAGCAATGTACATATATAGCTGTTGGGTGTAAATTCTTTGATGGCTGCTTGAACACCGTTAAAGTCCCCTCGCATTGCAGATGCTCCGTCGTAGCCTTGTCCGACAATTTTTGAAACATTAACTTCGAAATTTCTTAATGATTTTAAAACTACACCAGCTATTCCGCTTCCAGATGAGTCAAAAATTTGAACGAATTGGAGAAAGTCTTCTCTGAAAATTGGCACATCACCTCTCACATCGATGTACCTTGCACAAAGGGTTAACTGCTCAGTTTGAGTTATGTCCATAGTTTCGTCTGCAAGAATAGCAAAACAGCTTGCTTTATTGATTCTATCAACAATTGTCTCTTGGATAATGCTACCACAAATCTTTATTAATTCATTTTGAATGGATGGACTGATGTACATTGCATTACCACCACATTGGTTAATATGCTTTTTCAAAGATTTAGTTGTCATTCTCAGTTAATTTCCATCATTTATTATGGGCTCATCACTATCTAAGTTTAAGGGTCCACTGTCTTTAGTTCCTCTTAAAGCCAATTCTTGCCTCCCAAAAAATATTAACCGGAGTCTAACCTAGAGAAAGATGAGCCACAAGGTCAAGTGAAGATGATGCACTAGCGAAGGTGGTGTACTGGGAAAGGGTTTGATTCGACAGTTTTTTGTTTTTCTTTTTACTGAGAGGCTCAAAGAAAGACAGAAAAGTTTGAATCCCAGAATTTCGGGGGGGGGGGGATTTGTCCCGATGGTCTCCCCCTGGGTACTGGGCAATTCAAAAAGTGAAATTGCTTTTTTTCTCTTTTTTTTCCTAATGATGATTGAACAAGTCAATCTCGACAGCCATTAACTTTTTGCGAATTAAATCAGGAAAGCGAGCCTTTATTTTGACAAGAGAGCGCCGCAAAGATGAAAGTACAGCTTAGCTCAGACCCCACGGATAAATGGAACACAGCTGATATGAAAGACTGAAGTTCAGTTTTCAAATGGTGAGAATACAAAACAGATGTTAAATTTGTATACTCTGACAACAGTTAAGTTTACATATAATTCACAATAAACATTTTTGATTAAATTTATAATTATGTACAGTGGTAAGAGTTAACTTAAGTTATTTTTAAAGCTTCCTATAAATGCTTTAAAAAATATTTTTTTGCAACAAAAAAAGGCCAATTTTGGAACACATTAATGATATGTTAACTGAGGCTGCTATAGCGCCAATTTTCCTTTAGAATAGTGCTCAGATGTTTACGAATGAAGCTAAAATTATTAAGTTTACGTAGGATTTTTAATGCCAGCTATAAATAAGTTATATTTTACTGTTTGAATGATTTTTAGACAAAGCATCTGAGCGTTTTGATTCAAATCCAAAAATGCAACTTAGAAAACCACGTTATTATTTTAACAAAAATACATCAGAGTAAGTCGCTTAAATTTATTTATTTATCCTTAAAATAAGTTTTCAAATATTTAAATATTTTTCATAAAATATTTTATACCAAAATGCTATTTTTTGGTAAGTAAAATATATGATTATTCAAAAATTGTAACGAAAGGAAAGCAAATAATTTTCAAAATAAATTTATTCCTTAATAAAATGTGACAAGCCGCATTTGTCGACCATCTTGGTCACCTTTCAAAATTATCTTGTACAGCGTATAAACTTTAATGGTAACCACGCCAAATGTACTGCATAACTATATTTAAATATTCATATTTTTAAGCCTCTCCCCCTATCCTAACGCCTTAATTAGTTTTTAACAGTTATGTTAACCCAATTTTGGATTTATGACTACTGGTGGTCAACTTCATAGCCTTGTAGTTTTGAACCCGATCCAGAAGACAATGAAACTCCTGTATAAAGTAATGGGGAAAATTTGTCTTCGTGGAAGTCTTTTTGATGGAGCTAATCAGCCTTTGCGTCGCATGTAGAAGAAAACCACGACAATCTTCCATGGTTAGCCTGATGGCACAGTGATTCTAACTCATATCATTGAGGATATTTTTACTTCAGTAGTGTGGTATGTGCGAGCCGGGTCTGAAATTGGCTGGGATTCGAATCCGGATTACCTCACTGGAAGGCGAATGCTCTATCCCCTGTGCCACTATAGCTCGAATGTAAAGATTACCAAGTTATCTGAAAATTTTTTATTCAAACAACCATGACACCTTCAATCCTTAGAGAATTCTGATGACAACTATTTAACCAAACGTTAATGAAAGAAAGGTTTGCTTAAAGAGTACGCGAACTCAGTTTTCTTCTTTCCATTTTTCAGATTAGCTTGATAAACAAATTTTATTTTATAACTTTTATTTGCTAATATTCCTTGATTTTTTTTAGCTATATCAAATTCCTATTTAAACTTCTAAAATTCTACATCAATCTCTTCCTTGCACGGCATTTGATACATTTGTGAATGTATAAAATGTCCATTTGTAACTGTACTACTAACTGTAGTTATTAGAATCTGATGGTACTTAACTTATTGGAACTTACTCTTAAACGTGATTTCTCTATTGCGCATGGGGCATTACGCAAGTATTATCAGTTCTGCACTTTCCGTACTAGCACATCATGTCTTAGCCACTGTCCGATGACTTATCTGAGAGGGAGAGGCGTAATTTCAATTTCGTTCCTTAGTTGGATACTTGCAACTTGCAAGTGACTTCACCTAATCAGGTTTGACACACGCGCGTGACGTCGTTGCAGTTATCCAATTAGATTTGATTCGCTAGCATTATCCAATTAAACACACATTATCCAATTAAACACGCATTATCCGACTAAACTAGCATTATCCAATTATTGCAGTTATCCAATTAAACACGGTCTACCACGTGATTAGACGCAACTATGGGATTACTTAGTACCCTATTGACCATAACGATTGAGCTGCTTCCACACGTTCTAAAGCTCTTGAACTCAGAGTAAGTTTAGTTCCTGCATAACTTGTCAAGTGTCTCTCGAATGCTTTACTTGAGATAGAACGACTTGAATTCTGGATATATATATATATATATATATAT
>NC_092205.1:27709397-27765981 GCF_043381705.1 Parasteatoda tepidariorum | reverse complement strand
TTTTAACTGTAGAAAATTCTAAACCTGTGCATTTCAATATTAATTTGAAATTGCAAACCGTTCGCATATTTTTCTTAATTGTACTGAACGCCGGATGTAAAGCATCGGCTTCGATGAAGATAATTATGTGAGAATTTTTTTGATAATTCGGTGAGAATTCACCCGATTAGCCATATGATGCTCACTACGTGCTCCTGCGCGCCGAATCCAATCAATTAAAAATGAAAACTGTTGCCAGCGTGAGAAAAGAAATATTATCGGTTTTATTGATACATACATACGTACGTATTAGCGTTTTATATAATAAGATAGATTTTCGTAATGTATATTTTACAGGCAAAAAGGAAAATGAAAGACTGTATGCAATCTCAAATGACAAACCGACAAAGTATGAAATATGATAATTTCATACTTATAATTAGTATGATTAATTAGTAATAATTAATATTTGACCAAGGGACAGTGATTGGCGGTCGATTATTCAGTATACACTGACTCGGTATTCTCTATATTGAAGAGCTTTTAAAAACAAGTGTTCAGTGATCGGTGTGTTCTCGCCCGATTTTGTTTACACTGAATTAAGATAAAGGCTTAAAGCTCGGCATACATATGACCGGTGTTCTCTACGTATATGCTTTTCTTTCTTTAATTTAAGAAATATTGATTGGTAAGTGCTTTTTTCTTCAATAATATCTAAATAAGCAGGTTGAAGCAAAATTTGTGTACATTAAAACTGCTTTGTTTTTCCTTGGTCGCCGACTCAGCAATTTTTGTTAATGAAAAGTTAGGAAAAGTAATGCGCTGTTTCATTTTCCATAATTTATATTCATCAAATCATGCTGTCATACTTTGCCTTACGATTTAAATCATATAATGTCTAGTTTGTCATTGTTCATAATGCATAGGTAATTTATATAATTTTCTCTCATTTCATACTTTGCCTCAACAAGCCGGGTATTGCAAAAATTTCCTAAACATCGTCTACAACGTCTGCAATTCTGACTTAGCTGCAACATACGCAATTTTATCTTCATTCTTTTCTAAATCAGTGAGAGTGCAATGTAAGCTCCCCCTCTAAAAAAAAAATTTAAAAAAATTATTGGGAGATGGTGTCTATTTTAACAAGCAAAAAAATTAAACTTCAGCTACTCTACTTTCTAAATCAACGGAGTTTTAAAATTTGGACAATAACGAAATAACAATAATAAAATATTCGCATAAATTTAAGTTAAAATAATTTCAATTTAATACAAAAATATTAATGACTTAACCTTTCGCTCTACAAATTCTTTTTTGTAGTTGTTGTTGCTGAATTTATGACTGTTTGAGATATTTTTTGAGTACATGATTATTTGAGATATTTATTTGAGATATTTTCCCCCTTTTTCTTGTTATGAAAAATGTTCTGCTTCAAATAGCCCGGAGGATGTGAAACATCATCATCATCTGAACTTTTGAAAGCAGTTATCAACTTTCGAAAACATTTCACTCAATATTTTTGCAACGTTTTAGAGCATGATTGCATCCCTAAAGGTTAAAATCGATCCAAAACTCATTAAAATATGAATGGTTACTTTTCTCTAAAAATACAGTTTCCCAAGTAGATGGATGCATTAAAGAATGATGGCGATCGCAGAAAAACATCAAATGGATGCCAACTGCATCCGAGCATTTTTTCTATTTTTATTTTTGTTTTTTATTCCTGAAATAAATATGCGTTCTTTTAATGAAAATAGTGATGAAATAAGTCTAACATTTTTGTTAATTTCCCTTCTAAACTAAAAAGGATTTAAGTAAAAGTATTCATGTTATAACTGAAATTTTAATGAATTTGTACAAGTTAGTTTCAAAGTTTATACACAATTGGTTGGACACAGAAATTGGGTCGTCCTTCATAATCAATCTCTGTGCAGTTTGGAAAAGTAGGAAAAGTATATACGCAAAATGCTTTGGAACTATAACTATTTTAATGTGTAGATAACATTCTATCCACTATGCATAACCATAAACTTTTGAGACCCGAGCTTTCACTCCAAATTATGCAGCTTATAAAAAAAAAATTCGTAAATGAAATTAAATGTTGTTTAAAAAAATTTAAAAAGCTAAACTTAATTAGTTTTTTTACTTAATTTTAATTATTACATGAAAATGATAAATTTTAAGTTTTAGCCAACATCTGTAAAAAAAAAAAATCTTGATGCAATTCTTCACATCTTGGTCATGAATCAACACAAGACACAGATAATAATATGCCGTAACACTGTCCATAAATTTACTTGAATTGAATCTCCTAACTTTTTCATAAATTTTTGTGTGGTCATTGTTGTCAGAAACTCCAGCCAACAAGGGCAAATTTTAAAATATTATATTTTTAAGCAGACTATCATTTTAAAAAGGCATACGAACAGAAGAAAAATAATTTCAAAAGATTACTTTTACTTAGTTGTAAAATTATACCAGCATAATTATATATAAATTATTATATTAGATGTTATCCAATGCATTGGATCTTAAGTTGGGTCTAATTTACTTTTTGAATTAAAGATAATTTAAGTGCAATTCTGATATTTACAGTTTCGAAATAAAAACCAAGCGAATAGAACAGCTTTTGAGGTAATAATCGAGTAAATATACTGCGTTGAATAATAAATTGCAAGAGACATCTACCTAATTAATGTTCATTTATTAGTGCTTACTATTCATTAAATTGCGAAATGAAATTTAAAAAAAAAACATTAGTTTTCCTAAATAAACATTCTTTTTTGACGAAAAAAATTTTAAGAATTCCACTTTTCGTTTTTTAAAAAGAATCGAGGCATTAGGAAATAAAAGTTTTGCTTCGACTTTAGTTCTTGCTTGCAATCGGACATAAAGCAATTACAAATTCTAGTATTTACGTTTTCCGCACAATCTTTTTTCTCTAAACATTTTATAATTTAATAAAANCAGTTTTCAGATTCTCTTGATTATAACCAAAATTACTAATCAGATTTTAATAAATTTAAATTTAAAATGGTTGGTATAAAAATGTAAAAGAAAGCATACCCTCTACTAAGCCCATTGTGTATCAGGGGAATTTCGGAGGTTAAGATCCCATAATTTGGTGACCAACTACCTGATTCTGGATATGCGGTCAACATTGCACACAATGATGCCTTTTCTTCTCAGACAAAGAGGTGGTACCGCTCGATCTGTAACTGCGTTTCCTTCAAAACGTTACTTAGGTTCGAAACACAAACCTTCACAATGACAGCTTTGTGCATTTAACCACTAAGTCCTCGTGAGATGGGTTTATTAAATAAAAAAAAAGTAATAATAATAATTTCAATTCAACAATTGTAATACGACTCATGATCTTATTGACGCTTATCACCAGTTTTAGTTAGTTATCACCACTTTTAGTTAGTAATCGAAATTTTAGTTATTTTCAAAAAATAAATAATCACTTTTAGTTAGTTATCAATTCTTTTAGTTAGTTGTCAACACTTTTAGTTTGTTACCAACACTTACAGTTAGTTGTCAACACTTTTAGTTTGTTACCAACTCATACAGTTAGTTGTCAACACTTTTAGATTGTTACCAACACTTACAGTTAGTTGTCAACACTTTTAGTTTGTTACCAACACTTACAGTTAGTTGTCAACACTTTTAGCTTGTTACCAACTCATACAGTTAGTTGTCAACACTTTTAGTTTGTTACCAACACTTACAGTTAGTTGTCAACACTTTTAGTTTTTTACCAATACTTACAGTTAGTCTCTGAAAACAAATTAATATAGTGTCTGCTTCACTGTTTGCTCATTTCTTACGCAAGAAAACCAAACATACTTTACGAAAAAAATATTAAGTCAACCCTCAAATTTAAGTTCATTTTTAATGTTTTTTACAATTACTTAAGTAACGATGAAAATAAATTTCAAAAATATGATATATTATTCTTTATGAATCTATTATAATAAAAAGCCGAGCATCCAAATATCTTCATTTTTAGATGGATTTAATCCAATAAGACATTAATATTACGACACTAGTCTGAATCATTCATTGATCAGCATTGACCGAGAAACCCCAAAAGTCGCAGATTCTAACTAGTAGCCGATAAAGCATTTGCCTACTAGATATCCTCTACATTCCTCCTACTTCACAGAAGCTATCTTATAATCAATTCATTCGTAATTCGACTCAACCATTACCTTACTGTTCGAATCATTCCATCGACCCAAAAACTAATCTAATTTCCATTCTGCTCGGCCTTTAGGTCAGATGTTAAGAAAACATTTTTCCGGCTTTTCAAGTTAGCTGCATACTTTAGTGTACTACAGCAAGTAGAGATAAACCAGGATGTGAAGATAGTTTAGGAATTAACCAAAGGAATTAACCTAAAGAAAACCATGAATTAACCCTAAAACCAAAACAGTCGAAGGAAAAAGTTCTACCCACTTGCAAACTGTTACGTATCCTCCTTTTAGTAAATGGTGTAAAATTACATGACCTTGCACTTCCGGTTTAAAGAGGCCTGAGGAGAGGAATTAGGGCTCCTCCCGATATGAGCGTATGACCTCCATGGTAGTTACCTGTAGATAACGATTATACAAATTGTACATTTATAATTATCAAATTTATTTTATCGATTCGAATACATTCGATTTAGCGTATAAGGTAAGACAGCTTAGCATTTTCTTGACTTGTTAAGTAGATAGCAATGTTGTTGTTGTGGTTGTCGTCGGCCAATAAGGCGGACAGGATGAGAGTGTTCTTGTTTTCAGGTGGCGCCATCTATGACCACGAATTTGACACCCATACCTCGCACCTGTTTATAGGGCGGATCCATTCATACATCCATTAATTCGCTCACAGATCGTAACTTTGACCTGAACCAGAGAGCGATCAATCTCCAATTCAGTACCCCCCGAGGTACTGATTTGTTGTGGGAACATGGAGGACTTTGTGATCCGACAGATTTAACGTACAGTAAATGGCAATGTTAGAAACTTAAGATAACGTTTAATAGTAATATCATGATAAAAAAATTGAATTTATATAAGTAGAATATACAGGATACAGAAGGAAAGAATACTACAGAAGGAATAGTTTCTAAAATGTTTCGTAAAAATAGGTTTTTCAGTCAATAATTTGCATGCCACACGAAAATATGTCATTTTCCTGGTCACTTATTTGCATTTCTCTATAGCTTACATAAATGACGCTAGCATTCATTATTTTTGTTTAAATGTATGATTGGTAAGCCATTTCGTAAAAAAAAACTTGCAGCAACAAGAAGACAGTTAAAGAGAAAATTCTAGTTAAATAAATTTTGAAAAGCAAATAATTTCTTATGTTGCTATATTCCTGCCTTCTATAAATCTTTAATGACCTAAACTATGTAACTCAGTTGAGTCCTTTAAAAAACTTTGTTGTTAATAACTTGAAATTTGAATGCCAGAAAATAATTATTAACTGCATGTTTGTGAAATATTAGGTATTAATTAGGGTTTCTGGGTGTTTTTTTAACGAAACTATTTTAAAGATTTTAAATTTAAATTTTTTCCCCAAAGTGTCGCCTTTCTGAGAATTACAAATGTATTTGTTTATTGAACTTTATGACATGTAGTCTTTGTTATTGAGCTTCATGTCATCTATTCTATTATTTATTGAGCTTCATTCATCTATTCTATTATTTATTGAGTTTCATGTCAAGCATATTTTTCTTTATTGAGACTCAAGTCGTGTGTTTTCTTTTAGTTAACTAATTTATTATATTGAGATTCATGTCATATGGTCTTTTGTTTTATTGAGCTTCATGTCAGGTATTCTTTTGTAGTAATTTATTCTTTCGTTTATTGAGATTCATGTCATGCATTTTTATGTTCACATAACAATCAAAATAGTGCTTAAGGAAGTTTGTTTTTATATTATTGAGAAAGCATTTAAATTTTCTTTTATCTGAGTTGCATAAATTCTGAACATAAATTTTCATAAGATTCTTTTGTCTTTTTTTACGAGAAAAAAAAGGAAAAGCAGCTCACAGATTTATACTTTTGATTTCAAGGAATCTTACTTTTCAGTACTTTTCCAAAATGGTATAAAAATGAAAAATAAATAAAAAAAAACATTCAAAAAGTAATAAAATCTCTCCCGTAAATGTTGACGGTCGGCATTTTCATTACAAATTTTCTTTGCTTCAGAAAACAATGCGGGGAAAATCGCAATATGTAATTCAAGGCATTTGTTCCAGTAAATATGACTCTGAGAACATACAGATTGCTGTTGAAGCAAAACTGCCCGGGTACTTTTGCGCGGAGGTTACTTTTTCGAAATTCTTCTCGAATAAGCAAAAAGAAGGTAAAATATTTCTCAGCAAAGTAAAGAGTGGAATACAAATTGGGATATGATCTGTAGATATAGCATCTCGTTGCCTAGCAACCGTTAAGTGTCGACCATCAAGGAGAGGCATTTCAGATGAAGGCTTAAAGGAAAAAAAACTTCGGCTTATCGTCCCAGTAGATGCTCAACCCCTTTTGTTTTTCTCCACGAAAATAAAAATTCTTTGTCTATATTTAGGATGTGAGTGATATGTTTTGTTTTATGCTCTAAAAAAAGTGATAAAACATTTTTTCGAAAACATTTTAGAGATTTATTTAGTTTATGATACTTTTTTTTATTAGTTATTTAGCAGTCAAGCTCATATAAGTTTTTTTTCCAAGTTCAAATAATGCTGCCAATCTTGAGTTTGAATTTTGCAAGCTCGATTTGACTTTAAATGCGAGGCACATAAAAAGAAATATTTTGCAAATTTGAAAATTTCAGATTTTATCATGTTTGTATTACTGACTATCTACATACTTGATAGCTGTCATAAAATCTTTTTACACATGTTGAATTGAGTATTGTTCTCTTTTCCTATTTTATCTGTATTTTGCTTTTCATTTTAACATTCTGTCCAAAACAGTACATATTTCTTTACTGTTGTAATAAAGTACTCGTTCATTTAGTTTTATTTCAACATTTTAAAATGACTTAAAATTCATATGAATATAATTATAAGTGGTAAGTGATGATGTAGACTACATATTTGTAGGACTTGAGATAATATAGCAATAAGACACTGTTTGTTCATAAGTTATATGTCAAACAGTTTCATAGTATCGTTTCTAGTTGGGTATTTTACTAGTTTACGGAATTTATTGTTTTGTAGTATAACTATGCAAGTATAGTGCACAAAAAAAATTAAAGGACCACTTTGAATAACTTTTGATCTAACAGTCGGATCTTTACTTTCAAGGTCTCAATCGTAATGGGTCGAGGGGGTGCCTTCAAATAAGCAAATTAGTTAGTGGAGACGGTATTTTAAGCTACAAAATCAGACACAAAACGTACTTTATCTAAATAAATACACCTTTTTTTCGACTGATATGTATTTCTGACCTCCAAAATATAAGGGGGTGCGGCAGTTAGGGAAATATAAGTCCCCTTAGTTTGATCAAGAGAGCTGTCCAAAGCTTAGATCCCTTAATGTTAGTTTTACATTTTGCACATGCCACCATATCTGGATAACTTTTCAAACTAAATGAAAATTTTTGCACATAATTCAGATAATTGAGATCCATGCAAAAAATAACTTTCAGTAAATATTTATTACTTTTATTATTTTATTTAATAATAGTAGAAAAATATTTGAATTGTGAGGTATACAATATTTACATTATTTTACAGAATATAATTTTACAGAGCAAAATACAAAATATGCGTTATATTGGTCAAATTTTTTTTCTCCAATGGCGGGCACTTGGGACACTGACCCGTTGGCCTTAGGAATGCGAGAAATGGTACTCTCTTCTCGTTACCTAGTGGGCACATGTAGCGAAGCCACGGCGGTGGAGCAGCGTCGCCCACGTCACACAACCACAGGCCCGTTTATAGGGCGGGTCACATTCACACAATCACACACACAAAAGAAAGGACATAGAACAGAGAGAGAGAAAGAAACACTCATGCTCTGAGCGGGATTCGAACCCGCAACCATCGCCTCTGCAGTCAGGCACGCTAACCACTCGGCCACATGGTCGGCATATTGGTCAAATAGTTTTTAAGAAATCGAATTTAAATAACACCATTTATTTTATAATTCGAACAATCAGTGCCGTTGAGTTTGTATACAAAAAAGTTCACAAATCTTCTATAAAGAGATCACCCAGTTTCATACCCCACTTGATGCATGATTAAACTATATAGTTGAACGAAATATTTTGAAAAGACGTATCTGCGCCTGAAATATCCTAGTATCAATTATAAATTGATGAAAATAACTCATAATCATATAAAAAGTTTCACATTCATATAAAAAGGTTAATAAAAATTAGTATAAAATTATAATTCCTAATTGTCCCTCAACTGTAGAATCGCTTTATAAAGTATTTTACCCATTCAGGATCGTGATCACATATACGTGATTTCAATTTAGACTTGGATAATCTTTTACGCTGTATCAGCTTGCGAAAAACATCAACAGCTTTATATGAAATAATGCCATAGAACACTTTATTTTACCATATTCAAGCAAAGCAGTCAAATAACGATAAATAATATAGTATTTGAACCGCTAACTGTGAGAAATACCGTTCATTAAATGCTTTCACCAAATACGGTTAAATAACAAGAATTTTATTGCACCAACCAGACCCCCCAATGAAGCTACTTAGCTTTTTGCAGTTAGGTACATGTTATAGCCATGAGGGTTAAATTATCAATCTCATGACTGAGAGGACGAGGGCTCGAGTCCCAGGACTGACTTCACAATATTTCTTCAATTTCCTTCAATGCGTGAAGAGTTTCCAGTATTCTGCACTCCCCAATCTGTGGACTATTAGAATACTACCTGGACTATTAGAATATGTTATTCTCCTTCACGTATAGATGGCAGCACCATAAAACTACTTAACTAAAAAAAGTCTAGCATTTTCTATCTCTTATGATAGTTGAAACAACCAGATAAATTAATTAAACTACATTCAATGGTTCATTTGATTCATCACAACTGAACTACAATCTAACTTCAATGCCCATTAGCTAATGAATAGCCTATCTCCAACGTCCAGTTTAATTTCTTTTTTACGATTTTGAAAATATACTAGTTGTAAATGGTTAAAAGCAATATAATTTTGTAATCATGGCTTTTTAACTATATTAGTTGTAAGCGGTTTCAAAACCATGAAGGTAAAAAATGTTTTTTACCGTAAGCTTTACCGTTTGCTGGATAGACAGACTGCTGCCAGTTATTTTACTGAAATTTTAGAATGAAAATTGTAAAAGTGAAGGGAACTGGCATACATGAGTAAAACACTTTAAGGGATAAAAAAAAAGAGTTCAATCCCAGATTCCTCTTCATTAGAGAGACGTGACAAAAGAAAAGAAGGAAACGTTTGAAACAATACTTTCAAAATAAGCAAGTAAAACTTGTTTCGAATAGAACCATAAATATTACATTTTGTTTCTAACTTTATTATTAATTATTTGCATTAAAAAATTTAAAAACTTCTAGAAATTGGCATTAATTTTACTTTCGTCATTTTTTTAACAACTAATGTGTCGAAATCCACGTTACATATACTTTTTTAGCTTCCTAAAAGCAAAACTAAACATCAAAGAACTACAAATTTATCTTCATACCTTCCCACTACCACGGAATTTCCATAGTTACTTATTTATATCTTACTTATTAAATATTTTTCTTAATGGTAGTAAAAGATTATTGCACTCAATAATCAATACATTATTCAAAATGAACTAGAAATAAAAGATATTTGTTCACCACCAAGTATGTAATTTAAAGAGATTGTTTTAAAAATTCCATAGACTAATGATTATGTTGAAACGAAATTCAGTGTTTCAAATATAAATAGAAGCATGTTTTTTCACCATTAAAATGACAATTAATAACATTATTTACATTAAAAAATATTTATATCGATTTTTCTTTTCGCACACTCTTAAGTGAAGTTCAATGTGAAACTGCAATAGGAATTAGAATATGCGAAGGTGTGATCTGTCCGTTACGAAGGTAAAAATCAGCTAACATTAAAATCTCGTTAACAGTTATAAAGAATCAAAAAATAGAATTTTGCTCTGATGGAAAACATCATGCCTTCTAGAATATTCCTTCCATGCTGATTTCTTGATGAGGAATCATCAGTGCAGATAAGGAACTTTCTATTTAATTTCTTGCATTTTCAGCGAAGATAAACGGTTTTCCTTCTTCGCTTAAACGACTTATGAAATTAATGACAGAATATGAATAAATGTAATGAAATATAGATGTATAATTTGTGAAATATGGATTAGTAAACGTCTAAAAAGCTGGATTTTGAATCATTATTATAACTATAATGATCAATAAATAAGAATAACCTGAAAATAAGAAAACATTAGAGCAAACTTATCTACACTGAAACATAGTAGAACAAACATATCTACACTAATGTCGTGAATTAACCTACAACTCAGTAATGGTAGGTCCTTTTTCGACTAGTAAAGTGCAATTCAGATAGTTTGTCCTCTAGAAAACAGAACTAACAATCCATACAATCGAGGTATCCGCTCTTACTTCTTTCTCCCCAATACATCTGCATTTTGAGATAATTCATGAACGCGATATATATATAAGCTAAAATATTGAGAAAATATGGTAAAAAATAAAAATAATGACAGATGAAAATTAATAAACTTTTTTCATAAGTATTTAAAAAATATAATTTTTGATTATCTAAAAAAAAAAAAAAAATTACAAATCCGGAAAACAAAACAAAGAAAAGATATAATCTCTTCATCCGCCCACACGATTATATCCGCAAAAAGGAGTGCTTTCTAATATTGTATTAATATAGCCAAAGCGAAATACATCAATACAATAGTGTTAGGAGCACTCAAAAAAATTTAAATGAAATTAGAACACATTATCTACTATTAACTTACTTTCGTTTTCTTTTCGTTTCCGTTTTTAGTTCGGTTTTGTTTTTATTGTGCTATNATGCATATATATATCATATATATGACATAATTAGCATAGAAAACTTTGGTTAAATATGGATAAAACCTAACATATGATTAGTAAAACAGAATATTTTCGTTCATAAGACGACATAGCCCTCTAAACAAATCTTAAGTATTGAACATTTGAGCAAAACTAATAAGCTTTTGCGTTATATGGAAGCTGAAACTATGGTGTTTTGTCGAGAGCAATGAGACATTCTAGATCATTATTTCTAAGATTTAATTAAAAAACTAAAATGAAGTTATTTGTCGTAATAGTTATCTTTTTTCGAGTTCTTAATAATGAAATGAGCAGAAAAGAAAAGAAGACCCATATTTTCTACATCAAAAAATAACATGAATCAATGACTCTTTCATAACTCAATGTTTTCAAAAGAGAAAAATTTTTCTTTTCAAAGATTCAGAAACAAATGAAATTAACTCTCCCGAAATGACAGTTTCTATTAAATTCTCCTCACGCAAAGTCTCTTTTCATGTCATTGAGTGAATAGAATACATTTGTTTGTTCCTTTTCAGATCTCATCTGAACACACACGCAATGCTGAAATGAACTAATTACGAACCGAATCCGATTGAAAGGAATTAACGATAAAAATTAAAACTTCCTAGATTTCGAACCCTTCTCATTAAAGTTGTCTCAAACATAAGATCAATATATTTTCGCTTGCAACATCAGATGTGGATGTTGTTTCAAAAGTGTGAGAGTAAACGTTTAGTTTGGGAATAATTAAATGCAAGAGTTTCAGCAGTTAATAATATATTAATTGGCTTTTGCTTTATTACTCAGTAAGAATACTAAAAGTTATGCATTTTTTTAATCATTTTAAACTCAGATTTCTAAACGTGAATTCTCGAGATTTACGTTTTAATATTTCAGTAGCTGTTCGAAACATTGGTGTTGCATTTGGTAAAACCACTGTTAATAAACGGACGATTCAACGTCATTCAGAAATTGAAGTTATGCATCAAAAATTACGTTGAACGCTGGTCAACAGAAGATGACTCATTTTGCTTTATGATTAAGAACAACCACATGTTTCATTGATCTTCTTAAGCAAGTTGACCGAATTAAATACGAGGTTCACCACATCCAATTGACTATCACTTTTTTTGAAAATATTTGGACAGCTTTCTCTGTGATGAAAAGTTTACCAATCAAATCAAAAATGACTTTCAGTCTTTTATTGAAAACAGAGAGCCAAATTTCTTTACAGTGATAACCAAAAACTAGTAACACGTTGGCAAAACTGTTTTAACTATTTAAATATTTGACTTTCCTGAAACTCAATTTCTCAGGAATTATTCCACCAATTTTACACAACTTTTGTATTTTGCCATGTAAATCTATTCTTTAAAATGCTGCAAAACTTTTATACCTTACAATGCAAAATTATTTCGACCATTATTAAACAAAATAATGAAAAAAATTAATAAATATTTAACAAAGTTTTTTTTTTTTATGGAATTATCGTTGGATAAATGCACTTTATAATTGTGTGCGAATTTTTTTCAATTTTATTTAAAAGTTCTCGAGATATATCGAAGTACTCAAAAAGTAAAACTAACATTAAGAGGTCCAAACTTTGGAGCACTACCCTCACCGAATTCCAGATTGCAGCTATTCCCTATATTTTGGAGATCAGAAATCTGCATCCGATAACAAAAGGTATGTTTATTTAGAGAAAGTACGTTTTTGTGTCTGATTTTGTAACTTAAAATATCGTCTGCAGTTTTTAAATACAATATTTGTGGTCATTCATTCCAACCAAAGATTGAGTTCTAGAACGTGAAGATCCGATCATTAGCTCAAAAGTTAGCCTGAGTGCTCTTTTGCGCATTGTATATATATATAAACCAGCCAAAATACTTTGTTTCTTATCAATTTTAATGAATAATGTCATACTTCTGTTTCAAATTTTTTTTTAAATAGCACGTAACCAAACCAGTAAATATGAGTACTTAAATATTAGATTTTCCACACTTTATAAAATAGGTGAATTGTTTAAAAAATTGCTTTAAAACTTTTAACAGAATGCGAAAATTATAGAAAAGTAGAAAAAAAAAATTTTATAATTAAAATTGTTTTTTTTTTCTCACTATTACATAAGATCTTTTGTCTGGATATTTTAGGAGCGTGACATTTCAAGAAAGTTAAGGAAAAAACATTTTTCGATTTAAATATTATTATGAAACGCTTTGCAAAAATATAATTTAATTCCCCGGTAATTAAATGGAAATAAGCAAAAAACCAATAAACCAATTCCCGCTGAGTGAAGTTTTTAATTATTCTTCCACGCCGCATTAAACTCGTTAATTTGCCAAAAAACATCATTTTTTATAAAAAAAATTACCGTTTTAATAGAATATAGAATTATAATTTTAACGATATGTGCAAGTTTTACTTTTTTTTAAAAAATCCATCGTTGTTGTTGAAGAATAAAAATTATGGTTAAAATCCACAGAGCATAAAGCATTAACGAAAGCTTTGGAAAAAAAGAATATATTATCGTAAACATCCATTAAAAGTAAGTGGCGGCTTCGAAATTACGCATTTTGCGTGTGTTGTTGACAGTTTAATGTAAAATTATGGCAAAATGGTTTTTTGGTTTAAGCACTTAACGAAAATAAACATTAAGTATGATCTATTTAATACTTTTTCTGTAGAAATTTTTTCGGATACTTAAATATATTTAATGTTTTAAAATTATTTCGATAAACAAAAAGTGAGGATTTGAAATTATTCTTACAAAATTAATTTATCATTCATTTTCATAACAGTCCCCTTGTCTTCATATAAGTTCCAATTTTATTTTTTAATTTCTCTTTTATCACTTAAACATCTATATCATTTAAAAAAAATTTGTTTTCAAATTAATTTGCAGTTTTGTAAAATAATTTTCAATATTTAGAGAAAAATGGTTCTAAAACGAAAAAAAAAATTATGCTTCTCAAAATCAATTCAGATTGACACTTTTATGTAAAATCTTACATAATTATTGACACGTTAAAAGTTAAATAAGTGAATAAACTGGATATTAAGTTCTGGATTAAATGAATGGATTAAATAAAAACTAAAATAACAGTAAGAATGATACAGCTTAGCTTTTGTTGATCTACTACGAAACATAATTTTTCTGAAACTTCACACACAGAAAAAAATTCTGTTAAACTTACCGTATGGTTATGACTTTTCTGGTAAAAATAAAACCATAAATCTGGTAATAAAAACTAATATACTCGATATTTAAACCATTCATTAGATAATTTTTCTGTTCAAATGGTTACGTTTACCAAAAATTCTAGTTCTTATTACCACATATTTAGTAAAAATGGAAAAACTGAAAGTAAATTTAATTAAATAAATAGTTTTTATGCCCTATTGTAATTACCATTTTTTTTAACATTTATTACCAAGCAGCATGGTAACAATATCTTATTGTTAAAATTGCGAAACGTCATTACCAAAGCACTTCCGTAACAAGATAAGATGCAAGATAAATTTTAACATATTCTGTTAATTTTGACCCTAATTTTTTTTGTCATTGCTGTTTTGAAAACCAACAGTTTTAGTCTGAAGCACAGGCTTGTTAAACTAATTTTCTTAATATTTTTAGATGCTTGCAAAGGAATATTGCTTGGGGTGAAAATATAAGTCGATTTTTTAATTCAGTGTAAATAATTTATTACTTTATATGCTCTACAATTTGATGCAATGTCTTTCAACAATTTTCTGGTAATTGCATGACTTTGCACTCTTAAAATTTCCTTTCTTAACTTGCAAAAAAACTAATTTGAGTCACTTTTGATTCTAACCACTTGCTTTTTGAACAATTTTATAAAGGTTGAAGCAAATAATAATCGAGGTAAGGCCAGTCCCGAATAATATAATATTTGCATTTTCAACATTGTTTTAAACATTCCTAATATAGTTTTCTACGAATTAAAATTATCCTCTAAGAATTAAAAAAAAATGCTTTTATTTACCAAATTAAACTCTAGATTTGTTTGCAAAAAATATCCTTATTTTCTTTCAAAGGAAAACGTAATTGTATTGTTCACAACCAACTTTCTTCTAAAGGCCGGATGACTGTGATATTATATTTTGTGCACTGATAAAGGCTCGTTTGAGAAAAATTATGCTTGATTGTGCACAATAAATTTTGTTTCCCGCGTTTTTACAAATGCTTAGTAGAATTTTTTGTGTTATTATAAATGCTATGATTTTTTAAGGTTTAAGCAGCCAATTAATTGGACCATAAATTCTAGAAATATTCTTGATCAACAAAAAATGCCAAAACAAGGATATAGAGATGTCCAAGAGAGAAGTTGAAATATATCATTAAGTGGATAAATTCAGTCAATTATCGTTTGCACCATTCCTATCAGACGATTCATATTTATATTCCAGCAGAGAGGTATTCCTATTGGCTATTATCTGTAACTAATTGATAATTGATGAATTTCCAGTGGAAAAGTGAGTGAAGTGACGTCAGCTTAGATATCTCTATAGTGCTTCACCAAGTTTGGGAATTCGCCGAAAACTTTTACTGATCAGATGAGATAGAATGTTCTTCACTTAACACTCACCATAATTTAAAGAGATAGACTGGCTATTTTCCGCTAAAAGTAATAATTCTTGTGTGTCAGGATTGTTAAAAACAACAATTGTCCTTGTCTGTAAAATTGTTTTAAGCAGAAATATGTATAAACGTTTCTAAATTTAAGACAACTACTGTTCAAAATTTACCTTCTGCAAACTGCAAATGAGTAAGTAACTAAGGTGAAAAAAATTGTACTCATAATTGGGTACTTGCGACTCTAGAAGAAGTGACAGAATTAGGCCATGATTAATTGAATCAGATTTAATTGGATACCTGAGAGCGACGACACACGCGTGTGTAGAACCTAATTGGTTTTCCTAATTGGCCTAATTGGTTTCCTAATTGGCTTCGACAAATATCGCGTTTTATTTACAATGACGTCATTTTCAATCCAATTCGAAGAATTTAATGATCTGCAGCCTTAATCTTTTTTTTATAACAGCCGTTGAACAGCCGACCCAATTTTTGGGTTTCCGACTACTAATGTCCAACTCCGTAGTCTTGCAATTTTGAATCCAATCCAGAAGACAAGGAAACTTCTGGATTAAGTATAGGGAGGAATTTGCTTTCGTGGAGAACTTTCTGATGGAACTAATTCGCATGGAGAACAAGACCACGCGAACCTCCCACGGTTAGTCTGACGGCAAGGGGACTCTAATCCATGATCCGTCTACTACTGAGGATATTTCACGTCAGCACTGTGGTTGGTGCAAGCATTCGTATCGACCAGCCATCACCGGGATCGAACCCCGGTTCACCTCATTGGAAGGCGAGCGCTCTATCCCCTGAGCCCTGGCGGCTAGCAGCTGTAATATTGCATCGATAAGATTTTTTCAAATCTTAATCGATATGATAAATTAGGTAAATCGATATGATCGATATGATAAATTAGCTTTTTGCATATTAAATTAGGTAAAAATACAACGTTCTCGAAAACCCAATATTTGAGCATGTTTAGTAAATGTGGAAAATGTAAAAATCAAAATACACATTTAGGTTTTACAGTAATGTCAGATTTTAAATAACATGGAATTTCAAGATACATTTTTAATACAAAAAAGATTAATAATTATACATTTAAAATATCAGTCATAAAACATATAACACAGCAATCTTAATTTAATAATTACTTATTTATATTGCTTACTCTTATGATTGATTAGTGGATTCTTTGGTCGGAAAAATCGGAATGAATTTAGTTTTATAAGCAATTATTCAAAGATAATGAAGTGTCTCTGAAAACAAATCATAAGCAAACAATAATTTTAAGACAGTGTTAGATGATTATTCCGAAAAGAAAAATAATATTCCGAAAATGCGCGCCATTTTATTCCAATTAAATACGTTTAATTAATGTCTTTAATGCACTTAACGTAATCAATACAAAAAATGTGTAGCTTGGCATTTATTGGATAATTTTTAAAATAGAATAACAAAGTAATAAATTTATGGGATAATCTTTATAAAAAACAAAAATTGATATATTCACTCCTTCGCATCGGTTAATGAGATTATCATTTTTAGGATATAGAATGTATAAAGATAACTTTAGACCATAACCGAGAAAATTATTTACTTACATCGTAAAGAACAGGGGACATGAAATAAATTATTGATTTTATAGAAGCTGATAATTGGCTTAGAAGTAAGCTTTTGGGACAGCTAAAAAGCATCAAAAGAGAAAAATTCCTTAAAAAGTTTTCTGCTCTAATAATTGGATATTTCCCCCTTTACTAATGAATGACAGAAAATAACTTTATTTTCATTATTTTATTCACTGTTGTTATTCTTTTTTATGTTCCCGAATCAACACTTTTTTTTGGGTCTCAATTAAGGGAGAACACAACTGATAGATTTGTAAAATAAAAGAAGCGTTTCGTCTTTTGACATAATTCGATAGATAGTATGTGCCAGGGCCAGAAAAGTCTCAAAAGTATTACATGCCCTGCTAGGCATGTTAGCGTACGAAACACATACCTGAATAAAATTCTTACGTGTCCGAACATATTTTTTCTCGAATGTTTATTAACCAAAGCATATGAATGTTACTATTATTAATCTCTCTCTCAGAAAAAAGAAAAAGAGAGAAAAAAAAGGACGATGTATCATTTATTTTGTTCTAAGAACTATCTGAAGCAGTTCTTCGGACGAAATGAAATCAATGAATCGGTATTAATCAACAATACAAATTTCTACACAAAACTGAAAGTTATAATATATAAGGCTAACATGCTAGTACAATTAAAAAACTTAAAATAATTCACTAAAATTTTTATATATTGTTATTTCCTGCACTTCTCAGAGAGTTACGTTGAATTAAGCCTCTAAGAAATCCAAAACAAATATTAGAAGTTTTCACTTTTTCCTCAGTGGAAGGACAGCCATGGATGGGCCTTGTCCTTTCTAAACAGTTTAATACCACGCGACTCTGTTTGTGAACTTGTCTTTCCACTTAGTTTCTTAGATCACTATTAAGATAGTCCAAGCATCATAGTTTAAGCTATCCTTATCTTTCGAGTACTAGTTGGTTTGTCTATAAATATTCTTCAGTGGTCTAATTAAATGTTAGGTCTAATTAGATTTCGTTAGTTCTAACTAAGTTTCAAGCCCATTTTAACTTTTGGATGTTAATAAAATTAATTATGTCTCATTCTTCTAAAATCTGTGCAAGTCTAAATCCGTTCTTCTCCAAATGCAATTTGCTTAAACACCAAAAAAAAAAAAAAAAAACATTCTTATTAATTTTTTCTCAAAAATAGTCTGTATTTCCTTATTTTTTCTGTTAGTTCCCAAGTTTCAGATGCATGTGTTAAAATACATCGACTTTAGCATTTTAAAATGTGTTTTTTTTCCTGCCATAAAGTTTGATTTCAAGAATATTTGAAGCCAAAGAAGAGGCGGTTGGCAAAAGTAAATTTGCTACGGATTTCAGCTGCTTATTTATTCTTTCGAGAGTAATTGCTGACATATTTATATCTTCTTACTTATTTTATATTTCGAATTTATAGTTTTATGATTATATTTGACATATTTGGAAGGTCATTCCCTCAAAATAAAGATTTACTATATTCAGTAAGTAATTGCTCACGACAACCCACGATAGTCGCAATTTACCACAATGATGAAATTTTTTCTGTTATTTATCTCTTACGGGGCCCAGAAAAAACCTATTACCACAATATCTATATCAAATAATAGCATGTTTAGTATTGATTAAAACGACTCCTATTACTACTATTCCAGCAGTATAAATTACCAAATTTAATTAAGCAACTTTGGCGACAATTACATTTTGGGAATCAGAAATCCGAATCCGTTGAAAAAAAAGATGTGTTTATTCAGAGAAAGTACGTTTTTGTGCCTGATTTCGAAACATAAAATATCGTCTACGCTAATTAATTAGCTCATTTGAGATCACCCCTCGAATTATTATGATTGAGTCTTAGAACGTGAAGATCCGATCATTAGGTCAAAAGTCAGTCAGGGCTCAGGGTGCTCCGTTTTTTTGCACTTTACATTAATGGTGGCAAGTTCATATATTTTTTAAAAAAGAAATAAGTATGATTTTAGAGAGATAAAAAAAACAAGCTTACTTTATATTATAAATACTTTTTCATATAATTAATTTCAGTAACGTTTACATCTTATATATTATAGATTTCACTTTTCTCCTCTATCTTTGATACCGTGCATTTGCCAAATCCAGTATTTTGACAATTTTTTAAAATCAAAATTTGAGCTGTGATTGGTATTTTACGGTATTTCTAACTTAATATTTACATGCTTTTCTGAGTATGGAAAGGTAAAAAAAATACCTGTTTTTAATCTTCAAAATACCCTAGGTATGTCGACCAATGCAATTTTCTAGCAGTGATTTGTATAGTTCGCAAATAAAAAATTGAACAACCTGAATAACTTTTGATATTATAATCGGATGATATAATAATTTTCACGCATTAAGACTCAGTCTTAATGGCTAGAGGGCATGGCTGTAAATATGATAATTAATTAGTGCAGACTATATTTTAGGTTACAAAATCAGTTATAAAAATGTACTTCCACTGAATCATCCTACCTTTTTTTCGACAGATTCGAATTCTTGACCTTCCAAATATGGGAGGCAGCTGTCAACTAGAACGGAAAATATTGTCCCAAGAAAATTTGGACCCCTGAGTGCCAATTTTAATTTTTGCGTATTATACCATCTTAAGATCTTTTTAAGCGAATAGAAATTTTTCAGCCCAGAGTCATGAAATTAGTTTATTCAAAGATGATTTCTTTTAAAACTTTTTTTTATAATTATTTGTTACTTTTTTAATATTTTATTTAATGATGGTCAAGATTTTTTTCCCCAGAATTATAATATTCATTTATTCAATGGTGATTCCTAGCAAAAAATAATTTTTAATAATTTTATGTTTAATGTTTGAGTTGATAATGGCCGAAAAATTTTTAAATTGCAAGGTATATAATTTTTACGTCATTTTAAACAATGTATTTTTATATGAAAAGATATAAAACTTGAACGCAATTGGTCAAATAGTTTTCGAAGAACTAAGCTTTAAAAAAATTATTTTTTTTTAAAAATTTGATAACTCAGAAACTATTTGATCGATTGCCGTCAAATCGTTTTTGTATTGCCATTTAAAATTAAATTCTTTAAATTAAAAATATGTGTATCTAAAATGTAAAAATTTTCGCGACTTTATGTTAAGAGAAGTTTAAAAAAATAATAAATAATGAGTAGAATTTTAATTTTCATGCATTATTTGTCGATCCGAATTTCATACTTGTGTGTTAAATATTTCTATTCGATTTAAAAGCTCTCGAGATACGGCGAAATACACAAAGAATAAAATCAAAATTAATGTGTCCCAACTTTCGACCGTTCTTCTGACCGACCAAACTAGTGCAGAGATGCCAACTTGCTCCGGACAGCAAATATATATTTTAAAGTGGTAGTTTATCAATTGTGATTTTTGATTTAATAACTTCAATTTAGTAGATTTTTATCCACCACTATTTCCAAACAATTCGTAGGTTTACATAATTCACCACTTTATCGACATATGTCACGCTTAACATATGAAAAAGCAAGCAATAATAGTCAAATATTTGCAAAATTTACTTAGTAGTTATAAAATTATTTTGGCGTGTCCGGAGCAGTTGGCAGCTCTGCTAGTGGGACTATATTTCCCAGATTGCGGCGGCTACCGTTTATTCAAATAAAGAATCCAAATCCATCGAAAGAGAGATATGTTTATTCAGAGAAAGTATACGTTTCTTTTTTGTCTAATTTTGTAGCTTAGAATACTGTTTGCAGTAATTAAAGTCAGGCTCTCGAATCATTTAGGTTGAGTCCTAGAAAGTAAAGATCCGATCATTAGAGCAAAAGTTATTCAGAGTGTTTCACTTTTATTTCGTGCACTGTAGATTTAAAAATATTATCCTAAGAATTTAAGTAGAAAATGATACAGCTCATTTTAAATAGACACTTGTAGAGATAAAATAAACATTTGTTTCTTCAAAACGTTTTTCGTGTTTGCGTACGTGATAATTTTCTCATTTGTGCTGATTAGACTAAATATTTAACAACATGTAAGTAACTAAATTTGTATTTTCGTTGCACGCAGGACTTGTCTTGATTACGCTTTTAGTTTTTAATCAATTGGATACAAACTCATGAAAATTTTAAGTTCATCAAGAAAGAAATACAGTAGTAATTCTTTGTAAGATGATTCATTACTTTCATTTAAGACTACGAATGACTCCACGATTATAACAGAAAACTTAGATTTGATTTATTTTATTAATAAATTATAATATACCATTACTTTTAAAGGATAATGGAAGTTTTATTAATGTTACAGCTAAAGCTCAATATTAACACTACCTTGCTTATTTCCTTGCTTATCTGTAGATTAACTCAGGTGATCCGTTGAAGTGCGGAAAAAAGTGTTTTTCGCAATTAATTTGGGTAATATGCTCATTAACAGTCACCACATCGTTAAAGTTAAAAAGTTTGTTTCTTTCATTCTATCAACAAATTAGCTGATTGTTTGATTTTACTTATTGACTTTATTTCTCAGATATTGAAAAATGAATAAACAATGTTATGTTGTTTTCTTTAATTGTAATAATATTTTGAACCGTTTGATTTTTTGTATTATATATTTTTAAGTGATTGATGATCGGTTCTATCAACTAATGTGTTGATTGTTTGGCGGTAGTAACTCGATTCTTTGGTTACCAAATAATGAATAGTTAACATTACATTAATTTAAGCGGTAAGGAACAATGGTGTTGTTTCAGCAAAGATTTTATATTTACTTTAATGAGAGCCTAGATGGTAATATAC
This sequence comes from Parasteatoda tepidariorum, assembly GCF_043381705.1. Taxonomy (NCBI): domain Eukaryota; kingdom Metazoa; phylum Arthropoda; class Arachnida; order Araneae; family Theridiidae; genus Parasteatoda; species Parasteatoda tepidariorum. Next base: position 27,743,976 of record NC_092205.1, on the reverse strand, counting down.
TCATTATCTAAGTAGTTCACCGATTACTTTAGTCGTTTGAGAAATGGAACATTTTTGGCACAAATTAATCTAGTTAATCTACACATTAACTCGATAACAATGGGAAAGAATTTTTTGTTTTGTTTTGATTTCATCCGATATCAAATCTGCAGTCGGTTTCTTTTCCTAGAAGGTACAGTTTTTTCATGACGTTTTTAGTCTTTCATTTTTTCCGAAATGTAGAAATTTAAAACCGTTATATATCGCACGGAGTCGCATAAATGTTGCGACAGACTACCAGGAGGGCACATCCTCAGGATTATAATTGCACATAAACCTATGCCCGGAAATATCGTCATAATTTCGAAAAAGCACAAACAACAAATGAATGGCAATTGATTCCAACGTAAGCGTTACACACGTTAAATACATAGAAACATTTAAGAAGCAAGATGACAGTTTGAAATCGTTTCAAAATTTTAAGTCACATTTCTGAAAAGCACAATTTTATTTGTACTGGACATTTAAGTTGTCTTAATACGCATTATTCTGTTTTGGAATTTTTAATTATTGTTCCTACTTTCTGGTTTTAATAATGGTTTCTATTTTGACAATAACTATGTTAAAATTTTTAAAAATGTATAACTGTATGTTAAAGTTTGTACCATGACTTTTTAAACTTAGAACGAGGCTTATAATAAAATTGGAATCAAATTAAAAAGGTTTACATGTATTATAATTCAAATTTCTATTTTTAAATGCCATGGGAAAAACTTTACGAATCATACAAAAAAAAATATAAGTTGGTTTGTTTAACGATTCTTACTATACAAAAGGTTACCAAAATGCACTGATAAAGCAATAAAACAATCAAATGTATTAAATTTGCTATTATCAGGAAGAATTGGATTCAATTGAATACAAAGTTCTACATGGAAGGTTAAACTTGTCGCAAAGAATGGCGGCATTATTTACAAATATCAGCAAAATACAGAATTATTATAAAACCATCATTTAGCATATATTTTCAATTAAATGAATAATCGAAAGATACTGAAGTGGAAACAACTAAAGTGGAAAGATTTGAAACAGAAAACATAAAGTTGCCAGCTAAAATGGAAATTGTATTATCCTTTTTTCGCTAACAACCTTACGTTTTCTTTTTTAAATCTCTTTTGTTTTATTCATTCACATCTTGTGAATCTTGAGAATGGGCGCCCATATTTGAGTGACTGAAATATTTATTACCATCATTATATATTTTGAAGCAAATGAAGTTTTTATATTATAAAGTAAATCTATTTTCATTTCTTGAAATATGTTATATTTTAAATAAAAGTTACCGATCTTTATATTTCAGTCGAAATATACTTCACTTTGGTTATACGTTAACTTTCTTGGTCTATTATATTCGTTTTAACTATATTAACTATCACGAATTATTAAATAATTTGCACATAAGAATAGACTATTATACTACTTATATTTTTAAATTCAATTTACATTAAATTTATATTTATTACTGTTTAATTATTTATTTGTATGTTGAAAAACTACTTAAAGTTATACTATGGGATAATTTTTTGCACATCTACAAATAATTTCGTTAGGTTAGAAAAAATTAGTTCTCGTAGTAACCAAAAGCTAAAAAGATAATTTAAAAAACAAGTTAGTGGATGATGGTAAGAGAGCAAAAAAGAAGAAAGAAAAAAGAAAGAAAATAGGTTTAAATCTTATCCCAATAAAATAAAATAAAACGTATTGATTACTTTTAGTTGAATTATTTTTAATTTTGATTCATAAGTATTTAAGAAACAGAATTAGTGCAAAGAAGTCGCGAGGAAAAATGAGCGGTTACAGGAAGGGGCGAAATCTTTTAGTATATATGACAGCTTAATATGTATTTAGTGTAAATAACCATTTAGTACTCAAAATATATTCTAATAATGTAAATATAGGATTTTTTAAGCGATAGTTTCCCTCTTTCATTTATTAAAATTTTAAATTTATTTCTTTTAAAATCATTTTATTTTTAATTTTACATTTAATTTTCATCGTAATCTATTTTCTAACAAGTAAATCATTATATGTAAAAACCATCTATAACTATTAATTTTACAATTAATATTATCGTGATAAATTATATGTCATTTTATTTTTAGGAACAGAAGATCAAAAATGACCACTTACTGCAAGAAGATGACCGACGACGTAAGAGAATCCAATAGAGAGAGCTCTGAATCCCATGTCAGTCCTATGGGGGTCCATGTTAGAAAGCACCGTGATGACCACTACGACGGAGGCCAGAAATTCGATTCCGAATGCTTCGGATGCTGCTACTCCAACAGCTGGTTCAGTGGCACCCAGTCCGGCATTCGGTCTTTGTCCTTGTGGAGTCAGGCCGTACAATATTCCGGCACCCGCCAGCCCACCAAGACACTGTGCGGCAACATACGCGGCACTTCGTGTTAGACTGATGTGCCTGGTGACCAGCAAGGCTATGGTTACTGCCGGATTCATGTGTCCACCACTTACTTGGCCAACACACTGCACCAGAGTAGTCACTGCTAGTCCGAAAGCGAGTGCTACGCGTAGCTCCACCGCGGCGGCTGTTATTTGGTCAGTTGGAGGAGCTTTCCATCTCAGACACGAACCACAGCCCAGGACGGTCAGGAGAAGTGTGGCCAAAAACTCAGTTCTGACCGCCTTCCAGAAATGTTGGTTGCATAATTCTTCTTTGAATGTAAAATCTTGTGGCAAAGATTCCATGTAACGCTTCATGTTTTCTACGGGAGAGTAACCGTTGGTGGGTCCGGGTGGGCCATTCAGTTTATTGGCCGGATTGCCAGATCCCGACTCCCCGATGGAATAGAGCTCGTTCGGACTGGCCATTGCGGCTGGCCGGTCGACCAACCCCACTTAGCGAGATTGAATCGTCCGGCAACGGAGTCTGCTCCTTATCGTCACCCAGCGCCTTTTGAAAGTGCCGGATCTTTCGCTCCCGGATCTTCCCCAGCTGATGCCCTGTCGGAAATTCCCTATTTTTCCCTTTTTCGCTCTGGTACGTAAACATCGGGGGAATTTGTTTGATGTGTGTTTGATGTTACGCATGGGCGGCTTTGGAGAGACTGTGGGGGGAGGGGGGCTAGTATTGAGAAAATGTGTTTTTCTGTGAGAAATGTGAGAAAATGTTCAAATAACATATTTATCGAATGTCTGAGAACAGACCCTAAAAAGATGTTAGAATTTGTTTGGCTAGATATTTCTTATGACTCATTTTCAGATTATTTTTTAAAAATATTTTTACAATTTAATTCGGTCAGAATTAAAAACTTTGTAAAATATTTATTTTTGATTTTAATGAATATAAAACTTTGGGGGAAAAATAGAAAGAAAGTGAGATAAAAATCTAAATTTGTGTTGAACCATATAATCTTTTAAATATGGTACAAATTTAGGAGCTTTGAAATTGACAGCTCGAATCTGTTTTCCACATTGAATTACATTATTCATAATACTAAGAAATTCGTGACCGTGTGTTTTTCTTTTAAGTAAAGAATTGATTGTACTAGAGTACTGAAATATGGAAAGCCCAGGTATCCCCAAAAAAGTAAGAAGTGGTAAAAACTTAATTCATTTTTATTTATTTAATGTATTCAATAATTCAATCGTAACTACCATCATGAGTTATATTGCAAATTATATATATTTAGAGCAAAACTATTGCACGGATTCGCTTACTGTAGTATACTGAACGAAATATGCTAGGAAAACTTACGAATTTTAATCTCTTTTATTAGATTTTTGCTTTTCTCAATTACCATTTTTAGAGTTTTAGTTATACGTGAGACATCTGACAGCGGTTAAGGGGACAGTTTTAGTCAACAAGTTTTTCTTAAAGGTCGAACATTAAGCATCATTGCCAATCAAAGAGCAGATAACTTTGTTTTCTCAATTATTTACAGAATAACATTAGTGATAGTTTTATTTTTAGTTTTTAGCTCTATCAGAGTTTTTCATAAAAAGAATGAGTTACCTTAGGGATTTATTGTCAGGCAAGCTCAAGAAATCAGTTGGATTGGCATGTGAGGGCCATGTCTTCCATTTAGTGTTTTGAAAGCTACTGTGTTTATTAATGTGCTTATAGTTACTATTTTGAAACATGTTTCTATATACTTAAATATTCCCTTGCTATTAGGCTAACCGTGGGAGGTTCTCGTGGTTTTCCTTTCCATTTTAACGTAAGCACTGGTTAGTTCCATCCAGAAGTCCTCCACGAAGGTAAATTTCACCCAATACTTGATCGAGGAATTCCTTGTCTTCTGGATTAGGTTCAAAATTACATGGCTACGGAGTTCAAAGACGGTTATGAAGTAAAATATATACCTAAATTATGCAAAATCAATGGTAAGTGAAAAATATTAAATTAGGCATCATAAAGGAAAAGTAATAGAAAAAGTAGTTTGATTTCAGTAAAGTTTGACTATTTTGAGCTGGAAGCGTTAGTTATTGATGCCTACCTGAGTGCTACGTCTACGTGATACTGCGCATAGTTAATCTTTATTTTGATAAGCGTTTTACTTTAATTAATAGCTCAAAGTCACATTGAAAAGCAAAAAAAAAAAAAAAAAAAAAAAAAAAAAAAANAAAAAAAAAAAAAAAAAGAAAAAAAATAGTTACAAGAAAATTAGGAGTCATTTAACATTTTAGCTCAAGTCTGTATATACCCTTTAGTTTTGTGCATCACTGGATAGCGTAGATTAATGTCAATTTATTGAGTACTTAATTTTTTTATACACCGACTAAGGAACAGGAAGCAGATAGGTTTTTGAAATTAGTATCTTAATTTTGTTAAAATTAGACTAATTCTTGCGGTTATGGTAAGTATGATTGGTAATAGAATAATATTGTGCAGTTATAATTGCTTCTTAAAAGAGTGCATTTGAAATATTTAAAGAAATGCATTTTCTCAAAAATTTTAAAGTGGAAATATTTTTTTTTTATTTATTACTTTTTTTCTTTCTTTTCACAAATAATATCAGATATAGTTTCAATACTTTTTAAGTTTAAATAGATTATATCCACTGGAACCTAATCACAAAATAGTTTTGTATCATTTGAATATTATGTACTTGATAATTTTCGCAATTTCCAGTCCAATCAATTAGCTATTTAAAATTTTTTTTCAAGTTTTTTTTTATAAAAATGTTCATATCTCCATACATATTTAAGCCAGATTTACGAAATTTTATGCAGTCATTGCTAATATCAACCTAAGTTACAGTATCAGTTACAAGTTGCTTGACTTTTGGGATCATGTGTTCAAAAATACTTCTTTACTTTCGTAATTTAAAGTCGGTCCCTAATACCCCTGGAAGCTTTGAACTTTATTGCCAAGTAAGAAAAATCGCATGAATCAAACACTTCTAATATTACAGAATAGACCTCTAACTATTTCTTGAGAAATTGACAAGAATATCAAAAACTGAAAATGTCTCTTCCTTAAATGTAGGGTAGAGTATCTGCTTTAATTTAATGGTGTCCAAATTATTGTTGAACAACTTTATTTTATTGAAAATGAAACTGCAAAGAGTGTTTTATAGATTGGCCAATAATTACTTTAAACATTAAGGAAAAATTTCTCTTGAAGCGGGAGAAGTTGAAAATTACGTAATTCTTAAGCTTTATTAACTGTTGTAAAGATGTTTAAGATAATGAAGTCAAGAGTGCATTTTTAGACTAAAATCAGTTCCATTTCTATTTTACCTAATTTTTTTATATGTAACAATAGAAAAAATATTAAATTTTAAGACATATCTACATTAGGTTTGAGTGGGCAAAAACAAATTTTAAAAAAAAAGATTATTAAAATAATTATTCATGCAAATCAATTTATATATTATTCAAAATACAGATAACCATTCAGATTTCAATTAAAAAATACTAGATCTTTTGAAAATTAATGATTATAAAGTTCTTTGGCAAAAATTTGAAAAAATTGTTCATATTAGTGCCCTCAACTCAATAAGAAAAATGTTTACCCAAAAATGGTCCGACAAAATTTCAACCTGTTATGAATGTTTCGAAGTTTCGAGATTGTCAAGACTATTTCAGTCTGTCTATTTTATGAAAATGTTGCGATTTTGATTTCTTAGTATATTTGTTTGTCAGGATTTTGATTTGTCAAATTTTATCTGTGTCGATATTTTGAAAAAAAAAGGCGTCAACGATATTTGTACAAGCGCAATTTCGTGTCTGAAAGTTCTAACTTCCGATAAGGCCTTTAAAAAATTTCCATCGATAATGAGGATGTCACGAATATGAATTTATGAACACATTTTCTGTGCTTAGCATCAATTTAAAAAATTCAACTTATTAAGGAAGATTTTTTAGGCATTTACAACGTGTTTTGCATCAAATGGTAAAACAATGAAATACTTGTTAAATAAAGTGAAACAGTAATGAATGGATACAAAAATAGACATAATCAATAGTTTCGGTTCTATAGACAGGAACCTTCCTCAGTGTCTAAAAACAAAATGACATTAGAATAGTAACAAGACAAACACGTTGCCATAACAAAAGGAGTGGTTTCACCAATAAGAGAAGAGGAAAAAGCGTGAGTGAGATAATAAAAGAAGAGATAAGAAACAGCTGTGAAGAGGCTGAATAGAAACCCCAGGGTGCAATATGTTGTATTTAAATAAGTATAGATTTCCAAACATTGGAAGATCATTAGCTAATCGTTAGATGCTTTCGAAATGCAATGATTCCCATTTAATGCGGAATGATTCTCAGAAGTCAAAGTCGGTTGATGAAGAGCTGTGCAGAATAATTTAAGCAAATAAAAATTTCAACCTCTGGTGAGAATTTCAGCTATATAGGGTGATAAAAGATCACTTAATATCATTAAACATATCTTTCATGTTACGTCAAAGTTTGAAGTTCAGTTTTTAAGAAGCTTGCCTTAAAATGTGTTGACTTAAATTTGAATCTTAGCAATGACTGGTCAATAAGAATTCTGCCCCTGGCTACAGTGCTGTCGTTAATTATTTGCAATGATAGACAGATGATGGGTTAAAACACCCTTGTCATTGGGTAAGGTTTCTGTAGTTTTCCTCCTGATGTAATACAAATACAGATTTGTTCTATAAAAAGTTCTCCACGAAGACTAGTTTTCTACAATGGTTGATCCAGGAGCTTTCTTGCCTTCTGGATTGTGTTTATAATCGCTAGACTTAGTTGAGCATTGATAGCCGTAAACCCAAAATTGAGTCAACTCTTGAACGCCGATCATAAAAGAAAAGAAAATATATCCTTAACCAAAATGGCGTGAATTATAATAAATACACCAACTATTAACATCAGCAACAAGGTTGAGGAAATTTTGTTTGCTTACAGAGTTAAAACCTATTGAAATTCAAATTTATTCAAAATCTTAGTAATTTTAAGATTGATTAAAAGGTAATAAGGTAAACTGTTCAAGTTCAAATTTGTGTGTTTTTTTGTATTGCGAGATTAATTTTCTGCCGATAGAATCAATAATAAGAAAAAGAGCGATAGCTTTAAAATGAAGAAGTTCTTCATTAAAGTTATTACTATTAGAATAAATTGTATAAGTTCGGTAAATAACTGTATGAAAGGCAGGTATCATTTAATTAAGGGATGAGATAAAAGGTTAAGTAGGGGTATTGAATGCCAGGACTATGCCTTTTTATTCAATGCATGTTTCAACAACAAAATAATTATTGTTTACCTTTTTAGGCGTTCTTATTACTTGTAATTGTGATATTTTTCTCATTACTATTTATAAGAACCCGTTTGCCGTTCTACTTATACCTTTCTTCGCATTCAACTTGCTTGTCTCGTACTTACTTTTGTCAGTCTGTATTTAGACAGCTAAGAAGACTCTTATTTTTTGGATCCGAAAGTATAGTATGCCCATGTTTGCACTATTATTTATTCGTTAATTCATGTTGTTCAACTTTATATATTACAAAATATACCCCAGTTTCATTAGGTAAAAACTTAACTGAAAGCAACTTAATAAAATTTTTAAGAAATTAAAAAAAAATTTTTTTAAATGTTTTTATTTTTCAGTAATTATTTAACAGATTTCAAGTAAAATGTTTGACTTTTGCCATTAAAAAATACATTGTATTAAGATATGTAAAAATATATTGCACCCCAGCAAAAAAAGTGTCATAACTCTAAAATGCAGCATTTGAGAAAAATCAACTTAAAGAGTATAATAATCCTTATTCTGAATTAGACTCAAAACTGACACAAATGCTCTCAACTGGATAAATTGCGAGTTAGAGATGTGATACTTCTTGAGCTTGATGGGACACTTCATACATATTTTTTATCAACATAACCTCAAAATTGCTGTTTTTAGACTTGTGTCACTTTTCTTGATAAAAAATATATATTTCTATATAAAAAAACGTATACCATACAATTCAAAAGATTTTTTGATCATTATTAAATATATAATTGCTTTTGATTTTTATACGGAATTACAATTTTGAAAATGATTCATATGAATATGTATAAAATATTTATATCGCTGGCTCTCCCATAATTTAACAATGGGGAACATTATTTTTAAAGTTTCAGCAGTTTCAGATAAAAATTAATTCTCAGGAACAAAAAACCAAAAAGCTCCCAAAAGTATGTAAATATTTTTGCGTCCATTTTTATATTTGTGACAAATATAATTTTGTGTCCAATTTCGGAGTTTAATACATACACTGCAAAAAAGTCCGGATCGTATTACTTTAAAAAAGAAATCTAAAAGGGGTTCCGGGGAAAAAAATCGCTTTTTAAGGAACAAAAAAAACTTATGTACCTTAATTTTTATACAAGTCACAAAATCACAGCAAAATCACTGATTCACTCAAATTAAATAGATACTGCAAAAATTATGGTGTGAAATTTTGTGACAAAGATGGGTTTTACGGTAAAATGGATATTAAGGATGATGCACCTAAAGAGCCCGTACTCCACTCCGTAATTTGATCTGGAATTTTTTGCAGTGTAGGCAGCACTAATAATTTATCATGTTTGAAACGTAAATTGAACTATTATAAATGCATCTTAAGAGCTGAATGATAGATCATTACAACACAAGTCATTTAAGTCTATGATTATTTTTTTAGCTCACAGTACCTAATAAGTATTAACGACTTTTTATCGTGAAACTTTTTAGCTGCGTCAAAGAAGGTTTTCTTTGCGTTCAGTAAACGAAATAACGTAAAAATATGACAATTTTTTTTAAATGAAAGAATTGACAAGGCGCATCTTAATCATTCACAAGTTTCTACATTACATTGTAGTAATAGTAAGACAATTTCCATTAAATAAGTAATAAGCTTACTTACATCCTTTTAAATCCTTAAAAATCCCCAATGATAAGGCTAGAAAAATCCCTACCACTTTGTCTCTGGATAAAACACTCATTTGTAACGACAGGAAAAGATATGTTAGCGGTTCTCTTCAGTTTATGTAGATGATTGGGAAAAAAAGAAGAATACTATCCCACGGTTTCCCTTCCCCCCTTGAAATGAAAGTTCCCCTTTCCTTTATGAAACATATTTTATTGGAAACGAGACAGTTATTTTATGGTTTTGTTAAACTTCTTTTTCTCCTGGAGTCGAAGAGGAAATGGAACGTTTTGGGGGAAATTCCACTTCGGAAATATTTCTCTTTTCCTTTTTTATTAGAAAAAAGTTCACGAGAGTTTAAATTCAATATTTTGTTTCGAAAACGATTTTCTATTTTTTCTGTTTCTACAATGTTGATAGTTAGTAAAAATGAGCTATTTCTCTGACGTAATAAGTTTAGCAGGAAAAGTAATCCTTTACTCTATGCCAATAGGACTATAAAAGTGTTTACACGAGAAAGTAAAAACGAAAAATGCTACTCGTAAAACTATCGATATCAGCAAAGAAAAAATACTACACGTAAAAGTATGCAAAATAACAAAGAAAAATAATTCGATAATGCAACAATGATAAATCTATTGATATAAAATTGTCGATAAGGTTGCCCATAAATATGGTTTGATTGGGCAAACCTCGTAAGATCAGACAAAAAAAGGACAAAATAAATCAGAAGATAAATCTATCCATAATATATATATATATATCTATATATATAAGTTGATTAAATAAGTTAGAAATATGATGGAGAAAAATGTAAAGATTTTTCTAAGAAAAGAAAAAAATATTTAAACATTTAAAAAAAAAAACTGAAACAGAAATAGAACTTATTTAGGAAAAAATGTAAAATAAAACAAAATTGAAAAATGAAGCAATCAAACAAAAAATTTCACGCTTGTTCAGTAGAGAAATACTTATAAAATTTGCAGATAGCCTACTTTACATGCTGCTTATGCTAAATGACATCGTTCACTGCTTCGAAAACAAAAACCCTCCAGCACGACAATGGGCGCTGCAGATTATGAAAATATCTACAGATTATTTTCCACCTCGAATATTTAAGAGAAAAAAATATACAATAAGAGGAGAAGAAAAGGTCAACAAAGAAAAACCGAGAATAAGTGACAATTAAAGATAAAACAAAAAAGAAAAGATTTTTTCTATCTTCCTTTATAAAAATAAGGAATATATTTTTTTCTTCGAAAATTTGATACCTGAAAATGACATTTAATGTGCATTTTTCTGGTTATTGTTTTATTTGTCAGAAAAGTACCTGTAATGGTATGGTAATAAATTTCATTTGAAGAAGCATTCCAATAAGGAAGAAGCAGTAAAGGGCTCCAATAAAAACATCCTTTTCTTTAAGCAAGAAAGTTTTTATTTTAATACTATCCTTCGCAAGCTAAGTTTTTCGTTCCGTTTCGTTTATTGGGCGTAGTATAAGCACTGATTTTTTTCATTTTATCAAAGCTGAAGTATGATTGTTTAAAATTCAAATAAAATTTAAACAAAATAGAGTTTTAGTGAATAATTTATTTAAATTAACAAATTGAGTAAAATATATGTAAAATTAAGTTCAATTTCTACAATAATAATCTCAGCCTGATTGCGTTGAAGTCGCAGGTTGGAAATTTTGAAGATGGAACTGCAGGTTGATTCTGTAAATTCTGCTACCGGACTTCTTGCCTCAACGTCTATTTTTGTTGTTCTCTCTGGAAAACTACCTTTTTTTAATAAGAGGAACTATATGTTTTTTTTAATTTCTTAACTTTTTCTTTGGTTTTGAATACATTCTGCAAGTTTATGATAGAATAACAGACTTTTACTAATGTGATTCCAAACTCTGAAATTTAAATTTGTGTAGATTTGCGTAATAGAAAAATTTTATCAATTATTTGCAGAAAGTAGCATTGAAATCAAATCATAATGTTCTTTGATTTATAAACTCTTTTTAAATTGAATGACTTGCTTATATATCTGATGTTTTACTTCATGTATGTTTTGTATTTTTTTAGAGCTTCATATTAAATATTTTTAGCTCTTTAGTTCCGAGGATTGGCGAGCGCAGTGTGCAGAAGGCAGAGCTTCCCTAGTTCTTTTTCTTTTCTTAAGAGTAAGCCAGGTAGAATCTATGCACTTTTTAACGAACACGAATGCTTCACAAATCATATTGCAGATTTGGAACAATATACAAGGAAAAAAGGTCAGTATTTTAAATTAGTGAATAAAATGTAATTGCGTTTTAAGCCTACATCTAGACTGTCCTTTTCTAGGGAGAAAAATTTTATCTACTACAAGCTTTGAAAAATAAAAACGCATCACGGTTTTAATAATTGATCCTCCTTTTCCATCTGAATTAAATTAAAAGAAAAAGCAAATAGAATAAACATGTTCAAGTTATGAATAATTTAATTATTTTTAACTTCAATGGTTTTTATAGAACAATAAATAAAAAATAAGTTTTATGAAAGACATAAACTAATCGTAAATATTATCATCAGAAATGACACGTTTTTTAAAAAAAGATTTCCAATTTCAAATAAGAATTATATTGCTAACATTAATATAAGATAAACAATTTAAAGTAAGTAATTTATTTAATATTTTAAAATAAAGTATTCAATAATCTCTATAAGTAATACAGACAATAAATATTTATTCAAGCACTGTTTTTATGTATGCTGGAGTAAAATACAATCTCCTCTTCATAAATCTTATAAAATTTATTTGATTTCGATTTTTTTTTCTTTATCGTAAATGAAAAACGACTCAAACAAATAATTGCGGACATGCCCATTTGTCCCACCACAGAAATGTTATGTCATAAATGTTCCATAATTGTTCTCCCGTCATGCCTGATTAATCGCAGACGATCGGAAAAATGTTCACGGAGTAACAAAATACGAAGTACCGTATCGATTTCCATTCATAAAATCCACAAATAATATATTTCACTTCATTATTATTTTTTTATAAGAAAAGAATTATGTTCTTTCGAACAAAAGCTCAAAATCAATAATGCAAAAACTCATCATTAAAGGAGCATTCTTACTGTACCAGACAAAGTGCTTCAACCGTGTAATGAAGTCGCAGTTATTTTTAAACCATTATTCGAAACTCATCGTTTGCTTTTAAGGTGAAATGGATTAAATTTAGGAAAATTCATTTTATCTTTTACATTTTATACGCAATATGTATGATTAAATTATATTTCAGTTTCGTATTAATGAATTAAATGCATAGAATGAAATGATCTATGACTACTTAGAAATTTTTAAGCATGAAATGCGTAACCATTAGCTTTTCAACTTATTTTATGAAATTATATAAAAGAGACAAAATTTGTTAATAACTTTATAGATTTGATTGTGATATTACTATTTACTATCGTACTATTTACTATCGTTACTGCTATCAACTTGAAATTGCTCTTTATAATTTTGCAATCGCATGCTTTTAAAAACTTGGAGTTCTGCTAATTGCAAAAGTCTCAAAGTGTTTGAGATGAGAATGAAGCATAAGAAATAAACTAACGTTTCAGCATAAAATTTCTGTACAATTTGTACAGTAACATATTCATCAATGCAATAAAATTTCTTATTAATTGATTCGTTTTCGTGAAAACTTACTTTTATTCATTTTGAAAACATGGCTTTGAGAAACACTTTCCGACAAAAAAAAAAAAGAGATTTACAAAGAAAATTAATAAGCGTTTTTAACTACGCATAAGCTACAAATACATTAGAACCCATATAATAATATAAAAGTTCAAATAAAAAGAGGAAAGAAATAAAAAAAGAGAAACATCTTTTAAAGAAAGAGTAGAAAAACTACCAAAAATTACAAAATTCTCTTAAAAAATTTTAAAAAAAATTAAAAATCCTGAAAACAAAATAACAAAAATATATAATTATGATTGATACAATATTAAAAAGTACTCGAATTGAGGGATATAAACGCATGAGCTGATGGCGAGGTTGTATGTTTTTGTTAATGTTGATGAGATTATATTTTGTTTGTAGTTTTTCCACTTCACCTTTAAAAAAAAAAAATTCTGTTTTATTTCTTTTTATTCCCTGCTTATTTTTATTTCTTATCTTCTACATATAATATTTTTTACATATAATAAGATGCATTAAAATCTTTTCAAAAATGTCACAAAATAAATATCTTCTTTATTTTCAACTGAACAGATAATTTGAAGAAATGATTCGAGAGTTTCTTTATGTTTTTGAACCTCACACTAACGTCACAAGGATCAAAATTTTAATTTCTTCTTATTTTTTAATCGACGTTTATTTTTAAGATATGAATAGTTTGTTTGCGTAAACATAAGTCATGAGGAAAAGACAATATCATATTTTCTTCAAACTTTACTTTCAAACTGAGAAGTCAAAATAGGAAAAATATTTTAAATTATTTTTAATGCTATTAATGAAAGAGATCAGAATTTAAATCTTCCTTTGAAAGTTTTGATATTTGATGTCTTTCTCACAAAGTAATAAAAAAAATCTTCATTTTAAGTCAAATACAATGCATGCAAGTTCACTTGAAAAGGCAATTATTATCTCTAATAATTTAAAAGAAAGAATTCTAATACAGATGGTTTATTTGATTTGTATAACTAAAAAGCATCATTTTGTAACAGTATTTTCAGCATTGTAGCAGTATCCCATCATTTGTAACCCTCGTTAAAGCTATTGAACTTAAAGCGATGGTCACCATAAAATGCACTACTTAATAATTCATCGATACACAAGTTAAACAATTTAGAAACCCGGTCAATGAAAGAAAAACATTCTATTAAAATTATATAATAACGGCCCTTATTCTCCGGATGTGATACTTTTAACTTTTGTGTAAATATTTGATGAACAGCTTTTTATATTTTATATTTAATAACTGTCGATGAACAACTGACCCAATCATGAGTAAACGACTTCCAATGTTCAATTCCGTAGCCTTGTAATTTTAAACCTAATCCAGAAGATGAAGAAACTACTGGATTAAGTACTAGGAGAAGTTTACCTTTGTAGTGGACTTTCTGATGGAACTAACCCACATTTGCCTTACATGGAGAGAAAAACCAGGAGAACCTCCCACAGTTAGCTTGACTACAAGGGGACTTTAATCCATGATTTGTCTACTACTGAGAATATTTCATGTCAGCACTATCATCAGTGCGAGCCGGATGCAGAATTCGTATCAACAAGCCCTCGTTGGGATTCGTACGCAGGTAACCTCAAATGGAGGTGAGCACTCTATGCACATCACACAACCAAAAGAGAAAGGTGGAAGAACATAAGAAAAGAGAAAGAACATAAAGAAGCGATGTAGTTCACTCGCAGTATATTTAACTTTATCTGAGGCCTAAAATTAGCAATTTTTCACAACAAAAGGCTTCTATTAGTAACAGCTTCTGTATACCTCTGGTGACTTTAGAAATTTATCATGTTTTAAAACAATGCTTATGTGAATAATATCAGTAGCAGCTTTTTTTATAAAATTAATGTTTATTGTTGAATGAAATATATCAATTTTCAACGTCATTTTTTGGGTATTCAACTGTTGATTTTAATTGCTTAACTTCAACAAAATATAAATTAGTAAAACAATTAATTGAGCATGTTTAAATTTTATTGATCGATAAAACTATTTGGATTCAGTATTTAATTTCTTACAAGCCATCAAGCACGCAGGGTAATTCTCTTTTTTTTACTACATTGATAAATTTAGTTTTGTAACTTGTCTTTTATTAGTACAAAAACCATAGTTTCCATCTTTTTTTGAATCAAGGCCCGCTTTTGATCAACTGTGTTGTCAATATCGAGATGGTCTGAGGTTGCCAAAAAGGTCTACTTATAAGCAAGGGGAAGACTCTTCAATTACACTAATGGGGCTTGAAGGAATGAACTTGAAGTGAGTGCATTAGGTGCAATCCACATCCTCTCGTGGTGCAACCAGTTAACAACTATGTCTAGTACACGGGAAAATGCATGTGGATGGAACTATCTCCCCCCTGGAATTGTTTTGAGTGTCTGGTTAAAGATATTTGTAGACTGGTAGTTATTAAAGATATATCTGAGTATCTGGATACAGGCTCCGATCTTCCTTGACATACCAAAATCTGCGCCAGTCACACCTTTAAATAAAAACCATAGTTTCACTCCTTTTTTTGGATTACGACCCACTTTTGATCAACTGTGTTGTCATCATCGAGATGGTCCGTGGTTGCCAAAAAATTCTAATAAGCAACGGGAAGACCCTTCAGTTACCATAATGGGACTTGAAGGAATCAACTTGGGATATTTAAGTGCTATCTACATCTTTACATGGTGCAATCAGTCAATAACTATGTCTATCATAGGTATGTAGGTAACGTACGTGTATGGATTTAACTTCAACTTGGAATTGGTTAGCGTGTCTGGGTAAAAGCGTTTGAAGTCTGATAGTTTTTAGAAATATCTCTGTTTATCTAGTAATAGGTTCTGTACTTCCTTGATGTATTCCGAATCAGAGAGTGTCCCACCGGAGGACATCGACAAATCTTTTGAAAGTTCTTGGCATCATCGAGAAGGTTTTAAAAGGCCTAAAGCACTAATGTCTCCCTAATGCGTCATTCAGAATGACTGAATTCGATACCTTTTTCTTCGAACGCCCAAATTATATGAAGAACTGAATAGTTTGTCCTGTGCTGGAACGAAATACTCATTAAAGTGACCCGACAAATTGATATAGGATACTTTTCAGAAAATTGAAATAGATGCTCCTTGTCAAAAGCTAAGACTCACACTACGGAAGCATCTAGAATTCCAAAGAAGAAATTAGTATAAGACATAATGTCTAAAAGTTTGATTGCAAGCTACCATCCTAACAGACATGAAAGCAAGTTAGTGGAAACATATTAACTTGAGAAATATTGCCAAATTTTGAGCCAACTTTTACTTTTAGGAAAATATATATGTTGGAATTATCTATCAAATAAATTATCTTAAAGAGATTTTCTTTCTTTATCTCTTTTAAACAGAAACTCTAGTTGAAGGATTATTGCTTGAGGAAAGAAAACTTCAGACCCATCTTTCAGTTAGCATCAAATTATTAAGAATTATTTATAAAGGGTCCTTCCACTTTTTTTGCAAAGGTGAGAGAACTACATTCTTTATTTCGTTTTTCGATATTAATTTCAAGGTTGAAAGTTGTATCAGTTTACTTTCTGTACTTTTTCTTTCATCAGATTTTCTATAAACCAACGAATATGAATAAGTCAGGAGCAGGGCCAATGAAAAAGTATCAATAATATCGGAATAACGATATTTCTCTACGATACTATTAAATTTATCGTTTTACAATATCAATTGGTGTTCATTCCTGTTCAATAGTATCGACTGATACTGATACTGTTTGCAATATTATCGAAATAGTTATAACTTACATTTTTATAATAATGTAAATATACTTCGGTGAGTTATTATACATTTGCATTTATTATGTTTGCTCACAATCACTTTTTGATAATGCCAAACACACAATCCTCAAACAAGAATAAAACAACCTAGCACAAGTAGTTCACTTCAACCAACGCGAAGACTCTGATAAAACATAAAATTATTTTACCAGTAAAATATTATAGCCGTTGCAATTTAATGTTTTTATTTTACAATTTCTACATTGCTAAATTAAACACAGTGTCTACACAAATTCTTCTTGCAGTAAATCTATAAAAACCTGTCTTATCTTAACATTAAATTTCTTTTGTAGATTGTTTTTTGAAATGTTGCTTTTGTCAACTTCAGTTGCTTATTGATTTACAAAAACTACCAAATGGAGCTTATCGAAACCTAAATCAATATCGGTATCAATAAAGTGCTAATGATATTATTAAGCTAAAACTTAGATAAAAATTTTGTTCAAAGACTGAAAATTAAGCCGATTTTGGTAAGGAATCCATTCACTATAACTAAAACTGGTTTTGTACATAAAAATAAGCTAGAGTTTTTTAAAACTTGTATGTTTGTTTATTTGTTTTTATTTTATTATGAAAATTTGAAAATGTTTGCGTGTGAATATTTTATATGTTTGTCGTAAACTGCATCACTCTCTTTTTCCCTTTCTAATAGATAATAAAAGAGAGAGAGAGAGTGAGAAATCACCTATTTTTTATAAGTCTCGTTGCAATTGAAAATTACCTCTACGTCCTTCTCGGTTGAAATGGTTAGAAATAGATTGAGCTCTTAAATGTTGGTACAGAAACACTCCTGTAGTATCTTAGTAACTGTAAACCGTCAATCGTGTCACAAGAACTCTTTCTCTAACAAGGATCGTATGATCTCTATCTTAATGGAAAGACCTATTTATAGGGCCCCCAACACCTTTTACTCCTCCTCAACGATCCCTATCTACTATGGAAAAAATCAGGCTTTTATAAAAAGCCGTTTTGTCAGCAAAGGTAGGCTTTCCCTGAATTTAACAAACAAAAGTTCTTTATAGAATGATACAACTTTTCATAATATTAAGAATGCAAATTTGGACGAAATTAGGGTTTAATTGCAAGAAACATATTTGGGGAACATATTGTTAAAATACACTTTTATTGGAAAGCTTGAAGAAATTATTTTTAGAATACATTATACATCATACATATAGAATCTCTCAGGAATCAACGTATCTTCTTAATTTAATGCTTTTTAACGCTTTTTGATTTTACTTGAACCGAAAGTTGAAGGATTTGGAAGCTTTTCAATGTGTTTCGTTTCTAAGGTGAAATCTATGGTCATCAACGGTAAAAACTGACTGAATATAACGCATGGCAATAAGAAAATTATTTGTTAATCTTCAATTCTTCACCACTTTTCCCTCAAAAATGCACCACATGTGCATTTTATTAATATATTTTTTAATAAATATTGAATTATTATGAATATTTTGAAATATTTGGAAAATTACTTTATTTCAAGCTTTTTTTTTTGTTAAAATTCTTTTTCATTTTTGAAATGAAACTTGAAATGCTGACCTTTGTAAAATATTTAAAAAAATGTCTTGCATGATAATATTAACTTATTATAATTGTTTGAAATTTTCAATTTTTAAAAAAAGGGTTACATGTTTTAAGAATTAGCCACTTCTAAAAATCTTGCGACTGGCCATTGGCCAGTAGAAAATTTCCTAATTTTTCCCTAAAATTCCTCCATAATTTTCCTTAGACTTTTACAACGTTCAGAAACAACAATTTAGGTGTAAGTGGTGTAGTCCAATCTAATTATCCACCAAAAATTCTTGAATGGTTTAAAAAATTGGGGTTTAAATTTTTTGATATGTTTTCTGGTGAGATACTAAATCGGAAAACCGAAAATTTCCGATTTCCCCGAACGAAGCGTGTGTCACCTTCTTGAAAAAAGTTTCTGAGCTTTTCTCGTATTTTTTTTCTAAATATTTCCTGCAAATGAATAGAAATATAGAAAGATATGTAAATATCGCTTTTTATTACATAACTAAATTATCTACACGTGATCAATGCGAAGTCAATGCAGAAATCAATTCACATACAGTTATACAGACGACTGTACGACTGTAGACATACATACAACGAACAGTCATACAGAGATCAATGGAGATCAATACGAAGCTTGTAACTGTTATCATTTCCGAATACTTTTCAAATTTTAAATTATTTACCAAAAAATACGAATATTTTAAATGCTTTATTAGTTATCGTTCAATATGAACAAGAAAGTGAATTCTGTTGTTGTTGTTGTTTCTAATGGCAATTGCCAATATCAGCAAGCCTTCTTGGTGAGACCAAGCGAATTTAAGGCAGAAAGTGCGATTCTTGTTCTCTAGTGGCACCATATATTGCCAAGAATACTACTTCAGCCACACACACACGTCACAGCCCATTCATAGGGTGGACCCATTCGTACATTCATTCGTTCATCCAAAGATCGTAAATTTAACCTGAACCACAGAATGATCAATCTCGAATTCAATACCCCCAGAGGGATAGGTTTTTTATGGGAACATGGAGGACTTGGTGACCCGACAGATTTGTTCACCAGTCACCAACACATGGGGAGTCTCTAGCATTCCGGGGATCGAACTCATCTCCCCTTGGACATAGGCCTAACGCTTTACCAACCAGGTTATCTCGGTCAAAATGAAATTTAGGACTACGATATTGCAACCATTCATAGTAATTTGACTGAACCATTAATTTTTTTAAAGAAATTTAATGTTAAGTGTTTTATTTAAGGAAGTGAAAAAAATATTTCTGTAAAATTAGTAACTACAAATGTAATTATCTCAATAGAAAAGAAAACGTTTTCCTTGATTAAAGTTTGTTATTCATAAGAAAAAGAAAGTTAGAAACATTATGATTGAAAAAAAAGCGGGTAAACTGCTCAAGATAAGATTTTTGAACTAAAGTATTCTTTTGCGTGATGGGGTAGTTCGTTTCTTTGTTTAATGCTTTGTTTCCACACTTTATCAAGACCTTTTTTAACACTTTAGCGACAGAAAAATGATCTTCTGAAAAAGACCGTGAGAGATGCCAGTTGTTTTAGGCAAAATATTTTTTTCCTCTTCATTTTAAGAGGAGTTTTTGAACATAATCTTAAATATGAGCTACGGAGATAATTAATTCATGATTTCGAAATTCTTAAAAAAGATTTTACCAAATAAAATTTCCTTAAAATTAACGAGAAAAAAAAACATATTTTCTCTTTTATAATTTTAATGATAAAAAGCATTTTTTTCTTATCTCTGCTATTCTTTTTATGTCATACATTTGGTACTAGTAAATTATTTACTATTCTTTTCGAGTTTTAGACGAGGGAATATCGAAATCAAAATTCCGACCTCTTTCAGGCTAAATAGAGTACTTAATTTTCTACTTGAACTGCATTTTGCTTTTACCTCATTCAATTAATGATCTCTGCTTCAAGAATTAATAATGTTCTTTTGCTAAACAGAACTTTCGTGAGTTTCGATTCCGACCACTTTCTGATTTCCTAGAGTGCTTGAAACTACTCTAAATCTCTGTTACACATCCGACCTGATAACACAAGTTCTAATCATTTTGATACATCTAGAACAATTTTGTAACCGTCTTTGAACAGCCGACCCAATTTTTGGATTTACGACTACTAATGCTCAACTCCGAAGCCTCGTAATTTTGAACCCAATCGNTATGTTTGAGCAAGTAAAAATTATGGGATTTCTCGCTGTCAGATACAAGCACAAACATACGCAAGGACAATAGGTTAAAATATGTTTTAGTTTATAACAGGCCGACACAATTCCGAGTTTACGACTATCAATGTTCCAATCCGAAGCCTCGTAATTTTGAACCCAATCCAGAAGACAAGGGAACTCCTGGATCAAGTATTGGGAGAAATTTGCCTTCGTGGAGGACTTTTTGATGGAATAACCCGCATTTGCGTTACATGGAAAGGAAGATCACGAGAACCTCCCACGGTTAGCCTGACTGCAGGATGACTCCAACCCATGATCCGTCTCTACCACTGAGGATATTTCACGTCTGCACTGTAGTCGGTGCAAGCAAAGATGCGGAATTCGTTTTGACCAGTCATCGCCGGGATCAAACCCCAGTTCTCCTCATTAGAAGGCGAACGCTCTATCCACTGAGCCATCGCGGCTCTATGTAGAATCCATTGCCATTATCAACGATATTTCATTGTCAATCGCAATTTTGACAACTTTTCGACTAGCAAAAGTGATAAATTTTTTATTGGAATGCTGCGCTTGACAATACATGTTATATTTGTGTCCTGAATGTTTCAAGCTAAGTTTATTTCAACTGCATTAAAAAGAAGAAAATAATTTTGTTTTTGTCGGATCACGAAAGAAAAAAATTGTTGTGCTCACCAGTTTGTAATAAATTCTGAAAATTCTCTCTACGTTTTTCAAAAGTGATGCAAAAAGTCATTTGAAGTTTAAGATATGGCAAAAATAGAATTTTATCTTTTTCAATCCGTTTAAAAAACGGAATTAAGTTTTTTAATTTAATTATTATTTCTTCTTCGTAAACAGTTAAAACTGTTGTGACAATAAATCAGTAAAATATAAGTTTTTTCAAAGTAAAAGTTAGCCTAAATATACATTCAGTTTTAACAATTCTCCTGATGAAAAAGTAATAGTTTCTTACATCACTATGTTCCTTTATATTTTGAATGTCAGAAAAAAAAGAACAGACAATCTATTGCAGTTTATGGCAACTCGGTAAGAAATTCTCTTTAAAAAACTGGCTGAAATTACAAAACTTTTAAAACTCCTTTCTGAAATAAAAGTTAGGCTTTTGAATGTCTCATCTTTTATGAGAAACCTCCTTGCTGAAAGTTCTACAAAGAAAATGTCATAATAATCCTTCGAAGTAGAACATAAAAGTGGAAAATAATGTCTTTATCTCTGAAAATAAAATAATGTTTGGTCGTAATATCTGCTGATTTGATGACAATATATCGTAAAATTGGAAGAATATAGCATTTAATGGCGCAAGGCGGATATCGATCACCATTAAAACACTTTTTTTCTCGTTTTTACGCTTTATCGATTTTTATATTTTAAAAAAGATATTTTAGAATAGTTTTTAAAACTGATATATTAACAAATATGAATTTAGTTTTGAAGAAACATAATGGTATAATTTATGAATGAAGAAGGGAAAATTAGTAAATTGAATTACTTTGTCAGAATTCTTATTCAGTGACTAACGATTTTCATTTTTTAAAAAGATAAGTTATTCTATTTATTTCTTATCAAAAGAGGGGTAAACCACTTTAAAAAGTTTCTTTTTTTAAATTAACTTCTTGCCATAATTTTCATTAAGTTCAAACGCATATAAATAAAGAATTTTTTCATACAAAAATAATTTCACGTTCTATGAAAAAAATTAAAAGTATTAAATACCTATAAATTTCAATTATTTAATTTAATGATAGAAAGCATTTCACATACATTGCGTAAAAACTTTACATACGTTAATTATATTTTAAAGAATTCCATATTACGATCCCTTGGATTAACCATTCGAAAATGCAGCTTTTTATTTAAATTCACGTGTTTATTTTAATCATATTTGCTTCATTGTTTTACATATATCATTGCGCTGATACGTTATTTAACCAAAGACGTGGCCGTGGTAGCCCATAGTTAGAGAATCAGACTCCGATCCGTAGAAAACAGAGTTTGTTCCTCGACTCCGATAAGATCGACTGAGTACATACGATATACGTGCTTGTAAAATCTGTAGAATCGAAAGTCCTGTGGCTGGTCGAAGAGCAGTACCAGGGGTACAGGGATCTGAGAAAAATTTCCTTCCCCTTCAGATCTATTTCTAAGTAGAGAAAGTGGTCACAAGAATGAGTGGTACTATCACCTATCCGTGGGATCCTGAGTAAATACGTACTTTCACCCTTGAGGTGTTTTCTTGTCAAATGAAAGGAGCACCTCCCTGATATGATTTGCTAATAGCTAATGGCTAGAGAGTTCGGCTTATCCAAATGTCATTAGAAATAACAATTAAAGACGTTTGCTAACGAGCCTGAAGTATAAATATATAACTCCGAAAGCGAATTTATCAGAAATACTGTTTATAAATTTGAACTTACATTTTTTTTTTTAAATTGAACCTATACACTTTTGCTTAAAGGAAAATGTTTATGTAGCTGTGACTTTAGTCTGAAATGGAATAAGGTTTTGTTTTTAAACTTTGATCGCATAAAGATACAAACTTAATCGAATATAGTCAAAATTTCTAATTCATTTAATATTTTAGAAAGAGACAGAAATGAGAAAAATCGAGAATTGTTCATTCTAAATTAAATATAATTATTATTCAAAATTATTAACTGTGTTTTCAGAATTTAAATTTGTTGAAGATTATAAAAATATATCTGGTTATTCGTAGAAATACTTTGTTTCATTTGACAAAGCGTTTTCAATACTACCTAAAGTTTTATTTGGTGTAATCGAAATGATACAGAAAATTAGTTACATTTTCAGCTTATATATTGGTAATTTCTATCATAACTAAAGATTATTGTAGACTGTTACTTAACAGTCTTCAACAGTGACGCTAGGTCTCTTCATAATCCCAATGTCTTTTATTTTAAACTGTTCAGATGTTGTAAAGAAAAAGTAGGGAAATATATTTATTTAAGGCACAAACAATTTTGACTGAGGTTTATATTTTGTAACCGATTTTTTAAAAGAATCTGTTATTTTTAGAAACGGAACAAGTAGGCACAGTCTATTACAAATGCAAATTATATAACTCAAAAATTACAAGGTCCTCTAGAATTCAGCTTCTGTAATAGGTTAATTTGCATGTACGATGACGCAACTTACTACACTGAGGAAAAAGTATGATCAAAACTGCATGAATATTGTAAAGTTTACCGTGTTTTTGACTCTATGGGATCTCCGCTAAACTTTGCAATAGTATTTACCTAAGAGCTGTGGTACTGAGTTTGGTAAAACTAACAATAAAACATGGGACAAATGTGGTAAAATTTGATTATTTTATCGTGATACCTCAGAACATGGCAATAAAACTATTTATTCATCTAAATTTCTTTTTCAATTTGGACTCTTCACTAAATGTTTGGTAATAGGAACTATAATTTTGAAAACTAGAATTTTTAGTAAATCGTTGCCATGAATGAAAAAACTAGCAAATGAATCGTTTAACTTCAGTATATTTTGGTTTTATTAATCAGAATTACGTTTTTCTTTTATCTGATGTCATTATCATGCAATTCGGTAATTTTACCAGAATTATTTTTACGTGTTCTTTTCTTATTTTTCCTCTTGACTCCATACATTTCACTAAAATATATGCAAAAAGTTACACACTTGTTAAAGTAGTTTAATACTATTTAAAAATGGTATTAGGAAAATAGGCATCAACAAACAAACGATAAAAATTAGCATCATTAATTAACTTCATTAAAAAAATCACAGATGATCGAGAAAAAAACTTGTAGAAGTAATTAGGTCAGTATCGTAATTAAAATCTAATTATCTGGGACTCAATCATTATTTTGAATATTCTTGTTAGAGCAAGAAATAATGAAATTCCGCCGTAAGGGAGATTTAATTGATCTTCGACCTCCCAAACTCTAATTGATTGTGAATTAAATTTCCGAAAAGGAAATTAAGAAAGATAGTGTGCTTGGCGTTAATTTTCGTTCTTTATCATTATTTTTTGATTCGTTTATTTTTATTAATTAATTAATTTATTTTTTGAAAAAAGTTTTTTTAATAAAAGTAGAATTCACGTTAAAAGAATAAACGCATATTTCAAGTATATATTTAAAAAAAATTGTTCGGTATTTTAAGAATTTTTAATAATATTTTGTCTTAGAATTTTATTGTCTAACTCTAAATGATCTTTCTTCGAAATATTTTATCGTTCCTAAGAGTAAGTGAAACAAAATAAATATCAATTAAGGTTTTCCATGTTACATAAAAGCTTTTTTTAAACGATGTTACAAGCTTCTCCACAGTGTTACAAAATGCTCGTTCTTATTGATTTACCACCACATTTACATATTAAATTCCAATAAAGTATTCAGTGGGCTAAAAAGTTGTGAAAATTGTTGTAACATAAGAGCTGTTATTTTTGAAGTTGGAATAAGTAAATTGTTTTTTGCACATCGAAATATTTAAAGGTTAATGTTTGAATGATTAAAAAATTGGTGAAACTAAATAAATTCAGGACATGCTTTTAGCACTATAATAACACTATAAGCTTTAAAATGCAATAAGGGTTATTAAAATAGTAAAAAACAATAAACGAATTCTTAATTTCAAATGGACATTTTTTCCTCGCAATAGTTACATTTTAAAAGAAATAAAAACAAGAGTAAAGTTATGTGAAGATTTTTATGCACATTGGTTTTGATTAAATGGATTTTTAAATGCCAAAATAATTATTAAATTTGTACAAGTAAAGACACGAAAAAATTATTTAATAATAAATAATAGTTATGTATTTATGGTAAATAGGTGTATGTAAGACAGTAAACTGATATTGTTGTAGGACTTGACGCTTGATGAAATGGCTGCTGAATTCTTTCAATTTATTCGCTTTTTATATTTTGCTGTAATAACAATTATATTATGTGAATGACACGTTTACTGCGGTTGGCTGATTTAAGAAATATAAATCAAAACAGCAGAATTTGCAAAAGAATTTTGCAAATTCTGCTGTTTACCTAACAAAATACCTAACAAAATCAAATAAATTACTTCAAATTAAGAATTGGTGTGAAAGATTACAAATTCCCTAAGTGACTCAAACTGATTTGCCTGAAGAACGATTATTTCCAAGGCATACAGTAATTTGAGAAAACAAAGAGAAAGTTGTTTTAACTTTAATTACAAGAAGTGGGCTTATTGCATTTCTAATAAAGCTGAAATGTTTTTTTTTTTTCAAAACACTTTTAACTGAAAAATCGATATGATCTTTTCAAGTGCTAATCGTGAAACATAAAACGAGGATATCTATTTCTTACTAAAATTACACTGACAAACAATTTATAGATATCTAGCATGGTGTTCACCTTTTCTAACGTAGTTTTATATGCTGATTTCAAATCTCTAAAATGCTTTCCTCTATCTCATTGCTTTTTAAGATCTTGATAAGATTAATTTTCGCAGAACACCGTTTAATTTTTCAGGAATATTATTTAAAGTTTAATAAATTTGTTTGAATACTGTTTAACTTTTGTTAATTTTAATGGAATTCTGATTAAATATTATTATTTATAAGGTAATACTGTTTAAATTTTATTAATTTAATAAAATATTGTGTACATTTTGTTAATTATAATTGAATTTGTTAGCAACGGGTTGCACATTTGCAATGAGTGATACTTTATACTAAAACCAAAATATAAACCTTAGGAGAAAAAAAAAGCTCAATGAGACAAAACAAGGAAAAAAGAGCATTGGGAAAAACGGTCATGAAAAACACGACTTTAACAATTACTTGAACTCAATGATCAAATTTATTCAAGATATTAAACATTTATTTAATATAATTAAATGCTGATTCGATTGTAAAAAAAAATACTTTTTTTAAAACTTATTAATATGCAAAGTTAAATTATACGAGGAAAAAACTCTTAATGCATATTCTGTTTGGTCTTAATTGTACATAATAACAATTATGCAATGTATTTACATAACAGTATTATTACATAATAGTATTATTACACATTGTATCGATTAACAATAATTTCTTAAGAAGTTAATTTTGTGATAAGTCAAAAATGCAGACAAAAATTGTGAAACATTAAATTTTAATATAATTTTTTAAAAAAAACCACTGTTGATAAAGCACATTACAAAACAATTATTGTAACCATTGGAATTAAGAAAGTTTATGGAGTTTCTAAGAGTCCTAAAAATAATGTTAAATGATATGAAATGCGTAAAGTGTCTTTCAGAGACTTCAAATTAATCCTTGTACTTTAGTTAATTCCTTTCGTGTTCAGGTAAACCATAATGTTTTATGCTGCATGAAGCCAAATTTTTTAATTTGCTTTTTCACTGTCATAGTTTTATTTATTCATTTTTTTGTTTGTTTACTAACAACACATATTTTCATGCTCATTCGAATAAAATTATGGCTGTGTTTCAAAATCTATTCGTTTAAAACACTAGCACATTTACAGTAATATATTTGCACTATTCTTTTAAACAATTTCATTAAACTTATTGCACCAAAACTACAGTTCATTCAGAACTTTAAAAAAATGGATTTAGCTTACATCATCACAGAAAATTGTAGCAACTATGCACCAAAGTTTTTCACAGTGCACTCTGGCGATTAATCTACCTTTCAGAATTAAATAAAACTGATCTTAAACTGATTTTAAAAGTGCGCAGAATTAAAAAAAAAAGAAAATTTGCTGATTTCCCCCAAAATACTGCATATTTAAGATGTCAAAAATTCTAAATCCAGAAAAAATGGCCTCAAGAAAATGTATTCTGGAATTATAATATCACAAGGAAAACCTATTTCATTTTAAATAATAAGTTCAATCATTCTGAATTTTAGGTCCTAATTCAACTGAATATTTTGATTCTTATTATAATAAATACTTTTTTGACAGTATCATACTATCATTGATATCATTGATATTCATTCTGGAATTATAATATCACAAGGAAAACCTCTTTCATTTTAAATAATAAGTTTAATCATTCTGAATTTTAGGTCCTAATTGAACTGAATATTTCGATCCCTACTATAATAAATACTTTTTGGACAGTATCATAATATCATAGATATCATTAATATTCAATCTGAAATTATAATATCACAAGGAAAACCTCTTTCATTTTAAATAATAAGTTTAATCATTCTGAATTTTAGGTTCTAATTGAACTGAATATTTCGATTCCTACTATAATAAATACTTTTTGGACAGTATCATAATATTATTGAAATCATTGATATTCATTCTAGAATTATAATATCACAAGGAAAACCTCTTTCATTTTAAATAATAAGTTTAATCGTTCCGCATTTTAGGTCCTAATTGAACTAAATATTTCGATTCCTACTATAATAAATACTTTTTTCACAGTATCACAATATCATTGATATTCATCATCATTAATATACAGTATCATAAATTCCTCTTAAGTAATAACAAATTTTACTCGCAAAACAATTTTTTAACTAAATATAATTAAAGAAATAGTTATTTACTAATTTAGCAGGGCTTTGGTTTTCAGATGTACATAATCCAATTTAATTTTTATACTAAACAGTTCCTAAAAATATTTAAAATAAATTTTAAAACTGCATTAAAATGTCATTGACAAAAATCAATGTATGCTCTTTCAATTCAAACGCTTATTCATTATGCGAAACAATTCCTACTAAAGTTACTGCAATGTCGAATCATTATTATTGAGTTAAAGTTGTTTTCAATTTAAAGTGAAAACGGCTCATTAAATATCACGCAACTTCAAGAGGAAGTGCTGCTCTCTTTTTCAGAGTAATCATTGTTTCGCTTTTATGTTACCGTCTTGAAAGATTAATTTCTCATTCTCTCAAAGAGAAGTTTTACAAATGGATTTTCTCTGCAATTAAAAGATGAATTTTATATTTCGCTTTTAAGAAAATATGCTAAATAGTAAAGGCTTGTTTGAATATTTGAAATACTTGAAACACATGTCTGAAACACTATTTTTTAATACAACTTTAGCAGTAAATACCCCTGTTGCATAAAAGAAATTCTTAATTGAGTATTTTGAAAATTCTTATTAAATAACGAACTTAAAAACTGGAAAAATAAATTACCTGTAGAGATTAATTTTAGTTTGAAACTGAGTAGAAAAAAAATACTGACAAAGAAACTTTTATTAGAATTAATTAACTTTTAAATTAATTAGTTAATTAATTAACTTTAAAGCTAATTAATTGATTAATTAATTAACTTTTGTATACTAAACAGTTCCTGAAATTTTTTAAATAAACTTTAGTGTTGGAATGAAATGTTATTGACAAAAATGAATATATTCTCTTTTAATTAAGCATTATTTATTTTGTCGAAATAATCCTTACTAAAGTTATTGCGAAGTAATATCATTATTGAATTAATGCTATTTTCAATTTAAAGTGAAAACGACTCATTAAATATCAAACTACTTCTGTGTTACTATCTTAAAAGATGAATTTCCCTTTCTGTCAAAGAGAAGTTTTTCAAAAGGATTTACTGCAAAGGCACATTTTGTATTTCGTTTTTGGGGGAATTTTTCTAAATAATAAAGGCTTGTCTACATGTTTGAAATGCTATTTTTTAATATAACTTAAGTAGAAAATGCTGAACTGGGTATTTTGAAAATTCCATTTAAATAACATGCCTAAAAATGTAAAAATAAATACCTGCAGATATTTATTCTTAGTTTGAAACTGAATACAAAAAAATATTGACAAAGAAACATTCATTAGGCTTAACAAAATTTGGACTTAATTCATTAATTTTTTTATAATAAACAGTTCCTAATATTTTGGAAATAAGCATTAGAGCTGCAATAAAATGTTATTGACAAAAATCACTTTATACTCTCTTAATAAAAGCATTATTTATTATATCGAAGCAATCCCTACTAAAGTTACTGGGAAATCAAATCCTTATTATTGAGTTAATGCTATTTTCAATTTAATGTGAAAACGGCTATCAAGCTACTTCAAGTGGAAGTGCTACTATATTTTCAAAGTAATCATCGCTTCACTTTTACGTTACCATCTTAAAAGATTCATTTCCCATTCTCTCAAAGAAAAGTTTTACAAAAGAATTTTCTCCGTAAAGACACATTTTGTATATCGCTTTTGAGGGAAATATGCTAAATAATAAAGGCTCCTCTACATCTTTAAAATGCTATTTTTTAATATAACTTAAGTAGAAAATGCCACCATTACATAAAAGAAATTCTTAACTGGGTATTATGAAGATTCTTATTAAGTGATATGCCTAAAATTTGTAAAAAATAAATACCTGCAGAGATTTATTCTTAATTTGAAACTGAATATTAAAAAAACTGACAAAGAAACATTTATTAGAATTAACAAAATTTAGAGTTAATTCATTGTTTTATACAAAACAGTTGATAATTTTTTTAAAATAAATTTTAAAACTATAATAAAATTTTATAGACAAAAGCGAGATATACTCTCGTAATTAAAACATTATTTATTATGTCGAAATAATCTTTACTAAAGTTACTGCGAAGTTGAATCATTATTATTCAGTTAATGTTGTTGCCAATTTAAAGTGAAAGCGGCTTATTAAATCTCATGCAACTTCAAGAGGAAGTTCTTCTCTCTTTTTCAAAGTAATCATCGTTTCACTTTTATGTTACCATCTTAAAAGATTCATTTCCCATTCTCTGAAAGAAAAGTTTTACGATGGGATTTTCACTGCAATTAAAAGATGCATTTTGTATTTCAATTTTTGAGGAAATATACTAAATAGTAAAAGCTTGTCTACACGTTTGAAAACAAGCGACTAGGGGAAGGACGATTCCATAATGTTAAAAACTTAGAGTTTCGTCGGAAGAGTAGAAATAAGGGAAAGAGGGTAATTACACTGAGAATATTGGGGATTTTTTTGTTCGCTTCTTTGGCGTATTGGCTAAATTTCAAGGTTTTACCGCATAGGGTTTACTGCAAGGGTTCCCTGGTTTAGAGTCACCGTTCGCATTTGTTTTTATGTTTATTTTTTGCGACGTTTGCTGTCATTTTCGAACTCGTATAAAATATGTTATTTGTTGAATTTTTTCGTTATGTCTTTGTTTTTATTATTGTTATCTGTTTTACTTTTGTTTTTAAATTTCTTTTTACTTTAAAGTTAGTTAGATCTTAATATATGTATGTTACCGGCAAAGTATGAAACGCCGGCATTGCATAGGATGCTGGATGTTTTTAGGCAAAGTATGAAATGTGAGAATTATACCGGGCAATGGCACTTGACCTTAAGAAGACATCAGTGTAGAGTATACCGGGCAATGGCACTTGACCTTAAAAAAACATCATCGTAGGGTATGCCGGGCAAATACATCCCGGGCAATGGCACTGAACCTTAAAAAAAAAATCAGTGTTGGGCATATCGGGCAAATATGTACCGGACAGTGGCCCTTGATCTTAAAAAAACATCAGTGTAGCGTATACCATTCAAATATATACCGGGCAATGGCACTTGATCTTAAGAAGACATCAGTGTAGCGTATACCGGGCAGTGGCACTTGACCTTAAGAAAACATCAGTGTAGAGTATACCGGGCAAATATATACCGGGCAATGGCACTTGACCTTAAAAAAACATCAGCGTAGGGTATACCGGGCAAATATATACCGGGCAAGGCACTTGACCTTAAAAAACATCAGCGTAGGGTATACCGGGCAAATACATACCGGGCAATGGCACTGAACCTTAAAAAAACATCAGTGTAGGGCATACCGGGCAAATATATACCGGGCAATGGCACTTGACCTTAAAAAAACATCAGCGTAGGGTATACCGGGCAAATATATACCGGGCAATGGCACTTGACCTTAAAAAAACATCAGTGCAGGGTATACCGGGTAGTGGCACTTATACTAGGTCTAGTTGACTAGACTTTTGGTAAATGTCTGAAATATATATAAGGTCTAGTTAAGTGCCACTGCCCGGTATACATTTGCCCGGTATACCCTACACTGATGTTTTTTTAAGGTCAAGTGCCACTGCCCGGTTTATACACGGAATTCTTTTCACGATCTCCCCCCCCCCTCACGCTCCTCCAACATGTACAGAATTGCTGGAACAGCAACCGATAATTGTCAACAGTACTGAGGTACGTACCTCTCTGCATCAAAAACGTTCTTTGAAGATAAAGAAAAATCGAATCTGACTGTCTTCTCTGTAAAGCCTAATAATCAATTCTTTCTTTTTTGATGACCCTAGTTAAGTTTTTTTTTTCTTCAGAAAATCCCGCCAAAATTTGACTTTCAATGTTGGTGCTAAAATAAGGCGATATTTTGCTAAGCTAAAACTCTCACCAGCAACGTTTTCCCGATATCGAGCTCATTTTCCCCTTTCTAAATTTTCTAAGTCCGTTTGTATTATGGAATCGTCCTGTCCCTAGTCGCTTGTCGTTTGAAATACTTTGTTTTAGCATGAACTCAGTAGAAAATGTCACCATTAGATAAAAGAAACTCTTAACTGTGTGTTTTGAAAATGTTTATTGAATAACAAGTTTAAAAATTGCAAAATTACCTGCATTAATTCATTTTTAGTTTGAAATTCAATAGAAAAACATACGGAAAAAGAAATTTCTATTAGAATTAACAAATTTTAAAGTCGAGTACCCGTTTTAACATTTTCATCATCGATTTGCAGAAGTTGCCAGAAACAAAAAATGCAATATTTTTTCTCTATCATATGATTGATTCACGTGTTACAAACGTCAATAAAAAACCTGAAGTATGTATTTATAATTAAATAGTACACACTTTGAGTACATGAACCCATACATCGACAATTTTACATTTGCATGCGTAAAAAAGATTTTTCGTTAAATTAATATACATTTTTAAAACCTTTATCAAAAAGGAAATAAAAAAACTATACACAGGAGACAAAAGGCATGATGAAATCAAAATTACCATGGTAACCTGGGCAATTTTAGAAATATTTCTAATAAACTCCTCACTATTTCCTCCGGAAATCAAAGGGTTTTGATGTTTTAAGTCATGCTTTCCTTAGTAGTGAATCTAAACCTTTTCTTTTGCCTCCTTCATTTTTATAAACTTTTACAAATATACATTAAGAGCTATCATTATAACCCAGTATATAACGTTCCAACCCTACCATACGTTAAAATATTTCAGATGTCGATCTCGCCAAACGGAGCCGTGATGACTCAGATAGAGCGTTCGCCTTCTAATGAGGTGAACCGGTTTCGAATCCCAGCTATGGCTGGTCGATATGAATTCCGCATCCAGCTTGCCCCGACCACAGTGCTGATGTAGAATATCCTAAGCGGTAAGCAGATCATGGGTTAGAATCCCCTTGCCGTTGGGCTATCCGTGAGATGTTTTCATATTTTTCCTCTTCCAGTAACGCAAATGCGTGTTAGTTCCATCAAAGAGTCCTCTACGAAGGCAAATTTCTCTCAATACTTGATCCAAGTGTTCCCTTGTATTTTGGATTGGTTTCAAAATTACAAGGCAACGGAGCTGAATATCAGTTGTTGTAACCCCAATAGCGGGTCGGCTGCTCAATGACGGTTATAAATTCTCGTCAAACGAGCTGAATTTTTAACTTAAAGATTAAGATTTTTATAAACCTGTGCTTGAATTTTTCACACCAAATGCGTAATACAGATATTTGCAGTTAAACTATTTTTATAACATTAAAAAATGCTCTCAATAATGAGTAATTCTTCATTTCAGCAAAGCAATTATAGTTTTTAGTTGGTCACAAATCAAACTAACGATTAAGTAATTATTTAAAGATAAAATTTTCCGCATAGTAGAAGTAAAACTTATCATGGCGAGTCTGGAAATAATGCAAGCGAAGACGAGAAAAAATTTTTGGTGAACCATATTTCATTATTATGAAGATCTGCTTATCCTGTAATCACAAAAAATTAGAGGTGCTTAGCTTTATACACTAAGGATTATCTAGAGCATATTTTGCAAAATATAATCGCATTTTTTATTTCCTAACAACGCGATAAAGAGGAAAAAATTAACACTTTTGATTGGTTCTTCTCAATGAGTGTAACTACTCTTACTGACTAAAAGAAAAACTTTTTTGTAATTATTCCCGAGAAATACTAAACAATTAAGATAATTCAAATAACAAGACAGATTATGTTAGCATGAGACAAATTACCGTAGAACACACATCATCACATTCGCTACCGGATCACGCGATATCACGTCACACATTTTTTCCTACAGTTTGTGTCAATATAACAGATTATGTAGTAACAAGATGCATATTATCATCAAAATATTTTAACAGAAAGCATGTTTTCTCATGATAATAACATATACAATAACGTGACAATAGCAGATACAATAACGTGGCAATAACATAATGTTGCCTAAGGTTTATCCTGATAATACTGCTTTAGTCTAAGAAGTTATCAATAATTAACCCCAACCTATTCCTATTTCTTTTCATCAAAGACGATGAAACAACATCTACACTTTTCATACTCTCTCCCATTCCTTGCTCATTTACTCCTCCCCCACTGAAAACGACTCTTGATTTGAATTTGCATTTTATAAAATAATTCAATTTACAGTAATTTTGAATTTTGATTCGAAGTTTTCTATGTTAAAAAATCAATCATAAGAAATTGTTAAGATTTCCTTTTGGCTAAAAATTTTGATATTTGGCTAATTTATTGGCTATATTGGCCAATAATTTAAAGTCCTTAGCTTGGAACTTGTATGTGCGTATACGTAAATATATGTAAAATACGTAAATACGTAAATATATATACGTATATACGTAAATATATATAAAAAATCATTTTTTTTAAAAAAAATGAAAAATGTAATAAATAAAAAATACAGCTTAAAGTGCATTTTTATATGTGTATATTATCACAATATCATTGATATTC
>NC_092205.1:27680703-27708604 GCF_043381705.1 Parasteatoda tepidariorum | reverse complement strand
TATATATATATATATACATGTAAATAAAAATAAGCCATGAAAGTACCGCAAAAAGGTTAAAAAACGTACTTTAAGCTGCATTTTTTTTTATTTATTACATTTTTCATTCTTTAAAAAAAATTGGTTTTTGCTTTCTTTAAAAGAGAGGAAGCTCCGTTGAAAGGGGGTGGGGCATTCCTAGTTCGATAAAAGTAGTGAAATTTGAAACGGTGTAATATTTTTTTTTACCGCAGATATTATCGATTGAAAGAAATATCGATATGTATTCTCAAATGGGAGCAACAAAAAAAAACTTCATAACGAAGTGCGTGAAAAAGCTTTTCGATATTTATTGGATTCTTAGAAAGAGAAAAAATTATAACGCTTACCTTTGAAAAAAGTTAGTTCCTTTTTTTATTGTAAAAATGAATTTCCTCCCTTGAAGACTACTCAATAAACGCGACCATATATATTGTTCAAGAAACTTTAAAGGTACTTTCAAAAGAATTTTAAAAATCCTTTCTATTTTAAGATTAGTACTAACAAAGGATCAGGGAAATTCTTACGTATCAACTTAACTTTTACGTATCCTGTAAAAACAGTGGTGCGTTATTTTCCCGAATTTAGTCTTGAAAAGCTCCAAAAATTGTGTGATTGAATACTTTATTTCAAGTGAATACCAAATAAAGCATTTATTCAATTTCAAATGGCGTACCTAAACTTAAACACCATTAATTAGGTAAGCTTACACCAAGCTCAAACGCATTTACTTCATTCATTAACTTTTTTTTACCAACTTCAGCTTAGGTAAGGAAACAATGACAGATTGGGGATTGCAATCACAGATTGCTTACAATTGAGCACGATAAGGTGAAAACTTGTGGTCGCTTCTGATTATTTCACAGAATAAAAAGTTTCAATGAAATGTTGAAGACATGTATATAAAAAAACATGTAAGAAAAGGAGTAAAAAACATATAAGTTTTCAATGCGTGATAAAGATAATTATTTTCTCATTAGAAGATTTGCATAAATCTATCTATTGTATTTAATAATTTTTTAATATTTAATTTTTTACTCATTTCTGTTTTGTTAAGCCTGGTTGAAATTCTTCTTAATGCTCTCTGTGTGCTTTGCATATGTTTGATTTGCAAACTCATTTTATTTTAAGAATCAGTGCATTTATGCATCCTAACTTAATGACTTTTACTTATGGTATTATTAAAATAACTTTAATGACTCTAATGTATATCACATCTTACTGTAATTTTAGATTTTAGCGTAACTGAATATAGCAGCTACTTAACACCAGAAGAACATTTTTGGTGTTTGACTACACCAAGAGCTATCTTTATTCTTGGGGCAGTGAAAAATCAAAGAGCACGAGTTATCCATGGTGTTTCATTGCATCACTTTGGTATGAAGTTGTTGCCACCTTTTTTTGGTGACGAGTTATATACGAACATTTTTTACAGTGCCTGTTAAAATGTCTTTAAATAGCATAAGTAACCAAAGTGTAACTTGTATAATTTACTTTTGTAAGTTTGGAACTCGTTTCTAACTATGAGCTTCAATAAAACTTTGGAGAGAGTCATTTCAGCTTAATGACAAAGAATTTTACTTATCATGAAACTTATGTTATTTTTCTTTTCCTACTTTTTTTCTCTTACAGCTCACAAAGAATCATTTTTACACAAAAAATGAGTAAGTAAATAAATAAAAAGCGAAGATAATTTTTTGTTAAACTAGCTATAAATTGCAAAACCTTGAATGGTAATACAGTCGAATCATGTTATAGCGACCTGCTTGAGTTCCATGTAAAATAATTCTTAAAATAAAATTTATTTATTAATCAAACATATGCGTAGTAAGGAGAGAATATTCAGACGAATCAGGACTAGGCTTAACAGTAAAGAAAATGATAAAAACTATATATTCAGAGACTTGAAAGTTGATAGATAAATATCCTTATAACAAAACCAAAAACAAATATACATATTTTAACTACGAGCTTTTGTTTCTGTAAATGTATAGTAGCATGGAAGACATTAACATGCAATCGCAAACTTATAATCAAATGTAACAAATCTATGGAAATCGAAAGTACGCCAATGTTGGTGCTTTCGGATGCCATATTATTTAATGTATGATGGAAAAGTACGTGAATGTGGTCTAAACTTTTCCCATTATAACTGTTAAGATTTAATTACACCCTTTCAAATTGTAGATGAAAGCTCGATTTGTTGTTAACTCATAAGAAAATAGTTTTCCTTCACACAATTTTCTGGGTATTTTAACATCAAATTCAGAACGATCACAGTTTCTACAGTGTATGAAGAATTCACTTTATTAATTTAATTAGCTTCAAAATATCACTTTTTTCAAATTTGCAGTTTTAATCTCAAGTAAAAAGTTTCACTTTATTAAAAGACGAGGACACCCGGTGGCTGAGTGGTAGCGCTTTGAGCTCTCGTGCCACAGGTCCTTGGTTCGATACTCTGGCCGGGCAAGGTAGACTCAGCCTTTTATCCCTTTAATGGGTCGATAAAATGAGCAACAAGCATGCTTGGGAACTAAACGCTGGAAGTTTCGCGTTGGGTTGACCACCCAACCAGAACATCTGCTCTTGCACCCCAGAGCCCAAAGGTCAAGAAAACTAAGATGGGCACAGTAGGCCTTGGCCCTCTATGGGCTGTCACGCCACTGAGTTTAGCTTATTAAAAGACGAACTAGGAAAAATGATTGCACATCAGTTACGTTTATAGGAAATTACGCATAATTAATATGTTTTTCACTATTTATTTGTATTAATTTTGTTAAATAAGCCCTTAGTTTGAATTAAAAAATATTTGCTTAGATTGCTTATATTTTAACATTTGATGCATTCGACTGCATTGTATCACTCATTAATACGACACTTTATTTACATTAATGTAAATAGCCAGCAGCTATGTTAATCATTCCGGATGACCAATTATTATCAGCCTTATAATCTAACCGGCTTTACTGTATAAATCGGAGCAGCGGTAAATTAGCTGTGAGGTGCATAAATGGGAACGAATGACAGATTCTCTATAAATTAATAATCACTATAAACGCGCCGTGTAATAATGCGGCTACGAAGTTAACTTACTGCAATCTCATGATAAACTTAGGGATATCTTGCTGGGAACTCAAGCTTTAAATAATTGCAGAAAATGGGATTTTAATTAAGAAAAATGTAGCTCAGAAAGAATGTGTACTCATAAAAGCGATATTTTTTTTTAAATTTGTTTTAACTAAACTTTATTATTTTTTTAAGTATTTTTAATTATTATTTTAGGAAATTATAACTTTTTAGCATTTTTGCATGTCGTCAGATATTTTTATTTACTGTGAAAATTTTTCGCGTATCTGAGCACAAGAGAAACACCTCGAATGTTCTTCTACACTACTTCGTGTAAAGTACCCGCTACCAGCCACCATATTTTTTTATTTAAGAACAGAAAATTTTTTAATTACAGTAAGATATGATACTCATAAGAATAAGTAGAATTATTTTTAAGAGACAATATAAAGTAAGAATCAATAATTTAGGATGCATATATACATTAACTCTCAAAATATAATGAGTTTGTGAATCAAACATACACGCAGAGAAAATACACGGTGTCCCAAAACGACAGCACAGCTAAATTCCACGTTGGGAGTACATAAAAACTGCCCGAAGAAGCTTTCCTGTACGATCCATAGTTTACGAGAAAAATACGAAAAACAAAGTATGACGTCACTGCCGGTGCAAGGAAAAAAAAAACACTTTATTGGACATATCCACGACGTGCTGAAGCCTGCCTCGACATGCACGGTGGACACTTTGAACATCTGCTTTAAAATGTACATAGTATACTGCTGTTGATATGTTCAATAAAGTGTTTTTTCTTGCACCGGCAGTGACGTCATACTTTGTTTTTCGTATTTTTCTCGTAAACTATGGATCGTACAGGAAAGCTTCTTCGGGCACTTTTTATGTACTCCCAACGTGGAATCTAGCTGTGAAGAGTTTATGCGGTCGTTTTGGGACACCCTGTATTTAGAAGAATTGGAACTGGGCTTAACTGAGCAGGAGCAGATTGAAATTATACATTATATAGTTATGTTATACAGTTTACTGAGACTTGAAAATTAAGATATATGTATCTCTTTACTGCGCAACTAAAGACATACATAAATATTTTTAACGGAGAGTTTTTGCACATAAAAAGCAGCATTAAAGACGCTAGCGAACTTGTTATTGATTGCAAACAGTTTTAGACGAAATCAAAAAGCACCAAATTGTTAAACGCAAATTCAGTATAAGAGTACTATACATATATATCGTACTTTCTAAAATTATCTTTGAATTACATGCAGCATGAATTTATCAACTTTAATGTTCATACTTCTAATTTTGTATTCTTTTAACTATTATATTAATTTAGTTAAAACAGTTTTCCGCGTTATATTTCTGAATTCGTAAGTCCTTCTCCGAAACGGACAGCTAATTCACGGAAACATATTTCTCTGTCCCAAAAGTGTCCACTTTAGTTTCTCAGAATTGAAATTCTGCACGAGAGGAAAATATGCTGTGCCTTGAAAATAACTTATTTCAGCTTGATTGTTACGAAACTCATAGAATTTATAGTTTTCTAATGCTACAATTATTTTTTGTATGGTATTAAGCTCTTCAGCAGAATTTGCTTTACAAAGTGAATCTTCAGCACAATAATACATTCAAATTTGCCTGCGAAAATAATACACTCAGTCAGAGTCTATTAATGTAAAAATTAAGCCTAACATGAGTACTGAAAGTTTAGCATATGAAAGGTAGATAAAACTATATTCAAAATATGTTCTTAAAAATTTGTTATTTTAATTAAAAAAATTTTACTCTTTTAAATGAAAGGTAAGAGGGAATATTTAGAATTTTAAAAAATTAAATTTGTCCCAATGTAGTTTAAAAACAGACGGTTATAGTTTACAGAAATTACAAAATTTATTTAAAAATTTTTTCCTGTCTTGTGAATTTTGTATTTTTTAAAATTCAATATATGTAAAGAACATTATGTGGAGTTTTTAAAAGTCATCACTTTTTTTTTGCTTTTGTTTTCTTTGCAGAGTAATTGAGTATGTTCAGGAATTAAAAATTATTTTCACTTTTTTTCTCTCGGTAATGTTTTGTGCTTTTTTTTTAATCTATGAAATAAAAAATAATTTTCAGAGCAATTTGTTTGTTTTTTTTTAAATATAAAATGAAAAATATTCTGAAGATGCCATGATCAATCTGTGAAGCCCACTGCCGTGCATGAGGATTTCTGTTACCAGGGTATTTAGATAATCTGAGAATTGCTGTGCCAAACCTAAACGTGAAATTGGCCAAATTCGACCACCCGGCACCTGATCCTGAGACTAAAAACCAGGTTCGGTTAATAATCAAGTATTATAATTTTGTCCTAGTAGATCATTTCCGGGCAATTGCTGGTACCAGGTACATCTCTTATAAAGATAAAGATTCATAAAAAAAAAAAAAAAATATTTTAGAATAATTGATTTTTAGTTCGAAATACTTCGTAGTAGATTGCATCCTGACTTGGTGAGCTTAATTTATTTTATTTTTAAAATATGTCCTAATTATTGGGTGACCGAACCAGCTAACCGAATAAATGATTTCTACTTAATATTTTCTTTACAACAAAAGCTTCTCTAATGAGGCGAACTCTAGAGTAAGTGGACGGTGATGGTTGTGATTAAGAAAGAGAAAGACAAGATAAATGGTCACTTCCGAATATTCTTCCCAGCTGAGAGATCATCTGATGTTGGTCAGCATCAATCGATAAACTGAATAAAGGATGAATTAAGGGATCAAGAAGATTACTTGTCAGAGGCACAAAGATTTCTCATCCAGTGT
Organism: Parasteatoda tepidariorum; assembly: GCF_043381705.1. Taxonomy (NCBI): domain Eukaryota; kingdom Metazoa; phylum Arthropoda; class Arachnida; order Araneae; family Theridiidae; genus Parasteatoda; species Parasteatoda tepidariorum. Next base: position 27,702,703 of record NC_092205.1, on the reverse strand, counting down.
TGTTTGCAGAGAAACTCTTGTATTAGATTATCGGGAAGAAGCTCCTATTGAAGGTTAAACGTCATAAACAAGATACATATTTGTTTGTCTTTCGTTTAAATTATTTTCAAATTTTCATTAATGTTTTTGTGAATTGCTTAATTGAAACATCTTATTTCAGAAATTCATTTAAAGTTTTATTTTATTTTAGACTTGCACTATAAAAACTGCTATTTAATATTTTTCTAAATATGATGTTGAACAACCAAAAACATTGTTTGTTTGAAGGAACACTTATCTGCTTAAAAAATAGGCGTATGTTTAGAAATGATAGAATTTTTCTGCAGAAATTGTTTTTTTGTACTGGCACATCAGATGGCAGTTTTTTTCCTAGCAAACTTAACAGATTTTTTTACAGTGTGAATTATTTCGACTATGCGTGTATTTAGTAATAATAGCTCACTTATTTAGTTTAATTTAAAATCGATGAAATCACGTGTACTTCATAGCTTATTTTTGTAATAAATTTAATTTACTTGTATTAAATTTTAGTTATTGAAAAATGCTTAATTAAAAATGCTTGTATGTTTCTCTTAGAATGTTATTTCTTGTATCTCAAATAATATAATTTTATCCGAACTTTACGGGAAGTCATAAAATACTTTATCGGGAAAAGCGAGAGCGGTGCTCTTTTGGCTGTTAATCCGATCGACGAAGGGGATGAGAAAAAAAATTCCTGGATAATTCAACTGGTCATAAATTTTCTTTTACAACCCACATAAAACTCATACAGGTAGAATTCGGATATGGCAGCAGAAACGAACAACAATAAATGCAATAAATTGTCCCTACTTTTTCTTTTCTTTTTTACATTTATTTATGGATTGGTCTGATCCAAGAACATTTACTTTTGTCATCAATTCAAATATCATATAAAAAGAAAAATACGCATTTTATCTATATTCTAATAAAATAGAGAATATAGCGAAGGCAACCAAAGAGAAATTAACAATGTAAAAAATTATTATTTATTGTAACATTTTGCTTTCGTAATTTCTTTTTTTTTTACAAATTAACATTGAAAAAAATTTGTAATGTAGCATTTTGTATACGTGATATTTTTTTTACAAATTAACAATGTAAAAAATTAACAGTTATTGTAACATTTTGTATACGTGATATTTTTTTACAAATTAACAAAGTAAAGTTGAGTTTAAAATGAAGAAATAAAGAGTTGAACATGAAAGCCCTATATGTACTATAGATAGCTATTGACTGTTTATACTGGAGATGTAGAAATTGGAAATTAATGCTTTCAAAATTTCCATTCATTCATTAATATAATCACACATTATTATATTTGTGAAACTAAATTTATTCATTTTTATACTTAGAAAATTAAATTTGTTCAAAAAACTGCATCCATATCCTTCGATAGTTATAAAATTACGTTTATTTTCATTGAAACAATTAAATAATTGCAATTATTCATTAGTTCAATCATAAAATTATATTAGTTTATTCGCAAAATTGTGCTTATTCATTGTTATATCCGCAAATTCGCTTAGTAATACATTCATGAAAGCTTATTTCATTCATTATTATGGTAATAAAATTTATATTATTCGTTACTGTTCTCGTAAAATTAGATTCCCTATGTTGCTTGAATGAAAAAAATATTAAGAGCATAATTGTAAATAGGACTGTCTAGTAAAAAAAAAATAACAATCATTTTATGGAAACAAAATAGAAAATTGATTAAGTAGCATACGTAATAATGAAACAACTACTAATCTTTTCTTATCCAAACTGTTATTGCCAATATCATGATAAAAGAAAATCCCTTACTAGACGCTTGTGGGGATTTCTGCGAAGAAACATCTTTTCCTGAGGGGGTGAAAGTAAAACAAAAAATCAATTATCTGAAGCGATGATTTAGGAGGTCATTGTGGTCATAAAGGGAGGCATGTCGGAAAGAGGGGAAACAATGGCTATTTGTCTTTCTTTTTATTCTTTACATCCTCCCTACACCCTATGCTTTGGTACATATTTGTATTTAGATATTGTATAATGTATACAATAACATCATCACCACTAAATGGAGATGAATGCTTTATGCAATAAATTAAAAAACAAATGCAACGCTTATATGCCATTAATGTTTTTAATGCCCCTTAAACGTATTCATAATTTCTGTATCCTTTATTTAATGTCTTTCTATGATGCCACCTTTGGTAACATATTTTAGTAGCATTTAAAACTCTTTAAGATTTGTTTTTCATAAGTCTTATCTCGATAATGCAAAGTCGAAGAATTACAAATAACAAATTAAACAATTAATAATTTTGAAGAATTAGTAATTTTTCAATTATCTTTTAAAGTTGACATGAATTTGTATTAACCGATGAAACAGAGAAATACATTTATAAGGATATAAAAAAAACAAATTATTAAACAAAAATATCAAAGAACTGTGTTAGGAAATAAGTTCTGTAGAGAAAGAGATGTAATAAATTAAAAAGAAAATATAAAAATATGTTTACCTATTTGGTTTAGACTCTGAAAAAATTAATTTATTGACTTCTGTTTGCAATTTTTTTTCTACATTCGTTTATAAAGGAAACCCACTTAAATCCACTAATTGTCCAAAGCACAACTGTTGTTTCCATGCTGAAACAGAAACCACTAAAGAATTATTGACAGCATGATAGTAACCAGATGAAACGTTCACAAATGAATGTTATGATAGGGAAGATTTTGTAATGGTTCAGGCTGTAACGTAATGTTGCTGACTTTCAATTGAAATAAGAAATCACTGAAAGATTCACTGATAAGAATTGATGATCACTGAAAAACGCTCTGAAAAGACTACTGCCATGAATGGGAAATACCGGATCATATATCATACAGCCCTGACTTAGCAACATCAGGCTTTCCTCTGTTTTAAAATTTTAGTATTTTCTAGATGGAAAGAGTTTGGAAAATGATGACATGTTGAATGAAACTGCTACTAACTGGTTAAGCGGTCAGGAGGCAGAGATCTTCGATGATGGGATCGAAAGTTGGTGCCACTACTTGATAAATATGTTTCAGTATGACTATGTTGAAAAATGAATAAATGATCAAATTTTAGTTTGTTATGCAATTTACACTCATAAATAAAGCTTCTCTTTTCCATCAAAAAACGGGTCTTATTTAAAATATGACCACCGTACATTTATTAAAATGCTTTTTTTGACCATCTTGTGTTAGACATCAAAAGAATTTCTTGCAATATCCGTTTTAAAAAACAATCACTATCGATGATGTATCAAAAGCTACATTCCTCCTACGTGTGTTGTATGTTATATTAACCTTTTCAGGAACGTGATCATATTCGATTCTCCCTTCATGGTTCACAGTGTTAAATGAGCTTTTTTGACTCCAGCTGCCCATGATTATACGAACATAATCTCGTATCAAATCACGAATTAATACGTATACGTACTAGTTATTCTTGGAGTTCGCAGGCTTGGGGAAACGCGGCTTCAGTTATTTAATCATTCCCGAAAGGGGTAAAGTTAACTATAGTAACTCTTTGTTTCATAAAATCCCATCAAGGAATAAAATCGAGCAACGATGGCTCAGGGGATAGAGCGTTCGCTTTCCAATGAGGTGAACCGGGTCAGAATCCCAGTCGATACGAATTCCGCATCCGGCTTGCACCGACCACAGTGCTGACGTGAAATATCCTCAGTGGTAGACTATCATGGGTCAGAGCCCCTTTGCAATCAGGCTAACCGTGGAAGGTTCTCGTATTTTTCCTCTCCATGTAACGCAAATGCGGGTTAGCTCCTTCAAAAAGTCCTCCACGAAGGCAAATTTCTCCCAATACTCGATCCAGGAGTTCCCTTGTCTTTTGAACTGGGTTCAAAATTACAAGGCCATGGAGTTGAACATTAGTAGTCGTAGACCTATAAAATTGGGTCGGCTGTTCAACGACGGTTATATATATATATATATAAAAAAAATGAAATTATAAAAATTTTCGTTTTTTTTTTTTCAATTCCTCAATGGGAAAGGAAACTTTTTTTCTTTTTTCTTCAATAGACACCATTATTTTTGTCATCAACAATCCCACAATGGAAAGTCAAACTATGAAACTCCCATTAAAGTATTGAGAAGTGATCCTGAAACTAAGATCTCACATTTCTACTCCGATAAATAAAAATGAAATCTCGTCCCCATACATCATCCCATATAATGAGAAGATACCGTAAAATAGAAAGAGTATGGACATCTAAATGACTGCTCTGTGGGATCCCGTCGTCATTATAGGCAACTATGGGTTCCTTTTATTTTTATGTTGTGGATCCGGGTAACTTCAGAAGATATATGCTTTCCGGAAAGAGTTCCGGGGAACCGTAATGACCCAGGAACTTTCTTTTAACGAGGCCAATTCACCCGCATTAGAAGAAAGAAAGATAGTACGTGATCTTTTCTTTTGTGCCACGTTAAAAATAACATTGGAACTCTTAGTTTGTTAGGATTGAGAGAATTTCCAGGTTTTGATTCGGGATTGGATGTTTTTGCTCTTTTCTTTATCTGTTATAAAAGTCACGTCAAAAGAACTCCTGTTTTTAAATATAATTTATTGATTACTTTATTTTTGAATTCTTGTTGGAACTAGAGAAACTGCTCACTTTTGTAAGGATTTAGAGTTTTTGTAAATACGCTGCTTTAAACCGGGGCTGTGAACTCGGAGCTGGAGTTAAAGAAAATTTTGAAGGAGTTGGAGATAAAAGTTAAATCCTGCAGTTTAAGAACGAGGAGAAAAAAAAGTTTTTGCTGTCATGATAATTAGTTAGATAAATACTTACAATTAGCTTATGGACGAAAAAAATTACTCAATATTGCGAAAAAATTTATGAATCAAATTCGAATATTTTTGAGCCTATTAATTGGTTGTCATTAATATCAATTTCATTTAGATAAGTTACTGATTTATAAATTTAAGTTACTAAGTTAAGTTTAAACAAATCTAGTTAGCTAAGTAACTAAGTTAAGTTTACTAATTTAGTAAGTTACAAAGCTAAGTTTAAATAATTTTATTCGGCTAAATCACTCAGTTGATGAAAAAAATGAGAATGAATTTATTTTATCATATGTAATAGATGCGAATTTAATATATTGATATTCAGTTAATTTCTCACAACAACAACAACTCACAACTTAAACAATTTCAATATTTTGAACAAATATATATTTTTTTAAATATATTTCCTTAATTGGTGTATTTTAATACAGCTAAAAACTTTAACTAATATACCGCTAACTCTAATCTTACATAAGTGAAAATGAAAATGCTTAATTAGAAATTAAAATATATCTAATAATAATATTAAATGTTGGTTGAAGCTTTAACTGAATATAAATTGAAATTAGAGTAGATGTCTCAGCAATGTCTGAAATTAGATTTTAAACAAACTTGGCTTGATTCTAAAGATTTTAAGTAACGTTAAGTCTGAGTTTTTTTAATGTTTTATAAATAACTTAAACATGCAGGGCCTGATTATCGCCTAGCCCCATTAGGCATGGGCCTAGGGCCCACAATTTCTGAGGGGCCGCAAAAATTTGTAAAAAGTCTAATGGAAGGTGGGATAGCTTTGTGTTGGTTTAAGTACTAAATAAAAAATAATTACAGCCTACAATATAAAAATAATTCAACTAATCAGTGACTTTTAGAAAAAATCACTGATTTCAATTGTTTGTGGTCACCAAACTGTTTTTATTTTGACATAACATTGTTTTGTTGTTTTATATTTTGCTTTAATTTATAGATACGTAAACTTTATCTTAGAAAAATAAGCTTCAATTGTCTGCTTTCAAAATTTCTTAGAATGTTTATCTTGAATCATGCAGTTCAATAGATTCTTTTCTACTGTTAGGACTAATTACTCAAAATATTATGTAAACTTAAGTAATTTAATTTCAAAATATTTTGTAAGGGGCCTGGAGAATTTGGTGGGCTTTGGGCTTGAATTTGTCTTGATCGGTCCCTGTAAACATGCGTGTAAATAAAAGACATGCAAGCAAATAAATTTTGCTTACCTAGCTAAAAATAAACTGCAGAAAATTTTTTAAAAAATTGTTTGCAAATGTGCAGTTATATTAATAACAGAAATTCAGCAGTAAATATTTCGTTGTCTTGTGATTGAAGCTAGTTTTGTCAAGTTGCTAGCTGCTAGTTTGTGGTTAAGTTTTGTCAAATGAATCATAGAATGAGGCTTAATTAGTTTATCTGGTGGTGCCATCTATTGTGAGAAATAGAAAATGCTGTAAATTTTTCTCTTAATCAGCTCTGTGGTGTTGCCAGCTAGGTGTGAATGAAAGATTCTTATTTTAAAAGCACGCGTCTGAAATTGGGGTATGTAGGACACTTGGAACTCTTCATGTGCTGAAGGAACGTAAGAAATACAGTCGAAGCTAGGATTCGAACCACCCTACGGCTACAGCATGTGCCTTGTTGCAAGGAGCTAAATGGCTTCCTAGCATGGGCTCAGTTGGAGTGGATAAAATTCTGGTTGTTTAAACGTATTGGTGAAATGAATCAATAAACTATTTTCTGACAGTTGACAGTTTGAATATCACCCTTTTTTATGATTATTTTACTGTTTTAGTTGAATATGGTAAGAAAAAATTAAATGAATTGTTATTTAACAATTTTTTTAGAGAAGCTTACAATGTAGATTAAAAGAACGACTAAAAGTCAATTAGAGTCTTTTGCGTTGTTTGCATTAGCTTCTGGATTTGTCCCTTTTTTTACGTTTTTAGAACATATTTTTAAAACAAACTAATCTATGAATCTTATGCTTATTTATATTCAAATACTAATATTAATAAGCATGTTTTAAAAAGGAAAGTTAATGATTTAGTTTAGAAAAGTTTATTTTTAAACAATGAAAAAGTTAATTTGATTTAAATAATATAAATTTATTTAAGAAAAATTTAAAAAACGGACTGAAAATTAAAAAAAAAAATTATGGATAGATTTATCACTAAAACTAAAAAATCTTGAGCTAAATGTCCATTTTGAAATTCAATAGGTAAATTCTTTTGATTTGAAGTTGTTTGAAACTCACACTAGCAAATTTAAGTTATTTTAATTGAATTCGAATACATAAAAACAATTTTTATTTTGTTATAATATTTTTTCCACATAACTTTGTATAAAAGTAATTTTTTTTAAGTCAAAAATAAATAAATAAAAATAAATTTAGTAATAAATTAAAAACAGATACTATATTTAAATACCTAAATTTAAGCAGATTTTAAAATATCTAAATTTTGTAAAAAACTTGCTTAAAAATTTTCGATGCCTCAAAATCATAAAGTAACTACAATTATGTCAAATGTATTTATTACTTATTTTTTTAATAATCTTGATAGTGTGTGTTATTTCTGTTTTCAATGTTTGGATATGTTTAGAATTCTAATCAAAATCTAAGAAAGTAATAATCGCAAATTAATATTTAATTAAGAAAATAAAATCCTAAGAATGTTGAAGAATTATTAACGAAAGAAGCGAGTTTGAGGACACCAAAATCGTTTGATCGCCGGAAGACTCTCTCACTGTAACAACAATGCAAAATAGCTATAGTTTTTCGGTAGATACATCAGTAAATATATTTATGAAGCAATCACTGCATAATTACGTCAAATTTATTGCAGTATAATTGTGGATTTAAAAATTTCGTTATTTTTTAAATTTATGATTTTAAAGGGATTTTACATAAACTGCAGTAATTTTGTAAGCAATAACTAAGAAGTTTTTCGAAATAAATTACAGAAAAAGTACTTCAGATTTACAGTGAAATAACTGAAGTAAGAGTTAAGATTGCACTACAGAAAATCTACTGTTGACTGCAAAATAACTTCAAAAATACTTCAGTTCTGTAGAAAGACTGCAGTTTACTTTAAGTTGGGATTCTTTTAAAAAAACAATGCTCCTCATCACCCTCATAGTTTGCCATACAGCAAAATGTGGACCAATGCCTTCCTCTGAAGATTTCTCCATAGCGATTTGTCTTAGAACTCAAATTTTTTTTCATTAATTGCAAAAAAATCAGACTCAAATGAATAAGCTCATCTCAACCACGGCCTTCCTGGCTTTCTTGTTCCAGTGGGTCTAAAAAGAAATATAATTTTCATTGTATTGTCTTCACTTATTCGAATCACGTGGGCCATCCAATTCATTCTATATATTTTTATGTATTTAATAATAACAGGTTGTTGATAAATCTTGTTCAGATCAAAGTTTCATCTCCTTCTCCAGTTATTGTTTTCACATTTACACCACCAAGTATACTCCACAAAATCTTTCTCTCAAATATTGCGATACAATTTTCCTCCAGTTCTGTCATTGTCCAAGCTTCAAGACCAGCCTGACAAGAGTTTTTACCACAATATTATTGACACTAATTATAATTTTTTTTAACATAATTGGTGTCAATAATAGTATGGCGATATTTTACTGTCCCCGACATGAATAAGTATCTTTTATTCATTAATTTTCATTACGTTTTGCTTTTTAGTACAGTGCTTATTTTCCTTCCATACTTAATATTTTTTTAAATTATTTAGTTTTATAGATATACTCTGCTAAAGAGTAACTATAAACAGCATGAACGTATATTTTTTTCAGATAACTTTAGAAACAACATTTAGGAAAGTAGCTATATACCATATGCCAAACAGGTTGATGCATTAAATAAAATTTATGCAGGCATCACATAGTGCATAAATCTAATCGTTAAGTTCTTAATGATTTAACGAATCATTTTAACTGCAACTTATAACAGTAATGGTAATTTGCACCATGAAATAATAACTGTAAAATGAATAATAAGCTTAAAGACTGATTTAAATAAGTATATCATAAAATGTAACGTATTAAATTTATATCGTGGAATAACATTAAAATGAAGGAACAATCCTTTTAGTTCTTCACTCAATTTAGAAAACAGCCAAAATATTAAAAAAAACGCATTAACAACAGAGTAGAATAACAAAAAGGAAGGTAAATACCTGGAAATTCAGTATAACATTAAAACAGCACTTCAACTTTATATATTCTTACTAAAAAGCAGATTCTATTCATAAAATCCAGTTACCTCCTGCAGAAGTTGGTTTTTGCTAGGAATAACACTCTGGAAAAGTGAAGTGCGACGTGGTTGGCAAAAGTATTTTATAGGAAAATAATATTTTTATGAGTATTATTAATTTTATGTTGATGACAACCAAGAAAATACAGAAATAAATGTGGAATAATCTTCCCATGTGGTTCTCTGACCAATAAAATGCACCGTCAACAAGGAAAAGCTGTGTTATGCCATTATGTTTTCATGTATTATCGAGATTATATAGAGGTACGTTTTATAATAAATATTATATTATGGCTTAAAACATCCTTTACATTACTTTTTTAAAAAGTATATTTTTTAAATGCAGCTTCTCAACATTTGAGATAAAATTGCAAAAAGAACTCTCATGCAAATCTGCAGAATTGAAATGAATTTTTTCCCAAATCTATTTATTTGAAATGTCATCGACAATGAAGAAGAAAGGAGCATTTTCATTGAAATCTTGACGATTGTGTACGTGCAGAGCGAGAAAAATATCTTAATATTCATTCAGAATAGAAGATGAGGATAAAGCGGTTATCGGTATCGAGAAGAATGCTAAGAGAGAAGTTTCAAATTCTTCTTTTTCTTGTTCTTGAAAACATACCTTTGAATCTAATTTAAATAAAAGAATTCTTACTCTTTAAGAATAAAGTTTATTAGATCCAGTTGTTTTCTACATTTGTAACTAAGGATAAAGGGAAAATGTAAATCTTAAGGGATACCTAGAAATAAACGTCACGAAATTTTTCATAATTTAAAAAAAAAAATTCGATCATGTGTGGAAGAAACTAAACTATGCTTCTATTTTATCTGAATCCCACAAATCACAAGATAAAATTTACCAATTTTATTTCCCCGTATAATAAATTGTGATTGATACTAAATATTTGAATGATTTCTTATCCACGATAGTTTCTTTTCCTGTTTATTCAACTTTAAAAAGATTTTGCCCAACAGCATGAAGCTTTGAATGCATAATTCTATTATAGAATTTTAATTGGATTAGTCTTCAAGAAATTGTGATTTGTAATTAATATATAAATAAAGATAAAAGAAAGAAGATGGGAATTTTCCAATTTAGTTACTGTTCAAAGTTTTTTAAATTATAATTTCAAAAAATGAAGAACACATGCTTAACTNTTTTATCAATTTTTATTTTGTTATAATATTTTTTCCACCTAACTTTGTATAAAAGTAGCTTTTTTAAGTCAAAAATAAATAAATAAATAATAAATTAGTAAAAATAAATTTTGTTGTAAAATTAAAAACAGATATATTTAAATACCTAAATTTAAATAGATTTTAAAACAATTAAATTTTGTAAAAATCTTGCTTAAAAATTTTCGATGCTTCAAAATCAAAAAGTAACTACAATTATGTCAAATGTATTTTTTTTTAATTTTTTTTTTAATAATATTGATAGTGTGTTATTTCCGTTCTCAATGTTTGCATATGTTTAGAATCCTAATCAAAATGTAAGAAAGTAATAATCATAAAATAATATTTAATCAAGAGAAAAAAATTCTAAAAAGTTGAAGAATTATTAACGAAGGAAGCCAGTTTGATTGCCGGAAGACTCTCTAACTTTAACGATAATGCAAAATAGCTATAGTTTTTCTGCAGATACTTCAGAAAATATATTTATGAAACAGTGATTGCATAATTACTTCAAATTTGCTGCACTATAGTCATGAATTTAAAATCTCATTATTTTTTAAATTTATGATTTTACAGGGTCTTTACTTAAACTACAGTAATTTTGTAAGCAATAGCTAAGAAGTTTTTCGAAATAAATTACACAAAAATTACTTCAGATTTGCTGTAAAATAACTGAAGTAATAGTTAAGATGCACTGCAGAAAATCTACTGTTGACTGCAAAATAACTTCAAAAATATTTCAATTCTGTAGAAAAACTGTAGTTTATTTTAAGTTGGGATTTTTTATCACAATACTCCTCATCATCCTCATAGTTTGCCGGACAGCAAAATGTGGGCCAATGCCTTCCTCTGAAGATTTCTCCATAACGATTAATCTTTGAACCCCAATTTTTTTCATTAATTGCAAGAAAATCAGACTCCACTGAATCAGGCCATCTCAACGGCGGCCTTCCTCACTTTCTTGTTCTAGTGGGTCTAAAAAGAAATATCATTTGCATTGTATTGTCGTCACTTATTCAAAACACGTGGGCTATCCAATTCATTCTATGTATTTTTATGTATTTAATAATATCAGGTTATTGATAAATCTTGTACAATCCAAAGTTAAATCTCCTTCTCCAATTATTGTCTTCATTTACACCACCACGTATACTCCACAAAATCTTTCTCTCAAACATTGCGATTTAATTTTCCTTCAGTTTTGTCAATGTGCAGGCTTCAGAAGCATATGTCAAGACCCGCCTGACAAGAGTTTTTTACCACAATACTATTGACACTAATTATAAAAAAAAAATTTAAATTGGCATCAATAATAGTATGACGATATTTTACGGTCCCCGAAACAAATAAGTACCTTTTCTTCATTAATTTTCATTACTTTTGCTTTTTAGTAGCGAACCTTTTTATTTCGATAATTAAGATTGAATTTAAATTATTTAGTGTTATATAAATACTCTGCTAAAGCGTAACGATACTCACTCAATATAGAAAACAAATCAATTTAGATTTTTCACTCAATTTAGAAAACAACCAAAATGAAAAAAAAACATTAACAACAGAGTAGAATAACAAAAATGAAGGTAAATACCTGGAAATTCAGTATAATATCAAAACAGCACTTCAACATCATATATTCTTACTAAACAGCAGATTCAATTCATAAAATCCAGCCAGTTACCTCCTGTAGAAGTTGGCTTTTGCTGAGAATAACACTCCGGAAAAGTGAAGAGCGGCGTAGGTTATCCCATATCCAATTTGGATGGCAAATATATTTTATAGGAAAATAATATTTTTATAACTTTTATTAATTTTATGCTGATAACAACCAAGAAAATACAGAAATTAATGTGGAATAATCTTCCCGTGGGGTTTTCTGACCAATAAAATGCACCGTCAACAAGGAAAAGCTATGTTATGTCATTATGTTTTTATGTATTATCGAGATTATATAGAGGTACGTTTTATAATAAATTTTATATTATGGCTTAAAACATCCTTCACATTACTTTTTTAAAAAGTATATTTTTTAAATGCAGCTTCTCAACATTTGAGATAAAATTGCAAAAAGAACTCTCATGCAAATCTGCAGAATTGAAATGAATTTTTTCCCAAATCTATTTATTTGAAATGTCATCGACAATGAAGAAGAAAGGAGCATTTTCATTGAAATCTTGACGATTGTGTACGTGCAGAGCGAGAAAAATATCTTAATATTCATTCAGAATAGAAGATGAGGATAAAGCGGTTATCGGTATCGAGAAGAATGCTAAGAGAGAAGTTTCAAATTCTTCTTTTTCTTGTTCTTGAAAACATACCTTTGAATCTAATTTAAATAAAAGAATTCTTACTCTTTAAGAATAAAGTTTATTAGATCCAGTTGTTTTCTACATTTGTAACTAAGGATAAAGGGAAAATGTAAATCTTAAGGGATACCTAGAAATAAACGTCACGAAATTTTTCATAATTTAAAAAAAAAAATTCGATCATGTGTGGAAGAAACTAAACTATGCTTCTATTTTATCTGAATCCCACAAATCACAAGATAAAATTTACCAATTTTATTTTTCCGTATAATAAATTTTAATTGATGCTAAAAATTTGAATGCTTTCTTATCCAAAATAATTTCTTTTCCTGTTTATTCAACTTTAAAATGATTTTGCCCAACAGCATGAAGCTTTGAATGCATAACTATATTGTAGAATTTTAATTGGATTAGTCTTCAAGAAATTGTTATTTGTAATTAATATATAAATAAAGATAAAAGAAAGAAGATGGGAATTTTCCAATTTAGTTACTGTTCTATGTTTTTTAAATTATAATTTCAAAAAATGAAGAGCACATGCTTAACTACGACTGTTGTTACTTTAAATGAACTAAGAAGTTGTAACAACTTCAGTTAGTATGTAATTCTGCTTATAATCATGTAATTATTTAAGTGCTTAACATAACTTATACATATTTACATGAATAATCACAAAAAATTGATGCTGAACAATATACTTGATATAAAAACTCCATTTGCTTCTAAAAATATAAAGATGGTTATAAAAACCGATAAGTTTCAAATGCTTAAGAACAGGCACTCATTCTCAAGACTAGCGAGACGACCTAATGTGAAGACAACAAAGGAGATTTGAAACAAGAAACGGAAAATTGTCAATGAAGAATGAATTATTATCAAAAGAATTTTCTCATTTGATAATAAAAATCAAATGAGAAAATCCACTTTAATCGAAAATATAAATAACTTAAGCATAATATTTTTGGTTGTATCAAGAAATAAAGACATTCATCATTTAAGTTTGAAATTATTTGAATATTTTGCTGAAGTTCTGTGAGAAAATTTGTATTTGTTATGAATATTAAAACACGCGAAAAAAAATCCGTCATGTAGAACCAAATTTCACTTCTTACTGCAAATTGCACCCACCTTGGTGACAGTCGACAATCACCAGACAGTCTTTCTTTTTGTTTGTTTTACTCATTTATAATTCAAAAAGTTCAAAAGGCCCCCTTTTTTTAACTCCCATGCTCCTTTGCTGAAAAGAAACTGATTCTTACGAACGTAATTAATTAATAATAACAATAAAGAAAAAATATTTTGATAGACATGTATAATACACTATATCTAATTTAAATCTGGTTAACTGAAAAGTATTTTTAAGAGTAGTATTTTTTAATTAATACAATTAATAATTATTTATTTTTCATTATATTGGAAAAGAATATTTGAAGGAACTGGAAAAAAATTAATTTATTAAGATGCTAAATATTTTAGAATTGGATAGAGTAAATAATTGAAGTAAATTTTCAGATAATTATTTTCTAAACCGTTACTTACACCTTTACTTTATTTTTTGTATTAGTTTCTACAATACACAATTGATGAAAAAGAATTTTACGTATTGGCTACATTTTAACAAAAGTTATTTTCATTTTGATTTCAGTTATATTAATCCAATAGAGAAAAATTCTAAATTTGATTCAGCACATATTTTAATTTAGTTAAAGCCTAATCTTTCGGGCAATTAAAACACTATATATTCTTCAATTGTTACTACAGTCATAGTACGATACATTTAAAATATATTTTACACCATGCTCGTTTAGAAACCTAATAATTTCTTTTTAGTTTTCACTCTTCTTCTTATTTACCGGCAGACATTTAAAGGACGGATTCCTCCTGAAAATGTTTTAAAGGGTTCGTGAAAACATTTCGAAAATTCTAAACACGTCACTTAACAAGTCTTCCTTTCTTTTTTCTTTTTTTTTCTTCTTTTTTTTTAATATTTCACTTTTGACTAACGAAAAAGAAGAGAAGCATAATAATATTACCTAATGAACAAAAATGAGTGAAAATACGGTGAATTTCTGGCATTGACATTTTTTCAAGACTAAAGAGGAGGATAGTGAAATTTTAACACGAATTAATTTTTTCTTTTTTACGTAACAAGATAATAAATGCACTTTCGAAAATATTGACATATGAGAGCTCTTACGTTGTCATTTTGGATTTCAGGTTAAACTTCGCCTTCTCGATGTTTTTTCATTCATAGCCAAATTTAATGCTATTATTTAACAGTACTTGGACTTTATATAAATGTGTAAAATAAAGCCGTTTAATTATTAGATTAGAGCGATTGATAACTGATAGAACTATAAATTTTTGCTGAAGTATATAAAGCAATAAAATGATGCCCCTAATCATTTTTGTCACTTAATTTAAAACTCTTCTTTTTCAGCTTTTATTTTTATTAAATTCACTCTCAACACACTTTTTAAGGCATCTCTCACAAAATTGTTTTCGATCAAAAGTTTTAAGGCTACTCTTCCGTTAGCAGGAGCAAGTAAATTAAAATATTTACTTATTTTTGTGTGGAGACCATTTTGTTTTAATAAAAAGGAATTTTAAACAAATAGTTGAATTTGCTTGCCATCATCTAATGGAAAAGTACCTTTCTGAGAGAAGTATTTTCTAATTAATACAACTAATAATTATTTGTTAATACCTAATTATAATTATTATTACTAATAATAAATATTTTTTTAACGAAGATACCGTTTATATATAGTTTTAATTGTTAAAGGTGTTTTATTGCTAGGCTGCTTGAATGAAAACTATATAGGTTGGTATGACTATATATATAAAGATAATAATATTAATAAATAAAAAACTCCGGGCAACTAGCGTTTTCGTCTCATCGCCAACTAACAAAAAGAAAGGAGGGAGGAAAAACAAACTTATTCTTCATAATTAACCGCCCGTTTTGCTTGTTTTCGTGCGAAGAAAACAGTAACTCACACCTGCTCTCTCTAATTAATTCAAATTAGTTTTCTCGGTGTTTGTTTTTGGTACTACAAAATGAATGAATTAATCCTCGGTTACTTTAAATATCGTTCTCTGTAACCCGTAACTTAATCTTCTCACATATTGATCCATCTGTTTCAATGCGGAGATCGTTTACTTCCTCAAGCGTTCGTGATTAATTGGAACCAACTAAAAGATTAAGTTACATTATCGGAGAACTTCTAATACATTCTGCGTTTAATTCGCTTTATATGTAAATAAGTTAGATCGGTGTATTCATATTAAGGCTTCGTAATTTATTTTTAAAGATTAAATAATATAGTTTTCAAACATGCAATCCTTTTTTTTTTCCTCAAAAAGTTTAAAGAAATGTTTCAGATAGAATAGCATAAAAAACATACTTTTTATAGTATTTTTCGTAAACGAGACGTTTTCGAGAAAAAAAAATTGGAAACGCCTCATGTATTGAAATGATGGGAAAAAAATATTATGGTGTCCACGTTGAGAGCAGAACCCCCGTTCAGCTGGTTATGAGATTGGCATCTTAACAATATCAGCTGAAGTATGCATCTAGCTTCAGAGGAGCTAAGGGCCTTCATAAGGCATGCACNAAAAAAAAAAAAAAAAAAAAAAAAAAAAAAAAAACGAATTTCTAATGGTTGGACGAATATTCTTTTTCTCTGCATTGTTTGAATATTTGTATAGATCATAGAATCAATTTAGACTCTATATTATGCCTTGATCTACGGGTCATGCAGTGTAACCAAAATAAGTCATCTTTGCTTATATCTAAAACAGCATTTGACTTCGGTTTTCTTTTTATAAGTAAATAAATATAAAAGTATCTAAGATTTCGATAAAATTTTCCTTTGTGTTTCCTAGTTTTGTTAAATTGTGTTTTTATATGTATTTAAGTAGCGGTTAAACATATTATTATTCAATATAGAAGAGGTTTAAAGAGATCGACATAAAAAAATTAAAACATTGTCGATTGATTATACTGCTTGAGGAAGCGTCACTACAGGTGTCTCTCATAAAAATTGCCGGATCAAAATACGGTATAAACACTGGCACTTTGGATGCATTATCTGTATAATCCATTTTAAAGTAAAATTTAATTTTACGGTAAAATGTTACACCATGATATTTATTTAATTAGAGGGGCTACTTACAGTAATATTTATTTAATTAGAGGGACTCAATGATTTTACTGTAATTATTGCTGTAAAAATTACGGTATATCAGATTTTTTTATTCGTAACATGCTTCGGTAAAAACGAATTTTACGCTCTAAGAAAGTATTGGTACTTTTTATTGTAATTTGATCCGGAATTTATTACAGTGTTGAGAAGAGAAGAAATCGACATAACATCTAAAGTGAATAGGAGACATTGAAGCCATTGAAAGAATTAGGACATTGAAGAATGTACAAAAAATATTTTCAGAACGAAAATTATTTTCTGTGAAATGTTGATTATGAGTAAGAAGAGGAGCATTAAAAGGCCTTGTCATCTGAGCTCAATAATAATTCAATGAAATAAAATAAGAAATTTTATACTTGTGAATTCGCTTAAACTTCCTCAAAACTTCCTCATTTTCATAAGCCTGTAAAGAAAGCAGCCACTTTTTTGTTATTATTGTAGAATCAACATGTTATTTAGATATTTAATGTAATTACTGAATATTTTTATTGATAAATTTCTAAGTTAACTAAGTTAACAAAAATAAAAATATATAAGTATTATTTAGTGAAAATTTTGCGTAAGAGCTACCGAGACAATTTCAATATCAAGTGAAAAGTTCTTAATAAAATTTGAAACTAATTTAATAAATTGTTCATCGTTCAACTAACAGAAGTTTTTTTTTGTAAAAAAATCGTAAATACCTGGAAATAAATTGAATTTGTATTTTAGATTTTACAAATATTTGCACAAAATAAGGTTGACAAATCTAATTTCATTAAAAAGAGGATTGAAATTAATTTAATAAATTTCTTAAACACATAAAAAGCGTGAGGATTGGTTTGAAAAAGGAAACAATGAAAAAGAATGAAGTGATAACAAACAAGTGTAGCAATTATCTTTGTACCATTTACTATATTTAATAAGGCTGAAAAAAATATTAAAATACGAATTTACTACCTTTTAAAAAGAATGGTTTTCGTTAGAAGTTATCAGACTGATTATTCGATTGTAACATTTTTGTAATAATATTTATTATGATTAAATGTAGTAAAACAGTGAGAGAAAATGTTAAAAAAGTATAATTTCCCACTCTCAGAAATAAAACTCTCACTTTTGATGATTCAGCAATTCTTGAGCAGTATTTCGTTATTTTTTAGAACCAATTTCTTTGCGAAATCACGTGATTTGTGACGAAACAGGAACTCTCAAATGTATGACGAAAATGTTTACCTAATTCGAAACCTCTTCCTATTGTAGGAGATAGTTAACTAGAATAAAGACTAGACAATCTAAAATAAACTGACGAATTACGCTGACCGGTTCGTATGGCGGGCGGTAAGAAACTTCTCTTATACGAGGAAGATCACGAGTTCCAATCTCTCATCGGGAATGGGTGTAATTTATTTGTCTGCACATATTGTGCCCTCGTTAAAGTGATTTAACAAAAAGTTAAATACATTAAGTGCTATAATTTTTATTTTTTTACGGAAAAAATTGAATGATGAAATATTTCTTAGAAATTTATTTCCTCGAAGAAGGGACGTTAGCTCTTTTGTCACTTAGATGAAAGTTTTGCTCGGAGCATATTCCTGGAAATGGTTTCGTTAAAAATGAAGACATTTTAGTGATCATAAGGTATCCATTTTTTTTTCAGTGAAATAAAGGCCCTTCTGAAGACTTCCCCCATATTTATTTACTATTTTTAAACATTATTTATTTTTATTTAAAAAAGGATATTTTTTTAATTTTACAGTTTATGATATTAAAATCGCTACAGATCGTAGTAGCCGAAAAACAATAGTGACTATTTAAATGAAGATGGTATTAAGAAGTCGCGCTTATCAGATAAGTATTTTTTTTTTATTTTTTTTGGCGATTTATCAAAAGTCTTGCCATATACAATGAAAAAAAGAGTGTCAAATTTAACATTATTTTTCAAAAGATAAAATTTAAATTACGTTACAAATTATGATAAACCTGAAATGATCTATAAGTTTTATTAAGCTATTTAGATCAATGCCTTAACTTTAAAGAAAAATATTTATAGAATATGATTTCCGTTCAAATGTTTTTACATTAAAAAAGCAGTTAACAACTATTTTTATTAAAAGGATTGGAGCATCAAACATATGTTAAAGAATTAAACTTAATAAAAATGTTAAGATACACGTACTACCTATAATGGCTTGACAGTGACTGGATGCAAAAATGATTATTTTTCTTATATAATTGTGTCCAAATAACACGTTTAGTCTTATTTAATGAAACAAAAATAACCCTTTGTTGCGAGACACGTAACAGAATACAAGTAACTGCATTATTGTTCTTTTCAAGTTACGAGATAAATTGTTTTTGTTCGTGTAATTCGTTTTTCGAGAATAAACAAAATCAGTATTTTCTGGAATTAATTATTTCAAGAGAGTCTCCTTTCAGTTTGTGTTGCCACTTTGGGGACTGACAAGTCCTTGATATATTTTTCGTCACTTATTCTCAGTTCGTTCTATTTTCCTATCGATTGACTCGTTCTTTGTTATTCGTAATCTCCTTCGTTCCATCAATGGGATTTATACTCGTTGCTGTTATTCAGAGGGTCGTTCGTAAAGTGTACTTGCAAGATTGAAAAGGATTAAAAGATTATTTTTCATTATCGAGTGAGATTAAGTGGTATTCGTTGTTTAAGCCTTTCTTGGAAGTATTGAAGAATCTTTGAATAGCGAAGATACTGATCGAACCAAACTGAATTAGATTGGTAGTAATTACGCCTTTAGCTTGCACAACACAAAATGCCACTCAGTGATCGGATATGAAAAAGGCTGACTAAAAGTTTGAGAGAAAAAATATTACAAAGCCTTTTCTTATTCATAACTATTCTTAGATATTTCTAAAACAAAGGTAACATTTTATGTCATCTTTTTTATTATATATGACAGCCGGTTAGTAAAATGTTTAGAAATTTCACTTTCTTACTCACATAACATTTTTGAAAACCCAAATTTCTATCTCAGGTCATTTTAGAAACTCCGTTGAATTTAAAAATTGTTTTTGTTTTACAGCGCTACGATTTTAAGCGTTTTCGTAAAAAAATAAAATAAATATTTATATATATAATTCATATAATCTATTATCTTATCCTACTTAATATATTTTTCATTTCATCTTTCATTTCGAATTCAAATATATTTCTTGTATTTTCTCCTCATATTAACTTNTATATATATATATATATATATATATATATATATATGTATGTATATTGACGCTTTAATTATAAGCAAAAATGTATTTGGTATCTTTTAACTATAAAAAAAACAGTGTAGTAGTTATAAAAAAAACTGTTGATAATCGGAATTATATTTGTACTAAAATATAAATCAGAAAAGAATATGAAGAATATGAAAGAATATGAGAAAGAATTAAGAGTAATTGATTTTGTAAATTAAAGAAATCTCAATGATGAATAGCTGTTTCTCATAGCTCCAAATAACTGCAAATAAGTGCAAATTTGAAAAATTATTGTTTGGAAGTGAGCCGTGTTTGGACGATTTTACCTCTAACGCAGAAAAAGAATCCGGTGTTTCATGCTGTATTTCATAATCATAAAGTACATAAAGTGCTAAATATAATGTTTTAAACTTATTTTGGCCTAAATTAATACAAAATAATGAAAAAAGCATGAAAAATGTAGTTAATAAAAAAATCGAAGTCAGACGTTTAAAGTCTGAAAAAGAATTAGGCGTTTCAGCATGAAATCTATTTTAAAGTATGTACTGTTTATTTTATCTATTGAAAAGTTTCTACATTAAACTTCATTCATGAAATAAAATTTTATTTTTACTAGAGACAAAAAAAAACTTTATTTCCAACTTTATAATTTTTATAAATTGAAATACTTCTGCAAATTTCAATCAAAACCTACAACAAATAATTGATGCTCACAGACTTTAATACTATAAAAGAATAATAGTTAGTAAAATATCACCAACTAAGTTTTTTTTACACCACCATATTAGACTTTAATATTCGTTATTCGTTACATTTCATGTTATTCATTATATTTCGTCATATATCATCATATTCGTTATATTTCATGTTCGTTATCAGAGAAGACCGCTATATCTTAAAAATTACATAATATACAATAACTTATCAAAAGGTGTTTTGAAATATATAGAAAACGTTAGGATTTTCTTTTTAAAAAAGTTGAGTTTTTTTAAATGTGTGCACCATTTAAATATATTTAATTATAATTTCTTTTAGGATTTGAGAGAACAAACTTGTTTGCAAACTTAATGAAATAATAAAAATAAAATCTGTATTATTTATATTTCAATAAAATAAATCGCAATATGGTAAAAAAAACTAAGTTAGTTTTAGATGCCTAAAAGCAACTTATTATGACATATCGTGCCTTTTGGTTTCGGTCATCAGGAAAGTTTCTTTGCATTTTCCAAAAGTAGAACATGCAATTTTAACGAGGAGCTTAATTATTTTAAAATTTGAATAATTTTTTTCGATATTCGTTATCGCGCTGCCATAAAATCTTTACCTTCTGAAACTAATTAATTTAAATGAGATCCTCTTTCTCTTGTGTTTGTGTTGCCACTCTAGAGAAATGAAAGACTTAATCCTTTGTTGCACTCTTTGTTACTTAATCTCTTCTGTACGTCCACTCTCTTTATCGATTCTCTCCCTCTTTGTAATTCCGTTCGAAAAGTGTACTCAATTAATTAGGATCTAGTACTGGGATTAACTTTTATCATCGAAAGAGATCAACTACTATTTTTAACAAACTGTGACAAATTGCTTCAGGTTTCGGTTTAATATCTCAAAGTGTAGCATTTTCCCCTTTGAAATATGTACATATTATATATATTAATAATTGCGTTTTAATAATTGCATGTTTTGCACGAATTTATTTGCAATACTTTTCATATATTTAAACAAACATGTAATGGGTTTTAATTCAATAGATTTTTCATATACTTCCTATTTGTATTTATGTTTAACGTATTGCATTGCAATGTTAACCCCTCCATTGATACACGAACATAAACAAGCGTAAACCGGTTTCAACCACATAAAAACAATAAGGCTGTATAGTACATATAACCTGATAATTAAGACTTTACATGAAATCTTTTAGTGAGTCTAATAATTTGTCCAGGGACCGTATATATATATATATATATATATATATATATATATA
>NC_092205.1:27656219-27680528 GCF_043381705.1 Parasteatoda tepidariorum | reverse complement strand
ACAGTCACTGCAAAGTGCATTATATATATTGAAAGTTTCTTCCTTTTATAAAGCTTTGTTCAATGTTATAATTATGACTGCCAATCAACTAGGTTTAGGTTTATTTGATAAAATAATAAAAAAACGCTTTTAATTAAAATGCATCAGTTGAAGAAGATAATTTTACTGTTAACTAACTAAATATCATGTTTCTTTTTTTTAAATATTCCTTTAATAACAGATTGGTTTGAAATTTGTTTTTAAATTAATTTTTCGCGTGTACACGAAATCGCATCCAAATTTCAATACGATAAAGATTAGCAGTTTGAGAGCATAACTTTCAATTTTTGCATGTGTTGTAAGTTTAAGAAATCTATAATAATAAAATAACGATTTTGTCTACGTCTTATAACTCCAAAATCATTTGTGTTAGCTGCCCGAAATTCAGACAGCGATTGCTAGTTTCAATTTCAGCGTCAGTTCCTAAAAATTGGTCAAAGATTTCAGTCAGTCAGCCGCGCGGAAAGGATGTAGAAAAATTAATTTTTCTCATAGGTTAAGCTGCATTAGACAATTTTGTAAATCAAATGCAGGCGTTTTTTCTTTTCATTTAGTTAAACTTTTTTTTACCGTTCCAGTCGTAAGTCTGCTTTCAGCCACTGAAACAAAGGACTACATACTGACCTTAAGAATATTAAGATGCGTAAGATGGCTTCTCTTTACTTACCTTTCTACTGGAAATTCATCAATGATCAATCAGTTAGTTACAGGTGCAGCCAATAGGAATACGTTTCCATTGGAATAGGAATACGAATCGTCCAAAAGGAATAGAGCAAGCAAAAATGGATTGAATAATAGTGGAACACTGATTTATTTCAGCCTCTGAATGGGACATCTCTTTTGAGCAATATTGTTTGCTTAAATTGATAGGCTTTGGAGACATATATTTCAATTATATATTTCAACATTATATATTATTAGGAGACATATATTTCAAGACATATAAGGCTAATTGCTTCAATGTAATAACTCTTTTCCTCTATTCTTAAAACAGGCTGAATTTTTTTCTCATAATTATTCGAACTATGTTTGCCAAGAAATAATTCCTACAAGTAAAACAACTATGCATGAACTAAATATGATAACTGCAAAATATTAATTAAAGTAAGTATAATTATTTATGTCTATATGCTTACAATTCCCGCAATTTATAACCTAATTTAATTATTAATATTTCATACCACTGAAAAACGGTATCGTCTAAAATGAATGCTTAAATATTGCTCAGGATACTTTCTTTAAGTTAAAAAGCATAAAAATCGAGCATCATTTGCCGAAAACAGTTTTGAGAATTAATAAACAATTAAAAGTTAAAATTAATTGTTTGAGAACATTCCCCATACGGTAGTTTGGTATCAAGCGCACAATTTATATTCCTTGACTGTAATTAACTCCGTGTTTCACCAAGAGTCACACATTGTTCAACTAATTAATTTATAACTAGTCTCAGGAGAAATGCAACAAAGATTCTGACATTGTGC
Organism: Parasteatoda tepidariorum; assembly: GCF_043381705.1. Lineage (NCBI taxonomy): Eukaryota > Metazoa > Arthropoda > Arachnida > Araneae > Theridiidae > Parasteatoda > Parasteatoda tepidariorum. The sequence goes on along the minus strand of NC_092205.1, from coordinate 27,679,008 downwards.
GAAGGTTCTGATCTTTTGTGTAGCATTATCCTTGTAAGTATATTTGAGTGTCTGTTTTCACTGGACTGCAGATGTCCTTTTTGTATTGTTAACTTAAAACATAAAAATAAAAACTATTACCATTGCAGGCTACATGCTCGAAAATGAACGAAAATTAATTGTTGTAGTGAGTTGGTCAAATTTTTTACCAAGATCGAGAATCATGAGATTTACATTATTCAACTACTCACACCATAAAATTAACTAGAGAAAATGTTTAAGAAAACATGTGCTGAAAAATTCTGTAAATTTCAATGGCAAATCATTGTACTCAATGGCGCAATTGACGCATTGCGCCATTTTTTAGGTGCTTTTAATTCCGTTTCTGGATTAGCGAATGTTCGTAGAGATTCAGTGTCTTTAACACTTTATCTCATTCACTAAAAAATAAATTGTTGTAATTGTAGTTCATTTACGTCGCTCTAGAGCTGTACAATGAGCCATTGGCGACGGTCTGGGAAACATCCCTGAGGATGATCCGCAGACATGCCATCACAATTTTGATCCTCTGCGGAGGGGATGGCACCCCCCTCTGGTAGCTCGATGACCTGCACGCGAAGTCGAGCACTTTACGGTAGAACAGTTTAACGAGGACAAATACCGCACACCCTCGGTCCCTACGCAGACTGATCCAAGTGATCACCCACCAGCACATTGACCGCAGACAGTGAAGCTTGACTTCGGTGATCAGCTGGGAGCCGTGTCTTAACGATCAGTGTTCACTACGGGACAATAGAAAATGAGATCACATCGAATATACATATTGCCGTGCAATTGAAAAATCAACCTAAGGGACAAAAAATTTAAAATTGAGATTTTTACACATTTCTCATCTTTATATACTAAGCTACCTATAGCAAAAAAAATTTCTTTAAATAAATTTTACTTTATCTGATTTTTTAAATTCTATTTTACCGTTCAACATTAGCAAACATTAGCAAAAAAAGTATAAATAGTTTCTCGAAATAAATAGTGAAGCACTTACGTTGTTTTTTGAATTGCTGGGCAGCATAGTTCTACAGAAGGAAGTAGATAGATAAATTAAATTATCTGACTTTTTTAAAATTCGATTTCATAAAAACTGTTTGATCAAATATGGTTCAAATTTTGTACATTGCGATATAGAATTACATCATTTAAAAAGATATGAAAATTTGTTTACCTCGCAATCTAAAATATTTGTGATTGATATTAAATAAAATAACAAACACTTATTAAAAGTTATTTTTTGGGTAGAGTTATTTTTTGATTAACAAATTTTATAATTGCGAGCAAATTTTCAATTCGAGATAGAAGTTCTCGAGATATGGTGAAATACGCAAAAAGTAGATTAATATTTCAGAGTCTAAATTTTCAATCGCTCTCCTGACCAAACTATTGCGATAATATTTGACCACCTCCTCGAACCACTGAAATTGAGTCCTAGTACATGAAATTCAATTCATTAGATTAAAAGTTATCTGGGGTTTTCTGTATACTCTACGAAACACTGTTTAAAATCCGTCAAAACTGATAGAGTGTTATATGATCAATATATATGCTTCTTAATGTCTTCTTTTGATAACATAAACGAGTTTTGTTGAGAATTTATTGCACATTCTATTATGCAACGTCTCATATTATAATCAGAACTCGAACAGAAGCGATGCAGTTATTTGCATACAAATCCAATAAACGTTCCCATTTAACATAAGTTATACAGTCACTGCAAAGTGCATCATTCTCACCAGCTGAACGAATCCCTTTCAGAATTTTAAGCGTACAAATATTATAAAATATTCTAACTATCTCAAATGGAAGTATTAAGATCGTTTAAAATTAAGACTAAAAGGGAAGATTTAATCTAATTACGTACTTAATAAATTGAAACTGTTGGATTATTAAAAAACCTTTCACCACTACCTATCAAAATAAAATGCGATCAAATAAAAATTCGATCAAATAAAAATAGTTAAAGAACATCATATAAATTTTTTTAGACATTTCGATGTTAATTTTTTTAGACGTTTTGATGTTTAAAGTACTTAATCTATTTTTGAATTGTTATATATTATTCAAAATAATGAAAATAATAAATGTATTTTTTCAATATTTGTTTATTTTAGCTTACTTTCATAGTTGCTTTTGAAAATTTAAATAATCTTATGCAGAAACTCGCAAAGATTACACAGAAAGTAATTTTAATAGGAAAGCGAGGGATTTAAAAACAATAGAATATTTTAATTGCTTCATCAAGCACGAACTAGTTTGTAGGGAATAATATATCGGATGAATTGTTTCCACGGTTTAGCTGATACATGTGCACTANGTCCACTATTACTTATAAAAGTGCAGGCCATATGGCTAGATTCTTAAGTTCTGATAAAAGTTTTATGAGAGATCCATTTGCTTTAAAAATTTCTACTTTGGTTCGCTACCACTAGAAAGAATTATTTTCAAAATCCTCATAAGTTGGAGGGTATCCGGTAGAACAGTTTAACCTTCTCTAATCATGGTAACATTATTGTAAAGCTACCACAACGACTGCTTATATTCAAGATGTTTTTAACTCATTGTTGTAATTTCATGATGAATGGGATAGGGGCCGCTGCGCGGCCCAGGTGCCCAGTTGTTTTTAAATAAAGAAAAAGAAAGAAGGAACAGTTTAACGAGGACCAATACCGCACACCCTCGGTTCCTACGCAGACTGATCCAAGTGGTCACCCACCAGCACACTGACCGCATGACCGCAGACAGTGAAGCTTGACCTCGGTGATCTGCTGGGAACCGTGTCTTAACGATCAGTGCTCACTGTAGGACAATAGAAAATGAGATCACATCGAATATACATATTGACGTGCAATTGAAAAATCAACCTAAGGGACAAAAAATTTAAAATTGAAATTTTTACACATTTGTCATCTTCGTATACTAAGCTACATATAGCAAAAAGCGTTTTTTTAAATAAATTTTATTTTATCTGATTTTTTAAATTCTACTTTACCGTTCATAGCATTAGCAAAAAAAGTATAAACAGTTGTCCAGCCATTTATTTTTCTCGGAATAAATAGTGAAGCAATTACGTTGTTTTTTGAATTGCACGGCAGCATAGTTCTACAGAAGGAAGTAGATAGACAAATTTAATTATTTGACTTTTTTAAAATTCGATTTCATAAAAACTGTTTGATTAAATATAGTTCAAATTTTGTACATTGCGATATAGAATTACATCCTTTAAAATAATATGAAAATGTGTTCACTTAACATTTTAAAATTTTTGTGATTGATATTAAATAAAATAACAAACAATTATTAAAAGTTATTTTTTGTTTGTTGTTATTTTTTGATTAACAAATTTTATAATTGCGAGCAAATTTTCAATTCGCTAAGGAAGTTCTCGAGATATGGTGAAATACACAAAAAATAAGATTAATATTTCAGAGTTCAAATTTTCAATCGCTCTCCTGACCAAAGTATTGAGATAATATTTCCCAAATTGCGGTTAATCCCAATATATTTTGAGAATCAGAAAGTCAAAAAATAAAGGTATGCTTATTCAGCAAAATTAAGTTTTTGTGTCGTATTTCGTAACATAAAATATCGCCTGCAAATTAATTAGTATATTTGAGAACACCTTCTCGAACCACTGAAATTGAGTTCTAGTACATGAAAATCAATTTATTAAATTAAAAGTTATCTGGGTTTTTCTGTATACTATACGAAACAATGTTTAAAATCCGTCAAAACTGATAGAGTGTTATTTGATTAATATATATGCTTCTTAATGTCTTCTTTTAAAAACATAAACGAGTTTTGTTGAGAATTTATTGCACATTCTATTACGCAACGTCTCATATTAAAATCAGAACTCGAACAGAAGCGATGCAGTTATTTGCATATAAATCCAATAAACGTTCTAATGTAACATAAGTTATACAGTCTCTGCAAAGTGCATCATTCTCACCAGCTGAACGACTCCCTTTCAGAATTTTAAGCGTACAAATATTATAAAATATTCTAACTATCTCAAATGGAAGTATTAAGATCGTTTAAAATTAAGACTAAAAGGGAAGATTTAATCTAATTACGTACTTAATAAATTGAAACTGTTGGATTATTAGAAAACCTTTCACCACTACATATCAAAATAAAATTTATTTATTTCGATTAAATAAAAATAGTTAAAGAACTTCATATTATTTTTTAGACATTTTGATGTTGATAATTGGAAAGTACTTGATTTATTTTTGAATTGTTGTATGTTATTCAAATTATGAAAATAATAATGTAATTTTTCAATATTTGATTTTTTTAGCTTACTTTCATACTTCCATTTGAAAATGTAAATAATCTTATGCAGTAATGATGCAGTAACTACCAAAAATGACTCAGAAAGTAATTTTAATAGTAAAGCGAGGGATTTTAAAAAATAAAAAATTTTAATTGATTCATCAAGAACCAATTAGTTTGTAGGGAATAATACATCGGATGAATTGCTTCCACGGTTTAGTTGACACATGTGCATTATTCTGTCAAAGTTTTTAATGGCTGTTTAGCATACATTTGGCAAATTTCAGCTGACATAGCTTTCAATGTCTTTCTTCAAAACATAGCAGGTTGCTGTTTAAAAAGAGAGAGTGAAAGAGAAAGAATTCATGATCTGGGCGACTGATTTCACTCCGATCGAATTGTAAATATACGACTTCCTTAAAATTCGATTTCTCAACAGCTATTCAACTAATTTTGCTCAAATTTTGTATTTTTTTTATATGTAAATTACATACTTTAAAATTACGTAAATTGGATATGCCTTACAATCCAAATTTTTTCAACTATTATTGAATAAAATAATAAAAAATGATAGATATTTACTAAAATATATTTTTTTGCATGGAATTACTTCTGGATAAACGAATTATATAATTCTGGCCAAACATTTTTCAATTCATTTAAAAAGTTGTCGAGATATGACGAAAAACGCAAAAAGTAAAATTAAAATTAAGGGCTCCTAACTTTGGCTCGTTGTCCTGACCGAACTATTTGGATCCATTGAAAAAAGATATGTTTGTCCAGAGAAAGTAAGTTTTTGTGGATGATTTCATAATTTAAAATATCGTCTACACTAATTAATTAGGATATTTGAGGTCACTACCTCAAACCATTAAGAATGAGTCCATGAACGTGAAAATCCGATCATTAGATAAGTTATTCAAGGTGGTCCGATTTTTTTTAATATTTATTATTATTATTATTTTTTTGTTGCGCTATGTACTCGGAAAACAATATCTCCACTATCAGCAAGTTCAGACGCGTAAATAACTATAAGTATGAAACTGTGCTTTCAAGCACATAAAACTTTGTTTAACTGTTATTTCTTTAAAGTTGAGTTTGATCTTCATTACTTTTCTGCAAAAATATTCACCATAAGCAATATCGCACTTAATTGATCAGAAACTTCAAAAATATACTAATTGGAAATAACAGTCGGCATGTGTCAAGCGTTCAAAAAGAGGCGTCCATTTTCAAGACTTGACAGATGTGAATGACTCTCCTCATACTTCCGTCTCATTCACGACTGGCAAGTCTTGATAATGGGGGCCTATTTTTGAGTGCTTGAAACATGTCGACTATTATTTCCAATATGTATATAGTTAAAGCGAATGAAGTTTTTTAATCATGTAACTTTCCGCTTCACTTTCTTGGAAATATTTATTTAATACCTCCTATGTTTACATAATACTGGTTTTTTTTTCTGCATTTCTCTAGAATATGTAAAATAAACATTTTTCTCCTTATCTTGAAACTTATCTTGGAAAAAATTCTTATGTGGAGGAAAAGTTGGATTCCATATTTGTCATCGGATAATCGAATGATAATCCCTTTTCATTCCTGGCATTGCTATCTTTTTTTCATAACTCAAGTTTTACATGCCTGCATAATGAATGATAGTTGAAATCTACTGAATCTCAAAAAACATCACATTTAAAACCTTTATTGAACTTAATAATTCGAATTCAAGTTCATCTTTTTATATCAAGCCTTAGTTCCTTTCGTAGAGTTCCACTAATATTTCTTTCAATACAAAAGAAAAACGCCAAATAAAGAAACTTCTCTTTTTCTTGTTCCATAAAAAAACTAAAGAAAATGGCGAGGGTTATCGATAACTGGTGTTCTAAGGCGAACATAAAATTCTAACAGGTTAAATGAGAGGTGACTGTTACGAACACAACATATGGCAGACTGTCCGATCCAATTCTTTCTTTCCAGTTTCTTCCAAGAAGTTTTTCTTCTTTTCAAAAGTTTGTGGATAGAAATTTCTTTCTGTTGTATCACAGAAGAAAAGAAAATTGTTCTTTTTGACGTGCACAACAATTTACCGAGCGCTTAGGAAAGCAAGTCTTTAGAGTATAGTTTGTACTCATATCAGAAAATATTCGGTAGGAAAGGATGGATCATCGTAACCTGAAATAAATTAGCTCTATAGAGCTTTTTTAACAAGAAAATAGTGCATTTAAATACTTTAAATACTATGCTCAATATTTAGCAATGATTGAAAAAATCATTTTATTCCTAAATGCTATCTATTTATGATAATTACATACTATACTCATTTGAATTTTTCGTTACAAATATGTTAAAACATGTTTCACAATTTCACGCAATTTACGAAACATTAACGTACAGTGCGCAAAATAAACATACGATATTAACTGCAAGAGTTTTTTTTTCCTTTTTTTCCTCAATCTCTTGTCTCATAGTAAATTCAAATGAACAGTGCGCAAAAAACAATTACAAAAAATGAAACAGACTACCCTGAATAACTTTTGATCTATTGATCAGATTTTCAAGTTCTATGATTCAATCTTAATGGTTCGAAAGGGTGATCTCAAATATGCTAATTATAATTAGAACAGACGGTATTTTAAGTTACGAAATCAGACACAAAAACGTACTTTGACGTTTTGCACGTATACAAAAACTCTGCAAAATATCTTTTTTTCAAATGATTCAGATTTTTGACCCCCCCCCCTAAATAAAGGGGGTAGCTGAAATCTGAAAAATATGGTCCCACTTGTTTGATCAGGATCAGGAGAGCTGCGTAAAGCCTGGACCCTTTAATGTTAATTTTACTTCTTTGCGTATTTCGCCATATTTCGAGAAGTTTTTAAGCGAATTGAAAAATTTTTGAAAACAGTTATAAAATTCATTTATCCAAAAATAATTCCAAGCAAAAAATAACTTTTGGTAAATATTTCTTATTTTTCATTATTTAATTTAATAATAGTCGAAAAGAGTTTAATTGTAAGGTATACAATTTCTTATATTATTTTAAAAAATGTAATTTTATAAGACAAAATACAATATTGCATTGAAATCGATCGAATAGTGCTTGAAAAAAACAAATTTTAAAAAAGCCGTAGACGTAAAATTCAATTTCCTCGTTTGATTATTAATATGTGACCCTTATGTTTTATTAATAATATTTTTAATATGTGAGTACAATTTTTACGACATTTTTGACAAAGATTCTAAAAAGGATGATCTTTGCGGAACATTAAATTTACTGGTTAAGTCAAGGATGCCTATTTTTCGAATGAATGTTTTATTGTTCAAAAAAGAAATCGAGCACTGTTCTTGGTTATAATCTTTACAAATTGTGGGTTAAAATAAATTATACAATATTGAAAAGCTTCACAAACATGAAACTTTTTCTCTTAAATTATATAGAGCGTAAAAAGCAGTTCTCATGGAAATACAATGGAGCTTCCTATTAACGTCTATGCCGGATTTTTAGTAGGAAAATTAAACATTCTAAACCAATTTGATTTTTTTTTTAAATTTTGATTCTTTAAAGACAAATCTGAATAAAATATGTTAAAATATTCATTGGAACCTAAAAATGCCGAAGCTCAGTTGCATTGAACTTTTGTTTTGAATTGAATTCCCTATTCCGAAAAAAAAATCTTTATTCCAGAAGCATGGAATAATTCTGACTTTATGATTCGACATTCCGCTCACCATAAATAATTCAGAAAGTTTAAATTGGGTGGAATCAGAATACATTTGAATTTTTATTTACATATTCTCAATGATCACATATTGAATGAAACATTTACTTTTCTTAGAAATGTGTTATTATAAATTTGCTTTAAAATCTAATGTGTTAATAGAAATGGAAATAAAACTTATGTTAATAAATCGAACTACAGCGCAGTTTTAAATCGTGGTTGATTAATATTTCCTATAAAGATACTGGATCAAATAATATTAACTACTAAAACGATTATTTTAATACCGGAATTAAATATATATCTCAATTTTCTTATAAAAATTTAAATAAAACAAAAATTTACTTTTAAATGATTGCATCAAATTACTATAGACTTCATGCGTTATTTTAAGACAAAATAAAATATATAAATTAAGTTCTGGAATGTTTCATAATTCTTAAACGTTTATACAAATAAAAATTTATAATGACACTTGTAAATCATAATTGCAACAAATATAATATGCATATATTTGTGACAAATTTTCCAAACTTAATTTTGCAATTAAAACGACTACCAAGCTTTTTTTTTTATCATAGTAATTTTTAGAAATAATGTTCTTACGAACAAGTATTGCGGTGAATAACTAATATTGCGGTGTTTTTTAAATTATTATGATTAAAATTAATTATTCTTGAATTTTTCCAAGAATTTAACATTTTCAGCTGTCTGTCTTGTTTGTTTTAAATTCAGAAATTTTCTTTTAAAGAGGACCCAAAGCCTTTTTTTAACATCCTTTCTATTTGTGAGTTCGTAATTTTTAATGCTGTAAGAAATAAATCGGGATAGTTTGAAATGTATTTAGTATAGATGAAGATTACTTTGACCACTTAAAATAGGAAAAATCAATATGTTTTGTCACTTATGTGTGAAGTTCAAAAAGAAAAATTTACACCTTGATTGCTTTAGAACATCTGCAGCATGAAAAACGGTAAAAAATTCCCAGAATCGCTTGTATTGATTCGAACACAATATGTCTGCTTTTTTACAAGTATTAATAATAACCTTTCATTAAATACCGCATTAATTTATTTTGAAAAACAAACGCTAAAATAAATTGTATGAAATTATCACTATTGAATTTATATCTATAACAGGGATTATCCCCTGATTATTTTATGCCATTTAATTAAAAACCTGAAATCAATTACATGCATCATCAAATTCAAATGTTTCAAACAAAAACTTGCAATTTGCTTTTATATTTTTAAGATTAAACCATATAAATTATCTAGTGAAAGTATATGTTTTTGGGTAATGTAATGTCAAAATCGTAGATGGTTCATTTTGTACTGTGTGAGTAGAAGATGGGTAACATTTTAGCTAAAATTGGTAAACTATTTCAACATAAACTTTTCGTCCCTTTTCTGAAAGTAATGCAAGATTTCAATCATATATTTACGATTCCCATGTACAATGGGTTTCAACACCAATGTAACTAACTTGAAAGGAAAATAGAGCACTATGTACAGTGGGTTTCAACACCAATGTAACTAACTTGAAAGGAAAATAGAGCACTATGAAACAAATTTTTGAAGGAAATAGAACACTATGAAACAAACGTGAGAGGAAAATAAAATACGATGAAACAAACTTGAAAGGAAAATAGAACAAGAAGAAGCAAACTTGAAAGGAAAATAGAACAAGAAGAAACAAACTTGAAAGGAAAATAGAACCTGATAAAGCAAACTTAAAAAGAAATGGAACACAATGAAAAAAATTAAAAAGGAAATAGAACACTATGAAACAAACTTGAAGGGAAATAGAATATGACCAAACAAACGTGAATGCAAAATAGAAGAAGAAGAAACAAACTTGAAAGAAAAAAAGAACATGATGAAAAAACTTCAAAGAGAAACAGAATATAATGAAAGAAGCTTGAGAGGAAAGTAGAACTTAATGAAACAAACTTGAAAAGGAAACATAACACGACGAAGCAAACTTAAAAGGGATATAGAACGAGAGGAAACAAACTGGAACATAATGAACTAAGCATTTTCTTTCCAATATACGACGAAATCGCAAATGCAAAGAACAATTGCTACAGTAGATCAACGAATCAATTTAAAGAAAATGATAAAAAATAAAGTATGCAAAAACAATAATGAAATTTTAAAATGAATTTGACTTTTTAATGCTAAAAAGTAAGAACATCAATTAAATACTTCCCCAAATAAAGCAGTTTAAAGTTATATATTTTTATTGTAACTATTTTTAAAATGTTTTATCTAATTATTAAATCTCTGCAACTTCTTAACCGGTTCACATCAAATTTTGTGTTTTGTCATAAAAAACAAAAACTATGCTAACACACAAGCTGAAAACGTTTTATTATAAGTTTTGTTAACTTCAGTTTTTAACATTTTCTTTTATTTGATTTACTGGAAAAGAATCCTCTGTAGCAGTTCCCTTTGAATTTGTGACACCGTGATCTATGACATGGCCAACTAAAGCATGGCCAACTTGCTCTGTTTTTCTTAAAATCTTTCAAAATTCATGCATAATATACTTAACACCCATGTAACGACACCAATGTCTGTGGTTAACTATTTTACTAATTTTTGAGCTGTCATCTGTTTCTTAATTCGATAAATAACATAGATATTAAACCCTTTTACAATATAATTAGTATTATCTAATTAAGTATTGTAAGTAATAAGTATTTAAATATAATTAATATTATCTAATTATTCTGGTTAACTAGTATTATTATTATCTAATTTAAATGTTGTAAACAGATTAATAAGTTAAGATTATTCATTAAAAGTTTTATAAAATATGTATTTATTTACATTATTTTTCACGTAACGTGAGCTGTTTAGCTTATCATTGGATTAAATATATCCGAAACATTTTAATAAGCAGGGTAATAATATTAACATCTTTGTTACTTTTTAAACTGCAAAGTTTGAGGATTTATTTTACTTGATATTAGCATCAAATTTTAGTTATTTTGAGTAACGTATATGTTATGGCCTGATTAAAAACCTAATTTGCTTCAAATCACTTTTGTTTTTTCTCATTCACATCAGGCAAAATTTAAAAATGAGCTCCTATTTTTGAAACACTTGAAACATGTCAACTGTTAATTTCTTACTTGTATTTTTTTTAAGCGAATGAAGTTTTTAATCAGGTTATATCTTACTGCCTCAGTTTCTTGAGATTACTTATTTAGTACATGTTATGGATAAACAATTATACCACTGTGGGGAAATATATTGCCATGGAAATTTGAAAGTTGTTAAAATTGGTAAGCTTATTAACTGCAGCTTTAAGGTAAAAATTTATTGCATTGATAATAAAATTGGTTTATTGCATTGTGTATTGAAAAAAAAACGAGGAAATAGAAACTCGAAACCTTATGCTATTGATTATTATATGAATATTTCAAAGAGAGAACCCGCTGCCAGAGGGAACATAAAGAGAGTTATGATGAAAGTCACGTGGTATCATGAATGTAAGGAGCAAGATAAGAGAAAGAAAAGGTTCTTCCATTTGAGGTTAAAGAGAAAGAAAATATGGAAAGGGAAATAGCTATTATTACTCCAGTTTCCTTTCACACATTCTATTTCTTGAACTGCGGGGTATTTGTTCCACATCTTTATCTGTACAGATACATATCTGAAACAACAGGAAACTTTTTATCTTTTGGTAAAGGCGTATTTGCTATTAAGGTTATAGAAATTATTAGTAAAATAGTTAGGTTTTTGCCAGCTGGAAACTGTACCAGAAGCATTTAAACCATTTCGATAAGTCCCTTTTCTTCTTTTAACTAAAATCACACTCATTATTTTAAAGCGTAACTTTACCGCTACCTAGAACAAATAATCACAGAAACGTTGAAAAGTACATAAAATTGGTGACACACAACAAATGACAAATTTTTATTTATTCACGAAGTTATTATTATATTATTAATACTTTCAGTATTAATATTTTTATTGTTGCATATTCTAAAGTGTAGAAATGTATATTTTGCTCAAATTGCTATAAAGTCCCTTATAAGTTTCTGGATCGTCTTCTGAACTTTGGAAAAAAGTTAGAATTGCTTCTAGAGAATATAAAAAATACTGTGCTGCCATCTCTTTATTAAAGAACAAGCTAATAATAAAAGCTGTCATTTAGTTTTCTCGGTGCCTCTAACTTAAAGTCTTTAAAAAGTATCGTGCAAATATTGTAATAAATATATCTTAATTTAATGAGGTATAAAAATCAATGAAAAATGACCTTAGAGTCTTTAGCTAAGGTATATGCACCCTTTGTTTGGGGCTTGTTTATACAATTGTGTTGTGATATATATGTGTTATACTTTTCAGCGAAATATTTTAACACGATCAATCTTTTTATCACCCAACAAAAATTACGCCTTTATAAGTCAAAGAGCAAAAAGATACTTAACATTTAAAATTATCGTTATAGCATTCATTCATTTCACGTTGACGGTAGTCAAAGATAGGTGGCTTTTCTTTGTGCATTAAAAATCACATCATGTGATTTTTCTGTCCAATCAGAAGGCAAGAATCAATAATCAAAAAAATTTTTTTGCATCGTACCGCTATCAAAGGATAGAAGACAATAGTTATGCATTATTGAAGATAGATTCTAATTACTATTATGTTGTGTTGTTAAAACATTTAATTAAAAAAACACAGAAAGGCATTTTTTTAGTAATATTTTTCATTTTTCCTGTGTTTTAAATTTTTTAGTTGCATTATTTCTAATGTGCTGAGGTATATTAATATATATTAGAAGTATCTCACATTCTAAGTAAAAGAAAGAATACATCATTTTCTTTTTTAAAAATATTGCAGTTTTAAACTTTTGACTTACCGTAGGCAATGGTAATGTTGAGAGTTTCGATTTTAAAAAATATAAGAATTCTAATTATAAGAGTTGTTTTCGTTAAGGAATTTTTTAAAATTTCTAATGGCATATTATGAACAGTTACAGCAGAAAGCAAGTGAAAAGAAAGAACGCAGAGTACAGCAAAAAAGGCTGAACTAGGGTTCATTAATCTAACATATCTCTAGCATCCCAATAACACTCGGTGAGAAGAGTCTTGCCAAGAGCAGAACAATGGAGTAGATGTGCTGAGTCCATGATCTCTCCAGGGCTGCACAGAGAGCATATCGGGAAAGGAACAATTTTTAGGTCTATAACGATGGTTTCTTAGGCAGTCATGTCCGGTAGCTAGGCGGAATTCAGCGACTACTCTATGCTTTGAGCCATTAAGTTTGGGATGTCATTCTTCCAGAACTTTTGGGAAACACGGTTATAGAGGTCCTTCCGAGCACGGTCTTTAGTAGATATTTTAATGAGATTTTTAATAGTATGGAAGGGCGAAGGATGAGAAATCTTTTGCACAATTAAAGCACGCTTTTTAGCCCGGAAGTCGGTTTTTCGTTGCCTTTAACTCTACAGCAGGCATTAGCCCACTGGAGTACAATAGTTTTCTCAAGTGTTGCTAGGTTTTAAAATGTCCTGTGTTATGTGATTATTGTCAGAAACGATGGTTTGGGAAATAATCTGCCGAAATTTGGTAATTATCTGTATTGACGGAAGAGAAAATATTGTAAACTAAGTATAACATTACATTGCATAATTCAGTAAACTTTTAACTATATAATCTGGGAAAGAAAAGCAAAAATTATTGCATCTGAAAAATAGTATCAGTAAATATGTGATCGAAATGATGTGAAAATAAGTATTGTCTCATTTTATTAAACTTGAGAAACATTTTTATTCTTTAAAAAACGCAAAATTAATATTTTCAAAGCTACTCTGGCCTGAGTCTATAGTGTCAAAGTAGCTGCCCATATCAACAGCTTTTCACATTATTATTGCTTTTTTTATCATTATATGACAATATTATGACATTTTATTTAAAATGTGATAGTCTACGCTCTTTAGTACGAGCTCTATTACAGTAACTTTTCTATTGCAACGACCGATGCATAAGCTCTTTTTGCTATTCCATGTTATAGAAAAATGTGCACGTTCGTAATGTTATTTTAATATAGCTGCCGAAATTTAGGTATTTGATACAGATAGAGTTTCAAAGAAATTATTAAAAACCTTTTTTTCATTTGATATTACTACACAAAAGAAGTAAAACATCTTGATTCTCTTTTGAAAAAGAAAGAGTAGCATGACCCTCTGCATTCTTAGACAAAGTCTTGGTGGCCGTAGCTTATGGTCATTCATACTTAGTGTAACTTTATATTCAAAGAATGGAACAAATTTATCAATAATACTTTTACTAAACTATATCCACTCCTTTACTGAAATGTCAGTTCCTTTCTGTGGTTTAATTAACTTAAAACGTGGATTTCGCAGCTACCTGGACGTATGTTATTTATCAGTAATGGCAACCTAGAAACATCATCTTATTTTCAATACATTTCTTACCTATGAAGTATTATTAAAAAAATACTCTTACCTATATATTATATAGAATTAAAGATGCGTTATTATCAATTTTTCTGTTAACTACCAAATTCTTAAAGAAAGCATTGCTTTGTTAAATCTTATTTTTTATTTTATAACCGGTTTTGAAAAGTTAACCCGATTCCGATAACTTTTTTTTAATGTTTTATAAATAGTTCAACTACATATATCTGTATCAGGCATTTAGTGTGAAAAATTCAATCACGGATTTATAAAAAGCTTAATCTTTTAGATAAAAATTCAGCTCGTTTGGTGAGATTTTATATCCGTCGTTGAGCAGCCAACCCAATTCTGGGTTTAGTACTACTGATATTCAACTCCATAGCCTTTTAATTTTGAACCCAACCCAGTAGACAAGGAAGCACCTAAATCATGCACTGGGACAAACTACCCTTCGTGGTGGAGAACTTTTCGATGGAACTAACCCACATTTGAGTTACATTGAGAGAAAAAATCGAAAACCTCTCATGGTTAGCCTTACGGGAAAAAGATTCTAACCCATGATTCGTCTGCCACTGAGGATATTTTACCACATCACTGTGGTCGGTGCAAGCCGGGAGCAGAATTAGTAGCAACCAGCCACCACTGGGATTCGATCTTGGGTCCTTCATTAGGAGACAAACTTTCTCTGAGTCACCGAGGCTCGTTAAAATTGCTCAAACATTTTATTTTAGGTATGAAGGAATATTTGCAGTATTTTTGTGCACTCACAATACCACATCCTTACATTATAACGAACGTTTTTGCCCAAACCATAAATGTCTTTATATCGATCGTCGACTAGATTATTTTTAAAAAATATAGCATTTGCCAAAATCCTCCTGTACATCCTCCTGTAAACAAGTGCTTGTGGCATATTCAACTTTAAGAAAGAAAACTTTTAATCCAAACTCATTTGGTTCGAGTCACAGAACTTATAAGATCAATATTTATCTCAACTTCAAAATATTTGTTCGAATGATATACGTGTTATTGAGAAGAGTATTAGCTCCAAAACAGAGTCTTGCAAATGATAAACTAAGCTTTTATAAAAAAAAATATTTAAAAAAATTAGAATGAAAATAACGGAAAAAGAAAATCAGAAATTTATTGCAAAATAAAGTATAAAATTGATTTGTAGATTTTTATTCAATAAAAGTTTTCCAAACACGGTCAGCTATAGGAACACTTCAATTAATTTGAATACTTAATTTTTTAAAAAAAACTTTACAGTAGTTAAATTTAAATGCTTATTATATACAGCAGCAGAAAAGAATTAAATTCATATAATTTATAAATACACTAAATGAGTAATTAATATACATACATATATTGCACGTAAAAAATAATTTAAAGTAATTCAGCTTGAAGACTTCGAAATAAAATTTAGCTTTCTTATAATCTTTACTCTTTTTCAGGCTTTTAAATAAATGTATTTTTATGAATAAAATAAATACGAATAAAAAACAGATATACTGGAAGACTTTTCTCAATAATTATTAGAGTTAAATGCGTGGAGTTTGGTTTATAATAATAATTTTAACAAAAAGAGTTCGTGTGTATGCCTCTCTTCCAGAACTGTTTGTGTTCGAATCTTAATATTCGTAAAACTAGCAAAAAGTGCAATTTTATCCGGCAATCCAAGACTCGTTGAAAAAAACTTCCTCTAATTTCTGAAGTTAAATTAATATGTGATTTTAACTCACAAATGCTAAAAAAAAATTAGAAATTTAAAAAATATTCGAAAATAAAAAATATTGCTGATGACAAATTAAAGTACGTATGTCTATTTTTCAAAATAAATTACAAGTTGTTAATGTTAAATTGAATTTTTTTAAGTTGCATGAAAAGGAAAAACCTTAATTTCTTTAGTCTTTTAGAATTTTATTTTTATTTTTTACATTTTAATTTTTCAACAATTTCAAGTTTTAAACTTTTTTATTTTGAAAACAATTTTTGGTGTTTTTTTATTGCTTCGTTGTTACAAGAATATAAATTATTGACTTTTTAACGGAAAAACCTTTATAAAAAATATGTGGTGCAATCCTTGAGAATAATAGATGGAGATCATTGTTTAACTTTGACTGATATTTTTTTCTGATATGACTAATTTTTATTTTACTGATACTACTGATATTATTAGTTAACTGATATTTTTAAAATCATAAAATGCAATACTCTACGATGGTTCAGACATGCATTCTGATCTGATAATATAAACCCAGTAAAAAAAAACTCACTTTTATTAATCCCATGGGAAACAGAAAACTAGGAAGACCGACAATTAGGTGGAGAATGACTTTCACGTAGTAAATAAGGAAACTGGAAGAACCTTGCTGCTGATAGGACCAACAAAGACTACTTGGAACTGCCTTGGCTTGTAACAGGCTGTAGTGCCTTGAACGAAGACGAATTGCTTCTTTAAACTTAAAATTAAAATTTTAAAAAAAATTTATAAAAGAAAATAAAGTTTTGTAAAAATTTTTGAGTATCTATTAAATGTTGAAAAACACATAAGAATTTAGCGCAATGCGTGTATTTCTAAAAAAATTAAAAATATATTCTAGATCTCTGAAGCTTCAGAAAATTGAAGAGAGAATGATATTTCTTCCTTTTCAAGTAGTATTTCTGTGTCATAAAGAACTTCAAACGAATAAAATAAATATAACTTTCCATAAATAGCCCTATTTACCTTTAAGCTGAACATTCAATTTTTTTAAGTGGTTTAATAACCCTCCGCTATAAGGGATAAATATGAGTCTCTTCAAAATGCGAATAACTTTCTGATACGTTTCATATGCATTCAGAAATATGGCATTTTGTTCGGGCTTCGAAACTTTGTTTCGTTCTTTTCGAATATCATAAAAATATACTCTGACTTTTTGATTTGGCTCTTCCATTGTAAAATACTCTTGATAAATAATTCAAAAGCACCCTCAATAGAATATTCTTTTGGAGTATCCAGTATTAAATTAGAATACATTTCTTCTTCCATTCCACGATTCGCCATTTTTTTTCCTAGTTCTTTTTTTCCCCCTGTTCTTTGGAGCAGAGAGCTTTTTGTAAAATTGACACGAAACTCGGTCTGAAATTTTGCAGAATAGAAATTGACAAAGCAATGCAGTGCTCTGACTTGTTTTTATTTTGCATGAACTTTTAGAACCTCGCCTACCATTTCTTTTTTCATTTGGTAAAAAAAGAATTTGAGAGTGAAAATAAGAATTTAAATGAAAGCGCATTGCTCTTCAACTTCATTTATTTGAAGAAGTAAAGATTCGATTCTTAATTTTTTTTTCCGACTCATACGTTCTACTTGCTTAATTTAGCTACAAAAAATAACTAAATTTTTGTTTTTATTTTTTTCTGTAATTTTTTTTTTAAATGTGACTTTGTGAAATAGTTACTACAATTAAAAAAAAGCTTTTGTAAGTTGAATTTATAAGTTGTAAGGAATAAGTTAATGTAATTTTCGTAAGTTGCAAGGAACTTAATGGGCATTTTACACACATAAATTTGGATTCAGAAAACTTTAACATATGCTTAACGAAAATTATTACAAATCACAAAAATTTTCACACTTGGCTTATATGAAAACATATTTCACATATCTTTTAGTGAAAAAAAAAGTTACAAACGAACAAGAAAAACAAGAAAATTGCTTCCAAAATAAACTTTTCCGTTGGAAATAATTTTCCCTTAAAGGAATTATCGAATCACGAAATCCTTCACAAATTATCAGATTTCATGACATGATTCAAGCTGTTTGGAGCAAAAGCATCAAGCCTACCTCAATATGCTTCTTCGTCTCCAACTCAGAAGCTGACTTACTCTAATTTATTCAATACGTTGTTATTTATATTCTAATTACCTTTGTCTTTGCCATGTCATTGTAAGCCATCCAATTTTTTTTCTGCAACTAGGAGCCCAGAAGACAAAAGCAAACTTCTCGGTTGGCAAACATTACTGATCCGTGCATGGCCGTTTTCTTGTGTAAATTACCTTTCTTATAGTAGCAAAGTGTTTGCTTTATTTCAAAATCGACTTATATCTAAATTCTTTAGTTATAATTATTTTGGAAAATTTCAAATTTTTGAATGTTTTATTTTCTAAAGCAATATACAAAAAAATTGCATTATCCATCGCTTTAAAGTAAAACCCTCCCGCAACAGTCAATTGTTGGTCAGGAGGCTCATGGATGCTATAGCTCCACAATTTCAAGACGAGAAGCATGCTGACTAAAATATGTTTAACATCGTGCACCGGCCACTTTTACCTCCCAGTCAATTTCGGACACCAGCAGAAATTATTCATTGGTCCTTCATTAGGATAGCTTAACCAGTGTGCCACCAAGCTTATTCACTACTGTTTAATAGATCATGTTATGTTGTGAATATTTGTTAATTTTTAGAATTTTTCAAGGTTTCTAATAGATGTTGTAGCACGAAGGATTCTGTTCCTAATATCTGCCTCAATTCCATTGTTATTAAAAATTTTTAACTTCTGATTAATTTCTGATTTTACACGCTTTTCAAACTGTGTCCTTTTTCGTAAACACGCATTTCGAGCCGTGTTCCCCTTCGCAAACACTCATTTTAGGCTGTGTCCGGATTTAAGAACTCGCCGACAAAATCTATGATAGATGAGCACGACAATTTCTTAAACATTGTAGACTTTAAAGGAGGTAATTAAAATATATGTACAATTCGCCACCGAATCTGGATTTTTGGGTAATAAGTTTGCATGAGTTAATTAATAAATTACCTACTTAATTATAAAATCTAAAATTAAATCCTCTAATATTCTAAATAACTTTCAATCTAATGATCAGTTCTTGATGTATTTTGACTCATATAAAAACGAATGAGTGTAATAAAAGCAAATGGAACTTGATCATAAAAATAAAACTAATAATGGGAAGATTAAAAAGACAAGGTCTCCCAAACGTGATCGTTTCTCTACTGTGCAAATACAATCTATACTATTATTAAAAATGCTCTTTTTCTGAAATTTTTGAAGTATAATAAGCTTTGTCTTAAGTTTACCACCGAATTCAACAAAGTCTGTTCACTTCCTTAAACCTTTCTTAATTTTTTTTGGAAACAAGTTTTTAAAAAAAATATTGATCTTAGAAATAAGCCTCCAGAAACCAATTCTCTTGGAAATCAGCATCCTAATTTTTAATTAAGAAAATTTAACTTTCGACCTAAAAATTTCATAAAGGCTATCTTTTATGAACGGCAAATTATCCAGTTAATTTTTTAACATATAAAATTCTTTTTTTGAAACCGTCTCCTACTTAAGAACATTTTAAAAACATATAAACCGATAACTTTTATCGCTGATAAAATTGGCTTCTTTAAAGCCGCAAATAAAAAAGCAAATCACAAAACTCAATGCACTACATTTAGACGTTGAGACATTTTTACCCTAGTTCATACTTTATTGATCAAATTGTTCGGATCTTATTTTCGCTGTTGTCAATCTAGTTGAAAGAATAAAGTGTTATTGGCCGCCATCACTTCAGAACACCCCCACCCAATTTCTTGAGTCAATATCTTTCGAGCTAATATTGTCTTTGGGTTGTCTGGCTTAGAAAAATAGGATAAAAGCCTCCTTCAGTCATTTCAAAGATGTTTACCTAATTCTCATTTATGGAATCCTAATAATAAACTATAATATTTCCATTCTCACTTAACTAATGTTTTGAGATAACTATTTTTTCCCCTTTCTCATGCATTATTTTAGAGATTGAAATAGGTCTTGAAATAATTCGCACTTAGAACCATTTTTCCACCCAAACGAACTTAACTATCGTAAGTACGGAGACTGAGAGAATTTTTTTTAATATTTTCATCTCTTATTTTCACAAATAAACCGATGATGAATATTAATGGCAGAGTTTAAGGCTCAGTGGAAAGTTCTAAACTAGCATAGTTAAAAAGTATCTTTAAACGCTCAATACACATAAAAAAAAATAAACGGTCAAACCTGATTAACTTTTGACCCAATTATTTTACGTTCTAGTACTCAAACTTAATAGTTCGAGAGGATGACCTCAAATTCGCTAATTAATTAGTACTAACGATATTTTAAGTTATGAAATCAAAGACAAAAATGAACTTTATCTGAATAAACATACAGTTTTTTCGACGGATTAAGATTTTTGACAACCATTTTGGTTATCGGAGAGTCACAATTTTAGAAATATGGCTTTCATAGTTTGATCAGGAGAGCATCTAAAGTTCGGACACTTTATTACTAATTTTACTTTCTGCGTACTTCACCATATTTCGAAAGCTTTTAATGAATGATTAAAAATTTTGATACTCAATTATAAAGTTCATTTATCAAATGAGGTAACATTGGATTAAGGCCAGGGAATAACAGGATATTTTTGTCAGGTGTTTGCTGAGCTTTGTTTCAACTATAAAGCTTTTTCGCTAGTCATGGTCTAGGGTTTGGATACAATAGACCTCTGGTAGATGCGGCTTGCTTCTTGGAGCTGCCCTACCTCTAACGGTCATTAAGTAGGTGAAAAATTTTGACATCAAACACAGATATCCAGCTAAAATTTGAGTATTTTATCTAGTCGAAACAATGACAAAATTTTTTTATAATTATTTTTTTCTAACAAAATATTTCCACATCTGAAAAAATTACAATCCACTGCTGCTAGTCAGAAATAGATCGAAATATCTATGAATGATAATTTGAATTAGGCAGTATTATGATGATAAATTCTACTTGTGACTGTCATTAAATAGTTGAAAAAATATTGATATCAGACTATATTGTAAGAAAAAGTATTGATGTCAGACAGTATTCAAGCTAGTCAGAACAAAAATAAAATTTTGTATAATTAATTTTTTCTTTAAGAAACACCTATAAATGATCATTACTGTGAATAAGAAATTTCCATAAATGATAATTACAGTTTTTTCAGCATTGGTCATAAATTCTACTTGTCTATAAATAGCTGAAAAAGTATTGGAACCAGACAAAGATTTCCAGCTAAAATTTGAGTACTCTATCTACTCGGAACAAGTCAAAATTTGTATAACAATTATTTTTTTCTGTGATAATATTGTCAAAAAATCCTGGTTGTAGTAATCAGCAAACTTTTGAAACCAGTATTGTCATTCAGCAAGAAATTTCAGCCTCTAGACATCTTAAATAATGGAAAACACGCCATCGGGAAGTATTGAACGACTCTAAATGTAAACTTATTGAACATTTATAACTATACATAAGCCATACTGCGCGTAAATGTAAACTATTTGCATTCTAACTCAATAAACTTCCGGTGTATGGTGAGAATATCTAATGAACTCGGTTTTCCGAGTGAAGGTCTTGCTAATAAGTCCAGTTTACTTTGCATTTGGGACTAGTCTCAAACACAAATTTGGAAACGAGATAAAATAAGTTATTTCCTAAGCTAAATCACGAAGAAGAAAAAAGGATAGCAAAGTAATGTTTGCTAATCTTAAATTCTAAAAAACGGAATCTGCTTTTAAACGTGTACAATCGAATTAATTCGAGCGAACTAAAAAAGTCAAACTGTGCATTCTCGAGATATTTCAAGAGGGGGTCGTATTTTATGCGACCGAGACTTTCATACTCGAGCATAATCAGATTATTACATAAAAATATATTGTTGTTTTTATAGAAACAACAACTCAAAAAGGAAGAATAAAAGTCAATATACAGTGCGTAAAAATAAATAAATAAATAAACGGTCCATCTCGAATAACTTTCGATCTAATAATTCGATCTTTAAGACATAAAATTCAATTTTAATGGACTAAGGGGTAACTTATTTTATTCTTATTAATTAATGCAGACGATACTTTAAGTTACGAAATCAGACACAAAAACATACTTTCTCTGATTAAACATACCATTTTTTCATCAGATTCGGATTTCTGACCCCCCAAAATATAAAGGGAATTATGGTCCCCTTAGTTTGGTCTGGAGAGAGCTCCAAACATTGGATCCTTTATTGTTAATTTTACTTTTTGCGTATTTCGCCATATTTCGAGAAATTTTTAAAGCGAATTGAAAACTTTTCAAGTACAGTTATAAAACTAGTTTATCCAAAAATAATTTCACGTTAAAAATAGTTTTGCTAAGTATATATTATATTTAATTAATTTATTTAATTATAGTCAAAAAATTTTGAATTGTGTGGTATATAATTTTTACATCATTTTAAAGAACGTAATTTTAGATAGCAAAATATAAAATTTTAACAACGTCTGTCGAGTAGTTCGCGAGAAATCGAATTTTTAATATAT
>NC_092205.1:27609066-27655609 GCF_043381705.1 Parasteatoda tepidariorum | reverse complement strand
ATATATAAATTATAGCAAAAAACCGTAAGACAAAAAAATTAGCTTTTTCATAAAATGTCCATATTCTAATAAATATTTAATACTTAATATTATTACACTTCATGCAATTTTCGAAAATAGCAATCAAAGTAGTCGATATGAATTACGAACTTATTTCTACATTTTTTGCTATACGGTGTTCAAAAATACTTGTGCTCGTTCATAATTTATTGTCGGTCCTTCAAACATCTCAAATCTCTAAAAAAGTTATTGATAAGTATGAGAAATCACATGACAATAGGAATTTTCAGAGGCTGTAGCATTTAAATTTAATCATAATTTGAGATGTAATGAATGCGTTATTTTAGAGATTCCCTAATCATTTTTTTCTTCAGATAAATGCATACCAACACAACTCTGCAATCTGCATTTTTCGAAAGGCAGTTTAACTAAGTTACACATTTGTCTGTTTTTAGTTATTTGATAAATATTTTTGTTTTTGCCAAATTTACTTTAAAGAAAACTTTTCTAACATCATCCAAATTGGTTTTCGTTAGTTTAAAATGTATTAAAGCTGCATTTTAAAAACCTGAAATAAAAAAAATATGTAAATTTAATTTACTTAATTAAAAAAATCACAATTAGCGAAATTTTATTGCTTCACATATTTGAAAAAGAAATCTGGTGATGAATCTATAGAAATTTATCGAGTATTATTTCTTCTAATCTAACAATGCAAACACTTCATTTTTTAATCTCTATGAAAAGTATGGTGTTTTCGAATGACAACAAATATAAAAAAAACGTTTGAAACAGAATGAAAGAACGCAAGTAAAAATTTAACCTAAAATCCAAGATAATGGGATAAGAAGCCTCTTAACATTAAAAAGAGAAGAAAGGAAAAAACTTCTGCCTCATAGTAAAAAAAAATTTTTTGTTAAAGAAATAAATACAATTTCTTTCTTCACTCCAAAAAAAAAATATTTGATTTCTATATTTTTGAAAACTAGAATTTCATCTAAAAACATTTTCCCTGAAAGAAATTTCGATCGATAATTCTTTTTTCATCAGAAATAGAATATAAAGCATTTTTTCACTGGAATTGTATGAAAATGCCTTAAGAAAAAAAAACCCGTACAAAAACAACTTTAAAAAATTGAAAGAAAACTTGTCTATTCAATTTCAATAACCTGAAATATGTTATAACATGAAACGCTCAACAACCAAAACTTAATTTGCATGTTTCCATACAATTTATAATAGCTTCGCTTTATATTAATTTACCGTAAGAACAGCTGCTGTCAACGCCATTTTTAATGCTCATATTCACATCAGCATTTCATCATCGCAGTGAAAATAATGTAGCATCTACATTAAGCTTCATTTTGTTTTACTGAATGAAAATTGTAAATTTTAAAAAAATTATAACTATGAAGAGGAGGTGAAATGTGTACAACAAATAAGATGGAATAAAACAAACTAATATTCGATAGCTTTGAAAACTTTAAACATTAAGACTTGAAGTAAAAAATAACATAAGAGCCACTCTGAAGTTTGCAAAAATGCAACTACAGAGTTGCATAAATGTAGCATCCTGTTTACGCTCATTTTTTTTTATTTGCTTTAAAATTGCTAAACTTAGAAACTTATAAATACGAAGGCGTATAGAAAAGTGTACAACAAGTACGATGGAATAAAACAAACTTATGATCGAAAATTAGTTCAAAAATTTTAAACTATTAACGTGTAATTAAAATTAACGTGCGAATCACTCTGACCACTGAAATGCAACAACAGGGTTAAAATTTGTAATGTTTAAAGGATTAATTTTATTTATGAACTTAAAGTGAAATTTATTATTTTTTTTTTTCAAAATATGGATTCGTTCAAATTTTATTTCAATTTTAAATGTTTTTTCACAAATTTCATCTCTCTTTATTTACTTCACATAACTTTAATAGACTTGTTTTGTATAAATTTAACTTAATTTTCGTTTTGCTGAGCAAAAACTAAAAAACTTAGAAATTTGATATTACGGTAGAAAGTATACAAGAAGTATGATACAATAAAAAAATGCACATTAGATAATTAGTTCAAAAATTACTTACTGTTGAACTTGTAAGAAAATAAATGCACCCAGCTATGAAACCCGTAGATCTGTAGAACTGAAATTTAGAGTGCTAAACAGGCCAGTTTCATTTGTAAACTTACCTCAAATTTTTTTTACGAAATTTTAATTTGCACGAAAATTATCGAAATTTTAAGTATCGAGATACATTGTTTTCCGGTCACTTTGAAACCATGTGATGGATTAATGATCTGTTTTATTTCTGAACCTTTATTTTCCGAATCTGGTATGATCCTTAGTTTATGAACTTTAGTGTAACAAAAAAAGTCCCAAACTTTTTACTACTTCTTTCAAATGCAACTAAATTAGTATGCTAATTGAAGGCTATTTATATTTATGCTTATTTGAAGCGATACTATAAATCGAGCTTTATTTTACAGTCTCATTTGGCAACACTAAGAATTTCTTGCAAAACGGGAACTCCATTATAATAACAGACATTCAGTAATTAAAAGAAAGCAATAAATATTTTAAAATTGCATACTTTGATTAAATTACACGCTTATGAATAAAACGAAACGAATAATAATGTATAATTTAAAATTGCAGTATCATTAAATTAACGTATTTTGTTTCGTGTTATGTAAACAGTTTTACTGAGCTAATTTTAAATACTACTGAGAACATGAAAACATATTTGGCAATAAGTTCAAAAGATAAAACAATGGAACATATTTACATGTTCGTCATAAATAGCGGTTTAGGCTTCTTCCACTGGAAACAACATTCTCATTTTCACTTATGTACTTTAAAAAATTTATTATAAATTATGAAAGCAATTTCAATTACAAATAATACAACGCTGTTGCCAACTGTTCACCAGTTTAACTGACGGAAGCTAGGCAAGATCTTGAAAATTTTCCCAAAGTTATAATATGTTCAGTTTTGATTTAATTCTATTTCTAACATTCGTTTCAATTGTTGCTAAGTAATTGAAACTGTTGAGAAAGAATCTGTCTAAGTAAAACTTAAAAGCAAACTTTTTCAACCTTTTAAATTATTTAATAATTTATTTCTTAATGTTATTATTTACTTACAATCATTTATTTTTTAATACAGTTTCTGCATTTAATTATGTTCCAAATTACTAGGAAACATCTTGAACTTGATAGCAAACGAAGCGAGTTTATTTTGCAAATAAGAAATTAGATATCAGTAAGAAATAAGATAAAAGATCCACATAAGAAATAAGATAAACGATCCTCATAAGAAATAAGATAATGGAGTAATCTTTGGGGATTTGCAAGCGTTATCAAGTCAAGAAAGAAATTCACTGGCAGTTAAACCTTACTTTTGTCACAAAAAAATTCTCTTCCTGCTATCAATTCCTAACTAACATCTCGCAATTTAGTGTTAACTGACTTTGGCTTTACTGTGATTTTGAATTACATAATTTATGAGGCTCTTTTGATACTATTCGGCACTGAAGGTACATTGCAAAAAAAAACTTTAGTGTATATCAACACTAAAAATGGAAGCAACCACTTTACACCAATGTGGTGCAGTGAACAATTATACACAACACTTTTTTTTACTTTTTATCATACGGATAAGCTCTTTTATATAAAAAAAATAAAATACTTTCATAGCATGGAGTGAGGACCCAGATAGCAGGCAATCTTTCGGCAGACGTTGTACTTTAATTTAAATTTAATTGACATAGAAAGGTTGGCTAATTAATCCGTTTTTAGATTTAGTAGAAATATTAGTATGCTAAGCTTGCTTCCTTCGCGATTGAATAAAGGTACTACTTCTTAAATAGAAGTGAAAGGTTAGTTTTAATGTAGCAGCAAGCTTTATCAAAAATCCCCAACAAGGCTTATAAATGATAACCAAACAAACCAAGTTTGAAAAAATGTTAAACTAATTTATGCTAGTTAACGCGCAATGAGATTCGCATTAAGCTCGCATAAACAGCCCTTCTATATTGAGATTGAATCTAAAAAATGACATATCATCATTTAAAAAAACGTTGCGTTTGATAATCTTAACATACGAAGGAAAAAAAAGTTCAAAAACAAGTTTTGCAACAAAAGCTAATAATTCTTTTTAGGCTCATGCGTGCCTTTATTCAATCTTTAAAAAAATGATATTATTATTATAATATTTCTGCTTTGTAGAAACAATGATTAACCAATCAATCTTATTTTCTCAATCAAAGAGAAACCACAAGTACAACGCTTGCCTACCAATGTTTGCCTATGAAACTAGAACAAAGTTTACAAATTATTTGTTGCTTATACTAACATTTTAACTTCTACGCAAATTACATTTAGAATTTACGTTAAAAAGGAACAGTACAATTACTTAATGTCTAAACGAAAACAGTTTGATTTTTCTGGTCTTCACATAAAATGCATTAAAAATTTTATTTTTGTAAACAAAATTTAAATCAATTTTAAATCTGCAAATTAGGGCTGTAGTAATTTTTATAGAATTTGAAAGTGTTTTAGATCAGTGTTCCCCAACCACCGGTCCGTGGATCAAATGGTATCGGGCCGCCCATTTCATTGAAACTGTATTTAAATTCCTAGGTTTATACCCCAAATTAAAAATGAATCCCAAATAAAAACTATTTCCATTAAAATTTTATTTATTTAAAAAAAAGGAGCCCCCGAAGGTAGTGACATAAATTTTTTAATGTCTTAAAAAGTAAAAAAAAAATAGAAAATGAAAAGGAAAACCACTGCATTTATTTCCGCTTTCAATTAGTTTTAATTAAAAAAAATCTATCATCATACCTGTAAATATCATAAATAAAACACGAAAGCGCGGCATGAAATTTACATTGGAACTAATGAAGAACTTCGTCTTTTTTTTCAATCGTGACTAATTGATTTAAGTAAGTTAAAATGTTAGTAAGTTAAAAGTTAAAATGTTATATCACTTTATATTTATTATTTGGTGTAACTGTTTTTTATTCAGAAGGCATGTTTAAATAAAATTAAATTAAAATTAATAAATCAAAATAATCTAAAATTTAAACAATCAACGTCCGTCCCATCAGCGGCCTGAGGTAAAATTATCAAACGTTGACAGGTCCGCGGTGATAAAAAAGTAGGGGAACACTATTTTAGATGATATATCAGTAACTGTTTTATTGTTTTAATTTATTTGAATCCTTGTACACATAATCTAGTGTTATTGAGACTGTTTCTTTTTATCATATTTTTTCATATTCTTTGTTATTTAAATTTAATAAATAAAAAATTCAGCTTCTGTGAAAATAATTCTTTTTTAGTGAATCAAGAATATAAATTTTAGAAAAATACAAGCCATCTATTTTTTCCACCGATTATTTGTGCTGTCACATCTACCGATAATTTCAGAAAATACTGAAAAAAAGTTTAATTAAGAGTTTTGTTTACATAAAAGGGGGTAACAGC
The DNA here is from genome assembly GCF_043381705.1 of Parasteatoda tepidariorum. Taxonomy (NCBI): domain Eukaryota; kingdom Metazoa; phylum Arthropoda; class Arachnida; order Araneae; family Theridiidae; genus Parasteatoda; species Parasteatoda tepidariorum. The sequence goes on along the minus strand of NC_092205.1, from coordinate 27,650,116 downwards.
AAAATCCCACCTACATTTACAACAAAAATTATTAATTTTAAAATTCAAATTGATTTGAGGTAATTAAAAGGAATTTATTTTTATGAAGCAATCTTAATTCCAAAACATGCAATTAGAATTATTATATTGTTAGAATTATAGATATAATATTATTAGAAAACAATAGAACTTAATTAAAAGTTCAAAGTATGTATGCTAATTATAAAATAATTATGCTTTATATGATAGGGAAAAAATTAACGCGTGGTGAAAATATTTTGAAGAAAAAGAAAACTTTCATACCGTTAGAACGTTTCAAACGATTCTGTAAATCTGTTTCACTGCATATAAAGTATTCACGCAGTGAAAACAGAGAATATTATCGACACGCTTTCGTTCAAAGCGTTGAAAAGAATATGGTTTTAAGTGTTCAGGGTCATAATGTTAAGCTTAATTCGTGCAACTATATTTTAATTAAGCTCGATTTTTAGATTAGATTTTACTTAAACATCAGATTATATTAATGTCATTTAACGGAGAAAGCTGTGTGTATTTTATCCAAAACAGAACAAGTAGATTTTGAGTAGAAATATTTCCATTTCCAAGTTAAATTTTTTTTTTTTATCTTTCAATGTTAAATCTCAAAACTTTCATGTCTTCACTTTTCTCTCCCCACAACTTTCACAATATTTTAGTAAAAAAAATTATATTCTTAAATCAGAAAAACTAAATTTAAGTTAAAAATGTAAACTAAAATTTCCTAAAAAAAAAAGGAAAGAAAAAAAGAAAAAACGCAATATTGAAAATTATAATCATCTGATTTTGATGACTGTTTGGCAATGAAACTAAAAAAAATTCCCTTCCTCCTAATTACTTTTGATTTTAATTAAGTACATCGTAAATCTTTCAAAAGAACATTTTTTTAATTAATTACATTTTGAAATATAAATTAAACTTTTTATGAGCTTCGAAGAAGTTCAACGGTTTATTTTTTCCAAATCATAACTTCAGAAAATAACTATTGAAAACTGAACATTGTTAGAATTTTCATTCTGAAATTACGGTTAAATAACCGGAAGAAGCCTGTTCATCCAATTAGTCATAAACTTTACGGTTAGAAACATGTTTTACCTTTACGGTTTTTTAACCATTTATAACCAGCATGGTTCCAGTATCGTAAAAAGGAAATTAGAGCTAGTTATGTTAAGTTTTTCGTCAAGTAATAAACACTAGAAATAAGCTATAGTTAAGTTGTGCTTTGTCAAATGAACCATGGTATTGGATTTGATTAGTTTATCTAATTTAGCCATCTTTAGTGAGTGATGTAATATACTAGTCTTTTTTGTACTAAGCAGTTCTGTGGTGCGGCCAGCTATATGCGAAGGAGAGTTTCATATATGAATAGTCCATGGTCACTGATTGTGGAGTGTAGGACACTAGAAACTTTTCACGTGTGGAAATAATTGAAGAAATATTGGTGTCAATGCTGGGATTCGAACCCCAGTACTACCGTTCACGAGATTGACAGATTTGCCCCCTCGGCTACAACATGTACACGGCTGCAAGGAACTAAGTGGATTCATCAGCGGGCCAAATTAGTGCGGATAAAATTCTAGTTGTTCAACCGTATTAAGTGAAAGCAGTCAATAAATGACTTCTATCACTATTTTTGTTGAATAGGGTAAAATAATAATTAAATGGACTGTTATTTATCCATTTTTACCGGAAAATTTCGAACAGATGGAATATGTTTGGTTTAAGTGCTTTTACAAAAATATTTCAATCAATTAAGGGGAAAATAAAAAAAAAATTATTTCCATCAATTTTTTCCTCTTGAATCCTATGAAACAGAGTATTTATCAAACATATTTTTCATATTTTCTTTCATTATGTATTAATTTAAGTCAAAATAAGTGAAAAGTATTATATTTAACATTTTAATAATTTATGGGTATCAAATACAACCTGAAACACCGGTGTCTTTTTCTGCGTTAAAGGTAAAATCTTCCAAATATGGTTCACTTCCAAACAATAATTTTTCAGATATGCAGTTATTTTGATATAAAGGAAGCAGCTATTCATCAATGAAATTTTTTAATTTTACAAACTCAATTATAAATACATTTTCGAATGTGAACAAAAAAATTAAAACTTCTTTTTTGGATTTTTATATTTTTATACAGATGTAATTCCGATAATCTATCAGATTCTTCTAGTAACTATTAGACTGTTTTTTATAATTAAAAAATACAAAAATAAATTTTTGATTATACACATATATANCTTCGTGTTTTTTTGTTTTTATTTGTTATGCTATATATATATATATAGCATAATGAATAAAAACAAAAAAACACGAAGAAAATTAAGAAAAACAATAAGTTTTATTTATTGCGCAAAAGCTGTAAGTAAATAGAACTCATAAAATGAGTTCAAAATGCAGAGAAAGCAAGGGAAAAATTACAGAACAATGAAAAAAAGGGGGGGAAGTAATAATAAAAATAACTAAAAACCGGAAAAAAGGACAGAAAATTATAAAAAAATCCGGAAAATAAAAGATATGATCTTTTCATCAGCATCAGCTCACACGATTATATCTGCAAAAAAGAGTGCTTACTAACATTGCATCAATATAGCCAAAGCAAAATATATCAATACAATATATATATAATAGTTACAGCAGTATCCCCTAAAGGGTTAAAACGAATTTAAGCTTTAATATTAAAGCAGCATTTTATTTTACAAGGTCGTGTCATTCTCGTTTCATATCGCACGAACCGGAAAGTCGATTCAATTATTCTCCCAAACACAACGATCAAAGAATCATTAGATGAGAAACTAATTATTAAGCCTCGGTACATAATGAAATTCCGAAACTTTCTCCATTTCTGACACGGAATCGAATATTTGAACTCGCGTCATGTTAACTCTCTTGTTTAAACTCTGGAAGATAATTAGGTTGGTTATGAATTAATTTTACCTTTTAGGATAATAACATCAGTAATCCGAATTCCCAATTATTCACGCAGTCCAATTATTCCATTTCAGTTTTAAATGCTTTTAAATTCTATACGCACAGCTTCTATCAATTGTTTTCTGTCTAAACTTTTCTTATTATCAATCAGAAATTGCTAATATTTTAATAAATTAATAGATGTATTTTGATAACCATGTTTTTATTAAAAAAATTCTTTTCTGGAAGCAAGAAAGTGATAATCAAGAAAATCAATTCCACTTTCAAGATAATCATCTTGGTAAGCTGATATAAATTATTTTCATTTTATACAGCAGTGGTTTTCAAACTATTTTTTTCCACCCCCCCCTCCCCTTTGTTATTTATCGAGCCTCATTCCCTCTTTAAGGTATTTAACTAATTTCGACGCAATTTTTTATTAAAAAAATTCTGAATTGAAATTTTTATTTCATGTTTGGTAAGTAGGGCTCTTGGAATTATTAATTTAATGTAATGTTTAAATTCTTATTTAATACTTCTCAAAATAAAGAAAAATTTTTGCTTGAAAACTGCAAGTTTGTCAAGTCAATTCTAACAGCTCTACTGCAGATTGCAATGCATAATTTTTTTTTCTAGATCAATAATGTGATTATTCATGTTTCGAACTAAAATTTTAAAAATTCAAAAAAGGAAAAAGAAAAAAAATCAAAATAAATACATTGTTCAATATCGATTTTTAAATAGTCTTACTTAAAGCTTGATAAAAATAATAAACTCCCACTTAGATTTTAACTTTTAGTTTTAAACATCGCTAACGTTAAACAAAATCTGCAATCAAAACTTCAAAGAATTCCATAATAAGCATTTTTTTCTGTAATGCTTGTTAGCGTAAAGAAATTTTCCCAAAATGAACGAAATTTTCTCAAACCTACTTCAGAAAATGCATTTAAAATGTAAGAAAGTTCTGAAATGAGGGCAAGTTCGAACAACAAAAAAATTTATAACTTCAAAATTGTAGACTAAAAATAAATTTTTTTTTGTCTTAAAATTATACTATATTCGAATAAATAAGGGTTCATAATAAGTAAATACTCAAAGCAAAACAAAAACATTTCAGTTTCGTTTTCTTGATTTTACTTTCGGTTTCGTCTATCAGCATGCGAAAAAACAACANAGCCGGGTATATACTTGATTCGTCATTTATTCTGACAGACTGTTGGTGTATAGTTTCGCCGTTGAGTTTGACCAAGAAGCCACAACCAACTTTGTATTCATATTCGTTGGTTTCGTTGTTAATTACCTGCCTTCTGCTTCCGTCCGTGTACATTTCGTACCCTGTTCCGCTTGGCCCGCTGTATCCCGTATTAATAATCCTTAATTGAGTTGGGTCGTAAGTTTAAATATGAGCAATAATAAACAAATCGAATTTTACACACATTCGGATACTTTAAATCTCAAACCATACATACATATACTATATAAGTCCCGCAATGGACTGATCATTAAGACACGGTTACCAGCAAATCACCGAAGTCAAGCATCACTGGCTGCGGTCTGTGTGCCGGTGGGTGACGACTTGGATCAGTCTGCATAAGGACCGAGGGTGTGCGGTATTGGTCCTCTTTAAACTGTGCTACCGTAAAGTCTCGACTTCGCGTGCAGGTCGTCGGGCTACCGAAGCGGGGGTGCCATCCCCTCTGCAGAGGATCAAAATTGTGATGGCATGTCTTCGGATCATCCTCAGGGTTGCTTCCCAGACAGTCGCCAATAGCCCATTGTGCAACTCTAGTGCGACGTAAATGAACTGCAACAACATATACTATATTTATCCGTTTCAAATATTTATTGAAGTGGAATAAATGAATAATACTTCGCTTTTAAAGAAAAGTATTAGTATAACGAACGAGTCAGTTATTTTTGTTTAATAGGATGTGATGCATGTGATTGATTTTCTTTGCCTATTCTTGGACGCACTGAGTAGGGCATGCAAGCCAGGTAACTTTCAACATTCATGTCTTTAAATCGTTTTCTTCGCAGCATAATTAAGAATCACAAAGATAAGTCGACACAACTGTAAAGAATGCCCTGATAGCTCTTTCTGCCGATCGTGGATAAAACTTGCACATTGAAAACTAATATTCTGTAACTGATTTTTCCGCAAGCATGTTTCTGGCTGTTGATCATTTTCTTAATCCTTGAAATTCATCTTTAAAAAACATCAAGAATATTATTTACAGATAAACTAAATGGAATTCTAACGTAAAATTGACTTCTCATTACAGAGTTCAGAAAAGCGCAACTGTAAGTCATCTTCTAGTAATAGAAAGGGGTCAAGTGTAACCAGATTGACCTCTTTCCCATCTTTGAATAAAACTTCCCAAAGCAGAATTCCCCTCTAGTCGTAATTAATGTGCATAACTTATCACATCTATAAAAATAAAACGCGGTTCTTATTAATAATCATCAGTTATTAATAATAACTAGATTTATTAAATTTACTGCAACACAAATATATTGTCTAAAAAAATATGTTTTCAAAAATATATTTCAATAATCTAAGTGAAGAAAGTATTTTTTCACAGATAAAGATTTTGTGCTAAAAATTAGTTAAAAGCACAGTTCCTCACGAAATATCGATATGAATTCAAATATTTACTAATTTTTAAAGTAAAAAACGAAAGTTAAAACATCAAAAATATTACGCGAATTAATGTTTCGTATTTTCTTCCATGGAGCTTTACAAGCATTTGATTGATTATTTTTAAGTACTCATGGTTGAAAAAAAAATTAACGTGGCTATTTAAAGGTTGCATCAGAGTTCAAAAAGAGCCAAGTTATTGAATTTCAAAATTACAAAACTTTCCAAAATAAAAAGGAAGTTACCAGGATTGTTTATCAAACTGAACAGTCCGAGGAATCGAAAAACGAAGACCAAACAAAAAAGATTAAACAATGTATCTTATTTCAATTAGTCCTGATGAATTAGTCATGATAAAAAAAAACACTGAAATAATTAGTATGTATAAAAAGAGACTTAAATGCAAAAGAAATTTTTTTAATTCAAATTGAATCTCATTGTTTATTGTCTGCTTTTATTTTTATTTGTTTTCTTATTTTTGTTTTTTTATTCCACTGATCTGTTTTTTTTTCAATCATTAAGCAGAATCTGGTTACAAGGATTTTTGTTCTGAAAATTTCAAATTGGAATGGTAAAAGGACGTATTGTTTAGTATTGTAAAGGTAAAGTAGCATTTTTAAAATAAAGAAATCACTTCCATTTAAGAATCTCAGTGAGCAATTTTTGTTTTTGATAATTTCAGATCAGAAAGGTAAAGCGATGATTATTTTTATTTGTTAATATTTTTCGAAACTGTACTAGCGGTTTCTTTTCCTCACATGTTAGTGGAAACCTATCTACACTGCAAAAATTTTCTCTCTTAAATTAGGAAAAATAATCGGCTGCAGTCTGTCCATCCTAACCGTATAATCTGTATCAGATCTGTAGTAAGTCCTGTATAATCCATAACCGTAAGGTGTACAGTAAAAAACATTTTTACCTTTACAGTTTTGAAACCGTTTACAACTTGTATGGTTTAAAATCATGAATACGAAACACAACACGGTTTTTTAATTATTTGCATGTAGCATGGTTTCAAAACTGAAAAAAAGAAATTTAACTTACATTTATTAAAATTTATTAAAATTAACAGCATTTTGGTGCTTCCATCTATGTGTGAATGAGAGTTTCGTGTTCTAATAGTCCAGGGTCACAAATTAGGGAGTGCAGGACTCTAGAACTCTTCATGCATTGAAGCTAATGGAGGAAATATTGTGTCAACACTGGGACTCGATCCTCCGTTCTGTCTATCACGAGATAAACAGACTAACCCTCTTTGCTATAATATGTACCCAGCATTAAGGAATTAAATAGCTTCATTAAGTGGGCCTACTTAGTGCGATAAAATTCTGGTTGTCCAACTGTATAAGGTGAAAGTGGTTTACAGTCTCAGTTAACAATTTGAATATCATCTTATTTATGGTTATTTGACTGCTTTGTTTGAATATGGTAAAATAACAATTAAATAAATTGTTATTTAATTACTTTTTCCGAGACATTGCTAATAGTGTATGACGCTACTTAATTTTTCTTGCATTTTAAAACATCGTTTACGTGATCACCTGTAATATTTACAGCAATGGTGGCTTTAAAAAAAAACAATGGTAAAAAATAATTAACAATAACTTATGTACGTAACTTATGCACATTACTTATGCCATATGTAAGCATGAAATTAGTTTTAATCCCATGTCTAAATACACATAATTTCTTTTTTAATTACTAGAATTCAGAATGAGGTGTAGTAAATTTCATTGCGACTTTCTTGTTCCGGAACTTAGTAAAAAACCTTCTTTGAAATTCTAAACAAAAATGCCTTTCCGTAGTAAAGTATGGGATCAGAACATTGTGTTATTTAGAATCTGAGAATCGATACTCTTACCGCAGAATCGATAAGATGAATGCTTGTTATCGATAGGAAATAGAGATAAAGTTTGAAGAGTAGAGCAATACGTGTTCAAGAGGCAAATATTCTGTATTTACCAAAGATATTCTTCCTTCATTATTTGGTGCATCTCAAAAGATTATCATTTGTCAAAGTTGAAGCATTTTGTGAGAAGAATAGAAATGTATTTGTAAATCGCAACCCTAATGTCAATTATATTAACAATAAAATACTAGATGAAAATAAGTAAAATTTATACTTTTGTTATTATTTATAAAATAAACTTTGTATTGTTGTTATTTTTGCGAGTGGGGTACCAACTAAAATTTTTAGATCATGGAAAAAAATAACAGTTGTGATCGACTGCCGTTACATAAATCATAAGTTTTTAAACTTTTTCTTATGTTTACTTATAAACTTATTTCTTCATTCATTATTCATTACTTCACTACATTTATTTCCTTCTTTAATTCATTCACTCATTTACTAACTGATAGAAAATAGAAAGCAGTCCATTCATTGAACTATCTTCCATTTTTGCCCCCATTATTCATTCATATTTATTCAATCTATCATTTATTCATTTATTTATTCATGTCAATATTCATTCATTTTTATTCAATCAATCATTCATCCATTTATTTATTCATTTCAATATTCATTCACATCAATATTCATTCGTTTTAATATTCATTCATTTCAATACTCATTCATTTTTATTCAATCGATCATTCATTCATTTATTTGTTCATTTATTCATCCATTTCATTCCTCTTAAAAATCCTTCATTTTTAATCAATCAATCATTTATTCATTCATCTATTCTCTCCAAATGAGGTGAAGTTCTATTCCTAGGGAATTCCGCATCTGGCTCGCACCGACCACAGTATTGACGTAAAATATCCTCAGTGGTAGACGGATCATGGGTTGGAATTCCTTTGCCATCGAGCTAACCGTGAGAAGATTTAGTGGTTTTACTCTCCATGTAAAGCAAATACGGGTTGGTTCCATCAAAAAGCCCTCCACTTGTCCTAATGCTTGATCCAGGAGTTCCCTTGTCTTCTGGATCGCGTTTAAAATTACAAAGATATAGAGTTGATCATTGATAGAAGTAAACTCAGAATTGGGTCAGCTGTTCAACGCCGTTTATAAAATAAAATAACTGGATTTTCCATTTTAACACTCGATACAGCTCCCTAAAGATATAGTTCCTTTAATTTTGCATTTAATCTATAACAATAAATATCAGGAGCTAATTCCTAATTAGTATGAAAAGCTCTTTTTTTTGCTCCACCCTAATATATAATGTACGGTATGCTAAATTTTAGGATTCAAAGCAACGTTAACGTTTACAAACGCGACTTATATAACGTTTGGAAACAACTAGTACAGCAGTACCCCGAGTATCCTTTTTCCAAAGTTCACTCCTTAAAAGCTCAAAGAAAATAAAAACTATTAAAAAAATAAATAAATAAAAACAGTTTTTGGTGACGCGAAAGATCATTTATCAAGATAAGCAGAATCAAAACACAGTACAGTTCATTTCTTTCGTAGCATCATACCATGAAATATGATCTTCCTTGGACACAATCCAACAAAATTCCCGGGTATTTCATGCACTCGAAGAAGAACAATACCGGCTTCAGTATTTTTTCATATTATTTGTCTTTTTTTTGGTTATCTTCCCACGAGTGAATTTCGATTTTTTGAAAAGGAAATAAAAATATCTGAGATAGCATCCAGTAATTGTTTAGTATTTCAACTCAACTTGATGTCTACATGTATGAATTGCCTACTTGCAACAATATCACAATTTATTTATTTTATTTATTTATTTTTCATTTTAAAAAAATTTACCCTTAAAAGTAGAAAGCTAAAAATATTGTTCCGAAAATTTGTAAGTAAATAATTTTATACTAATAATCCCAAAACACAGGTTCTTGAGAAGTTTCAAAGCAGAAAAAAAATAAAGATAAAATTTAAAAAAACACATGAGCTAAAATAAATTAACCATTAGTAGAAGTATAATTGAAAAGTAAATATTAATATTTTGTGGAAGCAAAGTGATCAACAATTTTTATTTTATTTTATTTTTTTTTTAATAAAAAGGTACACCTGACAAAGGGAGATGAATCGATTAAAATATTATATCTTCGAAACTTATTTCACTGTCATGTGTTTTTTTCCCGCCAACATAAAAATTCTGTTAAAAATAAATATTTTTTAAGGAAAGTAAGAGATAGTAGGGAAATTTTATGACAATGAAATATTTTAATTCATCATTTCGTTAATCTAAGTTGAAGGGAAAAAAATTAAAAAATATTTTTTTTTTACTTTGTGATATTGAATTATCGTTGCACTTGTCGTATTAAAACAACATAAAAAATCAAGCTAAACTCTGGACGATAATAAAATTAACTAAAAGCAAAATGATCTCGGTTTTGTTCAGCTAGATGTCAACCTAAAAAATGGAAAAGAAATAAGTGTTTTTTTTACTAAGATTTAAGGGTATAGCGACGAAAAAATGTTAAATACTTTCTTTAATTTGTGATTTTTTTCTCATTAAAACTGGGAACGCTTTTTTGACTTGATCTTTTTTACTTTTGACGCAAATAAAAAAAAGCTTATAAAAGTTACACAATTTTATAATTTTTTATAAGCTCTATTTTTCATTGTACGAGGCAAGAAAATAAAATAATTAAGGAAATAAAATTTTAAGAATTATTTTTTATTTCGTATTTAAATACATGTGCATTTTCAAGAAAAAAATTTTTTAATGTAGTTTAATTGAGTTTTTGTGATTTCTAAAAAAATTTAAAAATAAGAAAAAAATTCGCAGCTCTACGAATATTTAGCAATAAACCTGTCATCGAAAAAAAGAAGGAACTGTGATTGTTTTTCCAATGATTTAAAATGCGTAATATTTTTTTGAAAAAATAGAGACCGTTGGTAATTTTATTCTCAACACTGATTTTTAAACAATTAAAGGATATGATTAAAGTAAAACATGTTCAAAAGCTTGATTTACACAAACATGTTCAAACACTTTCACGGATTCCGTGAAAAAAGTTATTATATTTGTTGTTTAAATAGAAGAGTATATTGATTGATGAATATTTAGATTAAATATTAACAGTTTTCAGAATTAGGTGCTGTTAGCGTTTATTCCCATCTTTTGAGAAGTTACCGAACACTACTTTCGCTCTCTATTAATTTCTTCACCGATTCCGCGAATTTGCAACGACTAAAAGTACCACATATCGGATTATTGCATAATGATATGTTCACGGTTTTGTTCTTACTAGAAAAATAAATACCAGCTAGATATTTTAGTTATTGACATTATCTGGTTGCATAAGATATAACAGACACTAAAAATACTTATTCAGATATAATACTTTAAGATAAATACTACTCTTATAATTTTAAAAAGAATAGAAAGCGAAAAGTAAAAACAATTTACGAAAGTAATTTTTTCTGAAAATGTAGGTATGATTAATGGAGACTTATTTCTGACCCGTTTATAAGTTAAAACATGACTGGTCTAGTATTTCCCGACAAAGGGCTTCATTACATGGACTCTCACTAGTCTTTCAAATACATGGGAGAGAATGAAGAAAGAAAAAAATGTCATCAAACTGGGGGAAAAAAACTTAAAAAAAAAAAGATATCACACTGAGTAACGTTTGTTCTAACGATCAAATTTTCGCGCACTAAGAGTCAGTCCTAATGATTCCAGGAATAAAATTCAAATATGCTACTTAATTAGTGCTACCAATTAATTAAATTACGAAATCAGATACACAGAAACTTACTTTCTCAGAATAAACAGACATTTTTTATGTAGATGTCCGGCCCTCAAAATATGGAGGGTTTCCAAGTTTCCCAAAGTTAATTTCGTGTAAAAAATAAATTTTTGGCAATTACTTATTAATTTTCATCATTTAATTTAATAGCGGACAAAAAAATTTTGAATTATAAGGCATAATTTTTTATATCATATTCATTCACGTATCTTTGAACCATTAAAATTGACACTCAATAAGCAAAAATCCAAGTATTAGATAAAAAGTTATTTTGGGTGTTACATTTTCCTTTTCATGTGCCTCGAACCTATGTAAATATTTGCGCCCCTAAGGAGGAAATTTTACATGGATTATATATTGGTGATGATAGCAACAACGGGTACTATCCTAATTTCTGTGAACCTCTTCAGGCTTACTAGGCCTGTGGAAAATATTTTTTACTTTTCGGTAGTTAATTATTTTTTTTAATCAAGTTGATCGAGGAAAAAAATATTTTTTTCATTCCACTGAGAAAAAAAAAGTATTCTCAAAACTACCGGGATAGGGTAAAATGTACCATGCTTCTGATTCTATACGAACACCAAAAATCTTGGTAGATTTTACAGAAAAGCTTTGGTAAGGATGTTTGTAAAATAAACAATAAAATGTGGTTTGATAATATGATAAAGTTTTGCTAAAGTGGTAAAATTTGGTAATTTTATCATGATACCTTTTCTTTATTTTAAAAAAATTTCTCTCAATGGCAGGATTATACAACTTTAGTCAAGTCTTGAAGGCAATAAATCAAAATGAGTGTTACCCAAGGCGTAACCTTCATTGATCTAAAGAGCAACACCATCTTGAGTTATTATTAATTTATCTTCTTTGCTGAAGTGTATACCTGAAAACAAAAAACATTATCTGGTGTAAATTCTATTTCGTACAAAATTTAATTTCAACATTCTGCATATTAAAGTTAAAGTTAAAATTGGTCAGAGATACATTACTCTGCCTCTTCTCATTTCTCTCTATATATCAAAAAATCATAAGTGTCATCTGCATTGTTTTGGATGCACAACTTGTGTTTCATTCTGTTTTGTTGTGAAAAGAACTATAAAAATTAGAGACATGAACTAACGATGGTGTAGAAAAGTGCATGAGTAAGACGGAATAGAAAAAGAATAGGATTTGTCTAAAAGTTCAAAAATTATCAGTTGTTAAACGTGTTGTAAAAAATATGCTGATCTAATACCAACTATTCAAATTTATTAGAAAGTTATCGCAATTAGAAGTGCTTCTTTTCACAAATATTTTTTCACATTTTTTGCTTTTAATAATTTCTATTATTGATTATTTAATAATTTCTGTGAAAACATTTATCTCTCTCTCGAGCTTATTAAATCGTGTTCGACATGATATCAAAAGTAACAGAAAAATGAGTTAAGAAATAGGAGATAATAATAATTATAATGATGATAATGATGATAATAATGATGATAATAATGATGATAATAATGATTATTTACTAATTGTTGTAACAGCATTTATCTCCCTCGAGCTCATTAGCTCGTGTAAAAGTAGCAGGAAAATGAATTTAAAAAATAAGACAGAGATTAGATGTTTTTAGATTTAACAATTACATCGAAATTTTTTAAAATCAAGAAGGATAAAATCCATTTTAATTTGAACTTATATGCAATATAAGGTTATCGTTAAAAAGATTTATCCAGTAAAATTATTTCAAAATTTTTTTTCTTAGTATCTGTATTCCTAAGATTAAATTTTTTTTTTCAAGTGCAGTTAATTTTTTTTTCCGAAACCAAGCAATTGTTCAGATTTTATGAGTAACATATTATTAAAATGTTCTTGCATATGATAAAAATAATTACATATTTTGTAAACAAAATTGTCTTCTTTTCTTTTGGGGAGGGGGGGAAACGAAGATGATGGAAACGAAGAGCATGGCAACCACAGAGGTCGGTAAGCATATATTCCAACTGTTAATAAAGGAAAGAAATTCTTTCGTTTAATTCCGTTATGCTTATATCTTTTAATTTCTCTAAAGTCAAACAGTTGAGTTGCAGACCAATGTTTTCGCTAAGTAAGTCTACTAATGTTTATCATTTCGTCAGCGGGAGGTGCTCCATTCTTAATGCTATAATGTCCTCACATCTAAGATGATAGTTGTCATAGCAACTAAACATGTTGTTCTTCAAAGAATACCCGCAATGATTCTGATGAAGCATTTTACTTTCCCCACTTTTGTGGAATACAAATGATATAACTTAATCAGCTTTCCTAAATTTTCTCTTAATGGTTTCAGAATGCTGATTTACTCATTGTTATAATACTTAATTCTTTTTATGAGTTTAACATGAAATAATATAATACAGCTTGCTTTTACAGTTATTACTTTAATAATTAGATTATTAAGTGTAACGAAAACGACATTTTTTTCCTATTTTATCGAGACAAAAATTCCACAAATTATAAGTCGCAACATTTAATGGGATCACGTAGTTAAACTATTGGTCGTAAAAAGTCTATTTTTTGAATTACAAAAATGTATTAAAAAATTTATAATTTCCGGAATTTTTCCATTTTTTTCAGATTTAAAATTTTTATTTCGACAGAAATTTTTTTATTTTTTTACGAAAGTTTCAAACTTAGTATACACAACTAAATAGTTGAATCGTGAAATTTAGGTTCAAATTCCGTCTATTAGCAACTTTTTTGAGAAATTTAAATTTTTTAACAGACATATATCTATACATTCTATACATAATCAATCAAACCTTTATAATTTTGTTTATTCAGAGGAACTAGGATTTTGTTAAAAATTATAAATAGAACTAATTAATTAGTGTATTTATAATCAACTCTAAAAGCTAGTAACATCAATTATTTGTGAGTGAGATGTAAATATCACATGCAAATGATTGATGCTTTTTAGTTCAAAGAGTCGACTACAAATACTCTAATTAATTAGTCCAACTTTTTTTTTTTTCAAAAACCTGCTTCTGTTGAATAAACAAAACTTCTTTGAAAAGATACTAATATCTAGTAATGGTATAATGAACACTTAAAATAGTATGCCATATCTTATAATAGGACAATACCGAGTTATTCAAATAGAAGGGAATTTTATTTAAAGGGATCATAAAATATTTATTAGAAATCTACAAACTAATGAAAAGAAGTATTAAAGTATTTTTAAAAAACTTAGGTTATAAATGTTTCTTGTGGAATCCCTTTCCTGCAGGGAAAGCCTGTAAGCTGTAGCTAAATCCATTCCGAAAGAACCTAAAGGCCGTTTATGCAACTATGCTTTCTCGTTCCAAAGTTATGTTTACCACTGAAGAGCCTACATACCCCCAAGCAATCTACAAACCGAAGTGTGTAGAATGTTTATATTCAATTTATATTTCGAGGAATACAAATGAACTAAATTGGGTCCATCTTTTAATAACCCTGCACTTTCATAAAAATAAGAAAACAGTCTCCTTCTCCTGCTTGTTATAGTTTTAAAAAAAATTACTCCAGTTATGTGATTTAAAATTTTTGAGATTTTTCAATTTTTAAGGCTTTCGCAAATACTCCTCCTTTCCGTCTCAGTTATATTTAAAAGTATTTTCAGAAATGTATGTAAACGATTTCCTAGAGATAAATGATCGTCCCATTTTCCGAAGCATTTGCATATTTTGATCGCCGTCAAGAGCACTGATGATTAGCATCCAATCCCTGGTTAGGGGAATAATTACACTCTACGTCACTCTCAATACCAGAGGCAATATATATTATAGATGGAGATATATTACCTCCATATTTCGATCAGTGAATCTTCTCTATCATGTTCGACTATTAGAGCAGTAAGCGAACGAAAAATGCCAAGAGCAGATCAATTGGAAAATTTATAGTACGCTTAATCAAAGCTGTTAAGAAACACCCTTTTTAAATTAAAACAAATGAAGAAGACTAAGTTATATATTTTGTAAATAATGGTTGTTGCTTATACAGATAGATTATGCATTCTTAAATGAACGATTGTGTGTTTCAATAGTGAGTCCTATACCATGAGAAAAGAAATGTTAGTTTTATGTGAGAAGGAAATGCGTTTTTTTATTCAGATTTTGGAAATAAAATTATGATGCTCGTTCTATAATTCTTTTTACGTTTTATTTGAATATTTAAATGGCACAAGCTATTATGTACTGTATTATACTTTATCCCATTTCTTTGCGTTTTCATGAAAACATAAATAAAAAGTTTAAAAGAAGAAAATGGCATGTTTTAAGTCAGACTTGCGATTCTCAGAGACTTATAACAATAAAATGGTTAATGTGAAAAAGAAGTAGTTCTTGCATCAAAATTTCATGATATGGCCTTTTTTAATAACCAGAATTCTTAGTTTTAATTCGATTTTTTTTTCAATGGTTGGCTCTAGCGCCTAAATCAAATAAAGGTATTTAATAATTTTGAAATCTTTAAAAAAAATTAAAATTACATTAGAAAATTATCAAAACTTTAACAAGCAGTCTTGAACCACATTGAACCCTTGAACCCCCCCCCCCCCAAAAAAAACCGCTCCACAAACCAACGAATCGAGCAAAAGAGTAGTGATACACAAATACTCAAACATGCTATCGTTTTATCAGTACTCAAAACCACTATCATTAACATTAATGTAAAAACAGCCCTAATCATGCAAGAAAACCAGGGCTTTGAAGTCGAAGAAAATTTTACCGGAGTTAGAGTTGAAAAAGTTAGCTTGACTCCAACTCCCGATGGATGAAAAATTGGGCCTTGTGGATTAAAAGGAGAATTGAAGTTTTCGATCTTATGAAAAAGTTTTAATACAAATATTGATAATTAGTATATGAATAAAATTTTATCAAATATTTAAGTTATAATTCTTCAAATTTGAGTGATTTGAGTCCATGCGTGATGAACTATTGAAGAAAAAACATAAGTTCTAAAAAAATTTACTTAGCTAATTTAAAACGTTATTTAAAGATAATATAAATGAAATATATACTATATATATATAAATATATATGTAACAGTTTCCTAGTTACTGTTACAAATATATATAGAACTTATTTTCAGATTTTTTTTTCATGAGATGTTTATACCTGTGCAAATATGCTGATGAGATATTGATATTTAGCTCTTTCCTAGTAATTATTTTAATTTTTATCATATTTATTTTATAAAATTTTATTTCTTCATCTGTTATAATTTGGAATCTGATTTTAATTGAGGAAAGAGAGTCATTTAAGAACCGTTTTGTAATGAATTTTGTAATGAACATTTATTCGCATTTCTACATTGTCACCAGTAAAGTCGGGGCACCAACTTTTGGATCCCGTCATCAAAGGATTTTGCCGCCTGACAGTTGAACCATATAGTAAGAGTTTCTTTCAACATGCCATCATTTTCCAAGTGCTTTACACCAAGAAATTCCTTAATGTTTTGGAAACAGATGGTTGATACGAATTCTTCACGCGGCTCGCACCGACCACAGTGCTGACAAAAAATATCCTTAGTGGAAGACGGATCATGGGTTGCCATCAGGCAATCCATGGGAGGCTTTCATGATTTTCCTCTTCATGTAACGCAAATGTGGGTTAGTTCCATCAAAAAATCCTTCACGAAAGCAAATTTCCCCCAATACTTGATCCAAGAGTTCCCTTGTCTTCTCGATTGGGTTCAAAATTACAAGGCTACGGAGTTGAACATTAGAAGTCGTAAATCCGAAATTTGTTTAGCTGTGCAACTATGGTTATAAAATCTAAACTGTTTTCCAGTAAAAAATTTCTGAAAACCGTCAGTTTAATTTAAGACAAGTCAGTTTAATTAAAGTATTTGGATATTCCAAATATACGGATCGCATTGGAGAATACGATTCAAAAAGAAACTTGACAACACATCTTATTATTATGGCGAAGATTTCTTTTTTAATTTTCTCGTCTCTCACTCGTTGACAGTTTTAATTAAAATCAATAGTAATGTCATGAAGTGTAATATTTGAGGACTGTAGTACTTAGCACTCTGATGTGATAATACTTAACACTCTGATGTAACAGTGACGACACTTGTCTAAAAGTTTATCCTAGCCCAACCGACTCTTGCGTCATCTAGAAAACGCTTAAGGTACCCGAATACCTTCGGAGACAAAATCTTATAATAAAATTTATTATTTAGTAATTTATTATTTAGATTCATGTGTGTATTATACACTAAAAAAGTATATCAACATAGTAGTAAAAAATAATGACTTTTTTTCAATTTCACATTAACTTTCTTACAGTTTTATTATTTTTTTTCATTATTCTTGCTTTTATAATACTCATAAAAATTCATCTTAAGGAATAGATTAGGCATTAGACATATTATTAATATTTAGAGATTTTACAGCAAGTAAACATTTTGTAAAAAGGCTAAAAAAGGCGATTAATTATTTTAATTTTAGCCATAAAATATTAAATAATAGTATAATCCACTGGTCCGTAGTCTATTCTCTTGGCATATACATAGGAAATATCAACACAAAATTTCACGTAATTTTAACTAAAATATATAAGGATATTGCTTTTAAAGTGAGGGAGAAAAAAAACGAAAATTTAGTTTTGAGAAAAATGTAAAAAAAAAAAAAAAATTNAAAAAAAAAAAAAAAAAAAAAAAAAAAAAAAAAAAAAAAAAAAAAAAAAAAAAAACACACATATCAATTTAATAGCTATTATAGTTGTTGTTTTTTTAAATCATAAACTTCTGTTCTATTTGACGTAAGAATAAAACTCAAACGGCTTTTGAGAGAGAAAGATTCATAGTTTTACAATATCTAAAAGCAGAAAAACGATATTTTGGTCAAAATCGGCTTAAAAAAGATAGCCAGGTTCTTTAATGGGAAATGATTTGTTGCTTCAGTAGATTTGTACGGTTTTATATTTTTGTCTGTGTGATAATAGACAAATCTTGCTTCATTCCAATAAAAAATATTGAATACGATTGCGTGAAATGTAAGCGCTTTGAAATTTTTTCAAATTGTGCATTTACGTAGAAACATAAAATTTTCTAATCAATTCCTAATCTTATATTTTTACCTTTTAGCTCTACCACGCGTATCTGTCATAATTTTATTTAATCATTTTTATTCCGTTCCGTCATATCATAAATTCTACGCTTTTTGGAATTTAGTCTTTACTTTAAAATCAATATTTTATTCAAAATTGAAATTAATTTAAGAACAAGAATAATAATGAGAAACTAAAATATTTAAAGTAAATCGTAATTTACTTTACTAACTGTGCTTTTTACTTCATTAAAGCCTCACAGCCTAAAAAAATTGATAGCTAAGCATTTGATAGAATAAAATTTTATTTCGCTCTATGAACCAGACAAATACAAATAACTTCGTAAATCTAAGTAAAAATTATGCGAGAAAACGATAAAGCTCATCAATCTAACTAGTAAAGCTTTTTGCCGCAGCAGGGCACTGAAAACATTTAGGAGAATGCAAAACAAAAATGCATTACCTTTTTATATGCGCTACCATTAGAATGGAAACTATATGTGTCTCTGTGGGTATTGTTATAATTTAGTGAAAAAAGTAAATTGTTTATTTACTCTGAAAATATTTATACATTTTAATTTCTTTGGGGAAAAAATTGTTTTTATTTTAAATTAAAAAATGAATGTAACATTGCATTAAACAAATGCTACGATTTAGAAAATAAAAATTTAATTTTCTTTTAAATAAATATATCGCAAATCGAAACTGCCTCCTCTCAAGAAAAAAAGAACGTTTATTACCTCACGTAAAAGAAAACATTATTATTGCTCTTTCTCGAAAAGGAAACATTTGTTTCGTCCAAATTGTACAGAGGAAAGTGAAATTGGAAACATACCTTAAGGCCATAGAGAAAACGAAAAAAAAGTATAAAATAGGCACCAGAAGGTTTTTTTTTTGCGTTAAGGAAGCTGAACAGGAGCAAAAATCATAACAGTAAAGAAATGCTTAGACGTCGATATTACACTGGATAAAACACTTTTCAAGTTTTTAGTGTACAACACTCGTTAAAATTTCATAATGTTCAATGAACATTCATTTTTCCACATTAAAAGTAGGAAATTTGTTACAAACATTACGAAGATAATGCTTGTTACAGAGCTTTTTTTTAAGAAGTTATTTTTCTTAGTAATAAATGCAATTTCTTTAATTCGATTTCTCTACATAATTAAACAATAGTTTTAATAGATTAAGTGTACCACATATTTTGAGAAAGTACACGGAGAAAAAAATTCTGGATCAATTACCACACTGTTTTAAAATTACATTTCTTGCTTAAAATATAAATACATAATTTTGGTTATTAGAGCCAAATTAAACGGTATTTCAAACATTTATTTATTATTTTTTTCGTTCGTGTGGCAATAGCTAAGCTAAAATTCTGGTTTTCAAAATTATAGTTTTTGACATTTCTTCGGGCTAACAATTTACCTCAGTAGAAAATGTATTAAAACGGGACAATGATAACTTGCATACTGCATTTTATTTATTTTCAACCTTCAGTTTTTATTAAATTTTTTGAAAGGAACAAAAACGAAATTAGTATGACTGATTTTAATTACAATTCGGTGACTTTTTTTACTCTTCGAACAGGTATCATCTCCACGACACATTACCACACATTTAGTAATAATTACAAATTAATGATTTTATGATATACTCTAAGGTATTACAAAAATACTAAATGTTACCAAATTTTACCTCATTTACTACTAAACATATGGTAAAAAACAAACACTTCTATGAATAAAAAAAACATATTTTATTGCTTATTTTGCCAAAATCATTACCAAAGCACTTGGGTAAAAATTATCTAGATTTGGGTGTTTCCAAGAGCCAGAAACTCTGTAAATTTTTCTTTATTCTGGTAGCTTTGACCATACTTTTTTTCTCAATGTATATAAATAGAAGCCGAAAATTTGTATTTAAACTTGAGAGAACATTCTTAACTCTTTCATAGCGAAGAACGAGATAACTCGCTTCCAGGAATATTCCCTGTTCGCTACAGACGAAATGACTCGTCCTAGGGCAAAAAGTCTTTTCAATATTATAGAAGCGTTTCTATCGACTTATTTACCAACATTCAGTATGGATTATTATTTTTAATTTATTATTTTTAAACCTGTGAACATAAAATGAGAGTTGTTATTGGTTGCAATAGATTATTATTTTTTAAAGTTAAGTAAATAAGTTTGAAAAAAATTTGCGTTTTGTTTCAATTTTAGTGCAGAAGGTGAGACAAATCACACTTTTGCTGCATTGAAAGTGTTAAGGGAATTTTCCTTTAGATTTTCTGTTTTATCGGAGAATTAGGTTCATCAGGTTTTTATCTAACTCCTTAGAAATTCCATGATTTATATTCGTAGTAAAATCATTGGAATCAGAAAAACCCAACTAAATAATTGTCTTGTTCCGATCCTTAATATAGTTTTGTTCCACATTTTGTCACTTCCTAGGCGTAAAATCATGTAATTTCTTAAACAATAATGTTTTCAAGAAAAATAATAATAATGATTTTGTTTAAAGTATATAATTATTACAATTTTACGAAGATTATTTTGTTAGCATGTTAGTCGTAACAATTACTTAGGATCAAAGGGATTTACTCAATAATCATTTGTATCTAGCAAAAACAATTTGAACTTAAGAATACAGAATGTTAAACACAATAAAAAAAATAGAAGTAATTTTACTTTATTACAATACGTAGCGATAACCTTGTAACAATTCAAGTTGAAAACGTTTTAATTTTGTTGAGTCTTTTATATTTTTAAAAATTTCGAAATAAATGATAAATTTGTGTCAAACAACACCAAATCTCTTTTTCAGGTTTTGTTTTATTTATTCCTTTTACTGTTATTTTTAACATCAAATTAATGGAGAATTTATAAAATAAAACGAGATGAAGAAATAAAGTTTTCTACAACAATGGAAAAAATGGGGATTGTTTAAAGCAAAAAAAGTAGAAATTTCAAAATAAACCCGATTTAAGTTCATAAAAAAATTGCTATTCTAGCTCGTCAAATTAAATTTCAACTCTGAGGCACGAATTGTATTTCTTTTTTTTGCAAGTTTAACAGTTAATAATCCTCAAACTAATGATTGAATGTAATACGATCATTCTCCATGGGCATTTTTCAACAGACTTTTGCAATTCCAATTTTCTAAGTTATATAGTTTTTGGGTAAGAACGACGGTTTCACTTTACGATTTTTTCGACAGAAGTTAATTAGTAGCATGTATATCCGATAAATATATTTAGCTCTTGAAAACTTTCTACATTTCTCAAATAAAGAGATATTAAAACTTTTTTCAAAGTTTCAAATAGTGAAAGTTTGAAGACAACACACAAGTATTGGCCATGCAAAATCAATAATTGTAAGACTCTTTAAAATTATTCTTTCCATCCGAAAAGTCTTAATTTCATATTGAATAAATGTCAATACTTCGTAGGGGTTAAATCTAAAGTCAGGCACAAAAAGAAAAGATCGAAGGATGCAGAACAATTTGTCCCTTTTACTCCGACTAATGGGGAAAAAGCCTTCTAATATCACGAGACAAAATAGTAAGAAGAAGAAAATAAATTCAGGGGTTTAAAAGTTTCCTTACGGATAAAGCATAACGTATGAACTGTTGTTTTTTGAGTGTGGAATTAGTCAACTTTTGGAGAAAAAAACAGCTAATAGCAATTTTAACAAGATATTCTCTTTTGAGATTAACAATCACGCAATCAATGGAGCACAGTTCGTGGTTGAATTAATCGAATGAATTTTAGCTGAAAACGTTATTTGCAAAAACACTTATTTTTAAAGTGGGATAAGTCCATTTCTAATAATTAAAGTCTTTTATATTTTATAACCAGCCTTGAGCAGTCGACCCAATATTAACTATTTTTGCCAAACCTACATTAAGTACTTATATTAGTATATTTTATATATGTTTAAACTGTACTTATTTCAAGAATACTAGAAGTATTATAAGTACCAAAAAATAGTTCATCATCAATTGTGACAATAGGATACCTGCAAGTGACGTAGTGTGGGCATCTCGATCCTGATTGGTTGTTGAATCACGGCATTTGTTTACGTTAGCAAATGCTCTTTCCCTTCTATTTCGAGTAAATCAAGGCCGTCAAATATCAATTCTCTTCAGTGGTACATTCTATATTTTTCCACGATGATTCACTCACAAATCTTTCCCTATATATTTCTTACTAAACACAAGGAGAGACACGAAAAACATAACATAACCATCGAACACAAGCAAACTAATTATGCATTGAAGTTGCTAGGTATAAGAAACAAAAAATAAATCACGGTTAGAATAAAATACATTACCAAATAATGAATCTAAGTTAAGTAAAAGACGAAGGCGAGAAAGAATTATGTTTTAGCAATTTTGATGTGCGATACAGCACTGTATTTAATTAACTTCACGTTAATAATTCTAAATAATAGTTTTCCATAACAATAATTCTTTCAAAATAATGACGATTTCTTACGGTTCCCTGAAATAAAAAAAATATTCTCCATCAGATTTGCTTTTTAATTCTTAATTTTTTTATTTATTTATTTATTTCATTCATTTTTTTTTGTTATTTAAATTACCATTGATTTTAAATTTATTTTCATAGAAACACTTTAATAAAGCATACTTATAAACAAAATAAATATGTGGCTCCAAATAATTTAAGAATACAAATTCGCTGACGTTGCCCTTACCTGTTATCCGCACTAATCCTGGGTTTTCTTAAAGTAACGATTAAATAGAGACGTAACTTATTTATTGCTTAAATATAGATGTAAGCTAGTAAAGATATGCTCTTATTCTTATAAACGGCAATTTAATTTTAAGGCATTCAAATTGGCTTAAATTTCTTTACCAAGTATTAATACTCATAAATATGTTCATAATCTTTTTTAAACACTCACTTATTTAAATTCTTCATGCTTGATTATTATTCAAGAAAAAAGCTAGTCACTGATACGGTGCATTAAAGTCTTATAAATTCTGTGTTTGAATACTCACATTTAAGGCTTAGATTAGTTAAGAAAGAATCAACTTTTGGATCTCAATAATGTCAAAAGAAAGTTACTTAACTATCACTGTTAGTCCAACGGGATTCTAATCCATTTTCCGTCTAACACTAGGGCCATTTTACAACACTGTTGGCTGCTGAAACCTAGAGTCGATTAGTTTTCCTTGAAATTCGGACCTGGTCACCTCATAGGTTGGCAAATGCTCTAACCCCTGAGCAATTGCGGTTTCAAAATGAGGTGAATTTGCTACAATTTTATCAGCAAAAACATTTTTAACTCCAATCCAAATTTTGATAATTAACAAACAAGAGCCGGGGGGGCTCAGGGAGTAGAGCATTCGCCTCTCAATGAAATAAATGACCCGGGTTCTAATTATCTCAGATAAACTTATTTTATAATTGTGAGCAAAAAATTCTAAATTTGCTTTAAAAGTTCTCGAGATATAGCGAAATACACAAAAAGTAAAATTAACATTAAGGAGTCCAAACTTTAGAGCGGCCTCTTGACTAAACTATTGGGACCATATTTCCGAGATTGCCGCAACCTCCTATATTTTGGGAATCAGACATCTGAATCCAGCAAAAAAAAAGTATATTTATTCATAGAATTTAAGTTTTTGTGTCTGATTTCTTATTTAAAACATTGTCCGCACTAATTAAGTAACATAATTAAGATCACCCTCTTGAGCCATTAAGATTAAAACCTAGAACGTAAAGACCTGATCATTA
Organism: Parasteatoda tepidariorum; assembly: GCF_043381705.1. Taxonomy (NCBI): domain Eukaryota; kingdom Metazoa; phylum Arthropoda; class Arachnida; order Araneae; family Theridiidae; genus Parasteatoda; species Parasteatoda tepidariorum. The sequence continues at coordinate 27,626,061 of NC_092205.1, read as the reverse complement.
GATAAAAAGTTATTCAGAGTGGTCCGTTTATTATTTTGCTCTTGTACATTTGTTACTGTTCGAGTTCGCTGTAATCGCCGTCTAAAATCCAACTGTTTAGTTCTATTAAAATGAACATTGGAGACATTTTGAATATTGAAAAACCCACAGAAGACATGACTAAAAGTGCAGCGAGCAAAAGCAGAATTTGTACTTTCTGTCCACCTAAGAAATGCAGAATTGCGAAATATGTATGCAACTATTGCAACAAAGCTTCTCGTGGAAAGCACACTTTTAACATCTGCCAAGAATGAAAACGATAACTTAAACATATTTTTAATATTTTATAGAACTTTTATGGCACTTTTTTGAGTCTCAGTGGATAGAGCTGTTACCTTCCAATGAGGAGACCACGGTTCAGATAACAGAGGTAACTAGGAGATACGAATTTTGATTTCGGCTCTTACTGACCACAGCTCTGACGTAAAATATTCTCAGTGACAGAAGCATCATATGTTAGAATTCTCTTGCCGTCGGACTAGCCGAAGGATGTTCTAGTGGTTTTCTTCTCCATGTAACACAAATGAGAGGGTTAGTTCCGCCAAAAAGTCTTCTACGAATGCTAGTTTATCCCATTGCTTGATCTAGGAGTTCTCTTGTATTTTGGATTGTTTTCGGAATTACAAAGCTATGTAGATGAACAATAACCGTCATAAACTCAGAATCGGGTCAGCTGTTCAACTCCGGAGTTTAGAGTCTAGTGGCCTAATAAAAGTTTTAACCGTTTTCGAACAATACGAGCGAATTTATCACTATTACAGATTTCCACATTAATAAGCCAACAGAAAAAATACTCTAAAAAATTTAATAAAAGTTTTCTTAAACCGTATTTTTCAAGCATAATGCAAAGGGAAAAAAAATAATTTTTGTTTCAACTGTAACAAGAGAACGAGAAAAACATCGCCTTTGAAAATCCTGAGAAAAGTTTTCGATGGTGATAGAAATTTAAGCCAAACTTTGATTCCCACTCTGCATTTTAGGTATAAAATAATCAAAATTATTGTTTTCATTCTCATCCATTTTAAAAACTTATCTTTATTTAAATAAAATATATTCTAATATACTATTAAATGCTAATCCTATGCATCTTATCAAGTTGAATTAGATCAACCATTTTTTAATAAAATTAGCTTCTATAAAAAGGACAGAAACAAGCTTTTAACAAATCTCTCTTAAATTGAGAAAAAAAAATATTCGGTGGAAAATAAACAGTATTTTTCCAGCATTATATTTTAAAGTCTTAAAAATCTAATTAAGCTTCCTAAAAAAATGTTTGCGTCCCTTAACGAACTTAAGAAAATAAGTTTCTTGTTCTAAACGGTGAAGAAAAGTAATTTAATTAATTTTTTCTTCTTCTCTTACCTTGAATATTAACTTCGTTTTAAATCTATATTTTAAAGCAAATTCGTTTAACATTGTTTTAACCTCAAAACCATATATTTTATGATTTTGCCACATTTACTTTAAATACCATTCGAAATGGTAGACTGCCCTAATCTTGTTTCAATTTTATATTATTATTTCAGTTTAATTTTTAAGACATTCGTCATTAATTCATTTGTCGAATGTCATTAAATCATCGTGTAACTTATTTGTTGCTACTGATAAATTAATATCTTCAGGAAATGCTAAAGTAAAAACTAAAAGTTCTTTAAAAATCAACAAAACTAAGATTTAGTTTTAAAAATGTAATTAGTTTTAAAAATGTAATATTTTTATTCGGATTAACTATGAACTTCTATTCAATGTCCAACTACAAACTGGAAAAGAAAAAACAATTTTTTTTAAAATTAAAGTACATTGCCTTTTGGTATTCAAAATACCTATTTTTCATATTAAATAAATCTTTTACCAAAAAAATAGTTCTGTTTAAAAATACGGAATAACGCCAGAAACATAAATGATTGAGTCTCTTTCATTCCGCGAATATTTTTAATTTGCATATTTCTTTTTCCATCAAAGAATTAGTTTCAAGAAAAACTATTCATTTCTTAACGTATAAACTATGGCTAAATTAAAAAGAGCTATTTTATTATTTTCCTGGAAAAATTGATTTAGCTTCTTTACATTTTAGTTTTTCAAATGACAACTTCGGTAATTAATCAGTACTAAATTTTAAAAATATAATCCATTTTTTTGTGAATTGATATACGCTTGAGAAATCTAATGAAGGCGGAAAGTTTTTGAAAAATATTTGGAAAGAACTGTTGATGCGAGTATTTTAATATTTATGAAACTAAAATTTAGAAAAAATCAGATGTCAGAATCAGCATATTTTACATATTTTTTCAAAACAATATATCATAAATCTATAAAAATATTACTGTTGTAGATAAAGAAAAAATACGATATCAGAATCAGTATATTTTTATATTTATTTTAAAAGAAAATAGCTCCAAAATTTAAAAAATATAGCTGTTGTAGATAAAGAAAAATACGATATCAGGATCAATATATTTTTATGTTTATTTTAAAAGAAAATATTTCCGAATCTAAAACATTTTAACGGTTATAAATTAAGAATAAAATAATAGATTACTATCAGCATATTTTTATATTTATTTTAAAAGAAAATGTATCCAAAATTTAGAAAAATAAAGTCCTTGGATTTACGGTATTCTCTTTCATTTCGATGGCAGTATTTAGTTCATGGCGTAACTTTTTGTACAAAAGCAGTTCTTCACAATGACAACAAGTCTTTTTTTCATCAATCATTTAACTTCCATTCAAAAAACATTTCAGTAAAAGAAATTCTAAATCATTTTTCATACATTTTAATTTCATTATATCTTTATTGTGCTTCTCATTACGTTTTAAATTACTACAAATTGATCGGCTATTTGAAATAAAACAAAAACGATTTTAAGGGAAAAATTTTATGTTACTTTTAAAGTTTCTTTAACAGCATCGAAAATTACTATGCGCTGGATTTTCGATGTAAAATTATGGTGAAATAACCGGCAGTAGTCTGTTCATCTAATTAACCGTAAATTTACGGTTGAGAACATTTTTCAGTTTTGAAACAGTTTTCGACTAGTATGGTTAAGAAATCATAAATACAAAACTGTGCTGTTTTTTAACCATTTGAAACTAACATGGTTTTAAAACCGTAAAAAAGAAGCCTAATTGGGTATTGGAAATAGTTTAGCAGCTTTATAGTGCTGCTATCTATGCGTGAATGAAAGTATCGTGTTCTAACAGCAAGGATCGAAAAACGTGGAGTGTAGGACACTGAAGGCTCTTCATGTGTTGATGGGAATGAAAAAATTATAGCGTCAACGCTGGAACTCGAACCCCTGTTCTGTCGGTCATGAGATTGGCAGATTAGTCCTCTCGGGCTATAACATGCACCCATCAGCAGGGAACAAAGTTACTTTTTTAGGTGGGTCTAGTTAATATACTGATTGTTTAACCATATTAGGTGAAAGCAGTTAATAAACGGTTTTTTTTCCAGTCAACAGTTTGATAACGATCTTATTTACGGTTATTTGACTGCTTTGTTTGAATGTAGTAAAATAACAATTAAATGAATTGCTATTTAGCCATTTTTGAAAAGAAATTTCTGACAGAGTGCGAACATTTTACTGAGAAAAAATTGTGACTTAGTCATTAAAATTCAGTCAAGATTAATCTCAAAATGTATTTTCCTGTGTTATGAGTCATACACCGTAAAAACTTCCTTATCAAATTATAGTAAAAAATACCTGGTACTTTTTACCATCAATTTTATTTTTACCAGAACATGTTACGAAAAAAAAATTTATGTACCGTAATTTTAATAATAATAACCATAAAATCACTGAATCACTCTAATTAAATCAATATTACTGTATAAATTCCTGTTTTATATTTAACGGTAAAAATAGATTTTACCGATGATGCACCCAAAATGGTACTGTAATTTCATCCGGAATTTTTACAGAGAAGGGAAGATATTTTATTTCAAGAATAAATACCATTCCTAACTAATAAAATGCTTTACCATAATCTATATCTATTTTATTTTTTACTGTTTCCTATGAGAAAAAAATTGAAGATCTACTCATTTTTAGAAGCTATTATAATCGTAGAACTTATTCAAAAGAAATTTGAAATGCAATAACATCATACAGAATTTGCTGACCAAAAACATTATTATTTGTTCGTTTAAAACGAAGTCATTTTTTTATGGAAGTATTTTCTGATAAAGTTCCGGAAAAAGGATATTATAGCAAGAATAAAATCATGAAATAAAAAGTAATCAGCTTCTGTAACTTTCTAGAAATAAGCCATTGCAAAAATTCCTTTTGAAAACATTTAATTCTTTTCCATACTATAGTTTGTGAACGCATTTTTTCTTCTTCATTTTCTTGTTACTTGTTTTCCAAAGCTATATTTTCTCTCGTGAGCAACAATGAATAATTTTTTTCTCAAAATGATCTAACTGAACTACAAATTATATTAAAATATTCTACTATTTATTGATGACTTGAAACAGACGCTTGTGGTTTGCCTCACTTAGTAAAAGAAAACTTATTTAAAGTTAGATTTAATCGTTATAAATGCTCCATAAGGTTTTGATAAAATAAATATGTTTTAAAATCTCATAACAGAAAAACAACAAGATTAATCCATAAATATAGAATAGTTGACTGAATTTTAACTAAATATAATTTTCTCTATATGAGAAAGCATAAATTATTATTATTATTTTATGTAAAATAATGATGCAATGTTCATAAATTCTGATTTTGTTTTGATTCTTTAAATAAAAACTTATAATTTTTAAAATTTTATGTTATTTTTAAAAATTATGCAAATATACAACATAAAACCAATATGAGCTTATAATTTGTTTAAACAGTTCTTACAAAGTTAATATTTACTAACTATTTAAAAAAGCGTTGCATTAACAAACTACTGTTATATTTTAAACCATTATAGTAACAAACCATTTATATTTTTAAACTATTTAAATTATATTCACAAACTAATTAACAATAATATTAAACAAACCAAATTCAGAGAATTTTTTATTAAAAATTCAGAAAATATATATTGCAAAAATTATAAATCGTCATTTTCATTCATAATACTGCTATACAATTATGTGATTTTTTTTCTCAAAATGAAAATACTTTCTTCAAAATTAAAAAAGAATGCATTGAATGAGTAAAAATTTTTGAAAAATCCCAGATGTAAGGACCAAAAATGCCAAATGATTAAAGAGCTTTTCAAAGAGTTCTGCATCGAATTAAATCTCCATTTTCTGTCAACTCCTCAAACTTTTGAAGGACCACTACAAACACACTCCAAAGAATTTTCTAAAACTTGGAGGAGTTAAATCCAAGTTTTGAAGACAAAAGGGAGCAGATCTTGTCATCCAAAAGAATTGTAAGAGGACGATATTTTGAAATGATTTGAGTAGAACATTCTTGCTTTCCAATATGACAATGGAAAAAGAAGTCCTCAAGGCACAGACGAATAATAAAACGACAAAAATAGAGAAAAGGAGTCAAACATTCTGACTACAATCATATAAATACTGCCAAACAATCAGAGATCTTTGCATAGTTCTAAAAGTAATGATATATTTTTTAGAAACTGATTCGGATCCTATTATTTTATGTAATCGCACATAAACTGACAACACTCAATTGTATGTAAACAATAAAAAATAGCTATAATAAAAGTGGGAAAATTTTCCAAAACGATACGCAAAACTTTAAGTCGAGCTATAATTAAATTAAATAAATTTTCATTTCATTAATAACTTTAATTAAACTTTATATCAGTTGCGGTTGCAAGCATGTCTGTTCTTTAAACAATAAATTATTATTCCTCGAAATTAATTACGATTTAGATTATTTTTTAAAATTGCTTGTAAAGTTCTATTACGTACGACTTGCCTAATTTTGCTCTTTAAACTACAACGACATGTTAGTTTTAGCACAGGTACTCTTTTAAAAAATATCAAGCAGAATTAAAGCAAAAAAAAAGAAAAATTCGCTAGATCAATTATCTAAGAGGTAATAAATTCTGTAAATTAAAAGGGGGATGAGCATTATTATTCGTAGAAATGGAATTTCTTCAAGTTTTCGAATCTAATTAATTATTTACATGTTGAACTAAAACATGAAAAGCGTAATTAGGAAGAAAAACAACATCTCAAGAAGGAATTTTAATTAAATGTATCGATTTGTACTAATTGGTTTTGAAAAGAAAGACTATAGTTAACTATTGTCAGAATAAATGAAATCCATACATGAAACAGTCATGAAAAAATCTAATACAAGGGTAATAGTAAGATAGTTTTCAAGGTGAAACTGTTTTTTGTGTATTATTAATGTAAGCAAATGATTATTGGGAGTTTAAGGCTACTAATCAATATTTAGAGTTAATGAATAATAATTATTAATTCGAACAAGTTGCAAGTATGTTACTTAATTGTTACTTTATGTAATATGGAATATCTCGAACTTCAAGAATAATTTTCTATTTAATTTTTCTGTTTCAGAATGCAATTTTCATTCACTCTTAAAAATAATTTCAACAATGGCTTAGCAATGTTTTATTAATTTTGAGAGTCATTTCGTCACCAAATCACGTGATTTGTGAAAAACGCGAACTTTCAAATATATGTCGAAAATGTTTCCTGAACTCGAAACCTCATCGTAGTGCATTGCAAGAGATTAGCGAGAATGACGAAACTTGAATAAAGACTAGAGAATCGAAAATAAAGTGGCGAATCCCGCCTATCCGGACTGCATGGTGGCCATAAAGTTAACTTCGTGTCAGGAAGATCGGGGATTCGAATCCCGTTCAGATCATAGGTGTAATTTATCTTTTTGTTCTATCTGTCCTTGTAGTGTACATATAGGAGCCCACGTAAGAGTGATCATTAAAAAATGTTAAATACTATAGGCACTACGATTTTTTTTGTTTTTGTTTTTTTTTTGGTAAAAAAAATTGAGTGTCAAATTCTTACAGTGTGGTTTTTAGTAAAATATTTAAGTTACCGAGAAACGGAGTGACCTTTTTTTAACTCTTTATTTCATTTTTTAGACATTTTTTCGAATAATTTAGAGCCAATTTTTTTTTTTTTAAATTTCTTTATAAAAGGAAAATCATTTAACTTATTACATAAAATTAATTTGGCTTTAAAGACTATTTCTTATGAGAAGTGGAGTGAAATTTTTAGAATTTTACGCACATGAAAAATTTGTTTTGAATTTCGGTCCTATAAATAACCGAATTCATAAATTCTGTGTTTATAACTACAAATAAACTCAATAAGAAATAATCAAATGACCGAATGCATGTTTCTTTTTCGTAATTTATGAAGTAACCAGCCGTATAATTCATAAGTGGGAAAACATCTTACCACTGACATTAAAAATTTATAAAGATAGTGGGAAATGTGCTTACATCGGTCACATAAAGAGTTAAGATGTCTTTTTTTAATTGAAACGTAAATCTCTGTGAAACTGTTTCGTATTGTGGTACGAAATATTTCAATCTTAATGAATAAAGAAAATTTTGAACAATTTATTTCCTGTGGCAAAAAGTTACCCTCTGAAGTAAAAAAAAAATTGCACCAACTACAACTAATATTTTGTTTCAAAATTGACAAAAACTTTATTTTAGCAAGTAGAAAAACTCTCCTTTTTATGGAGATCTAAACATAAAATTATTAAAACATTTCAGCATATTTTAAGAATTTTTTTTTCTAATTTTATACATTTTTTTTAAAGTTTTGTTATTATTAAGTAAATTAAAAAAAATTGTATCTTGTTACTATTAGCAGAATGCTCTTGCATAAAATTGTAAAAATTGCATATTTTATCGGCAAAATAATTTTTAAAAAAAAAACTTGAAAACTTTAGAGGGGGGGAATGAATGAGCAGCAATCACGAGGGCTGGTGAGCAGAACGAGTTGGAGATAAAACTTTCCAGTTCTCAAAGAAAAATTCCACAATTACTGATGAAACTCTTTACTACAATAAATATCTAAGTACCATAAAAATGTGTTTTTAATTGTATCTTTTTTTAAAAGAAAGTCAACTTTTGAAGAAAAACTTTTTTTTGTTTGAAAAAACAAAACTGAGTTTGATGCAATTATGGGGATTGTGAAAAAAGACAGAATGGTATGGAGCTCACAACTATGAAAGAATTTATGAACAAATTCATTTAACATTTCGAGGCGTTCTCTATTGTATTACCAAAAACAATACTGATTTGTTTATACGTTGTTAACAAAAACAGTTTATACTTTTTCTTTAAAAATAAGAGACTGCAGTACTTATTTCTTATAAGAAAAGAAAACTTTTGCTCTTTAAACTTTTCCTATAAGAATAAGTCACGTTCTTTCCAAGTTAATGGCATCGAATTAACCTCGTTAAAAGAAAGTTCCTGGATCATTACGCTACCCGGAACTCTTCGGGAAATTTATACCGGTAAAAACGGGATCTTTTGGGATAAAAAAAAGTATCACACTATTCTTCTTTTAATGATAGTTGATTCCCACCGGCTGCTCTTTAAAGACTACATTCTTTTGAATTTACGATACCTGAACTAAAGTATAAAATAATCGACTCAATTAGTTTATTTTATTCACAGTGTTTTATTCTTCTTTTTTTTAATTTGAGTTAAATAAAGCCATTTAATGGGATAACATTTTTTAATTAAAAGAACGGAGAACAAATTAGTTTTTAAGTATTTACTTACTGCCTCACAAAAAATATTTTACACGTTCTATTTAATTCAACACTTGATAACTATTTCTTTAATAAATATGCTTTAATAAATATACTTTTTATTCATCTGCGTATGAAAAACACCGATATGAAAAAGATTGGTAACATGCAAAGTGTTTGTAAGATAAAGTGTTTATACCAAGTCGATATTTTTTTTTATCTACGACTTTAGCTTTAAAAAGCATTGTGCCTCGACATCAGATCCAAGCATGAATGTAAATACTATTCTAATGTAACGACAGACGAAACTGTCTTGTTTCTGAAAAATAAATTCTATAACTGAAATACTTGAGTTGATAACTTTTTCTTTTATGGAAAAGAGACCGTCCATTGAAGAGAACTCTAAGTGTATGTGATAACTTACACGTGATAACTTGCGTGACACGTAGTGCATACAATTGGATACCAGCAAGTGACGTCATCGTTGGTAAATAATGGCATTTGTTGATTCAGAAACCAATCAGGTTCGTCACGTGTGCGTGACGTCGCTTACAGGTATCCAATTAAATCTGATTTAAATCAGATAGTTAGGAGTAATAACTCTTCCACTCAAGTTGAAAGTACCGAATTGTGCAAGAAAATTTTAAGCATGATTAAATTTGCAATATTTTTTTTGATAAAATTAAAACATAAAAGTGCAAATTGCAAGAATACAAATAAAAAAAAGAAATCAAAATTTTACAACAACGAAAAATAAATACTCATGAAATAAAAAAAATTATCACCTTTAAAGAACCATGTCTTAACTATGTTTTGATGTTCAAAATTGAAATGAAAATCAGATAATGAGGTCAAATAAAGAAAATGAGGTGACCCAGATTCGAATCCCATGTTGCTCGATGCGAATTCTGCTCCCGGCTCGCACTGATCACAGTGCGGACATAAAATATTCTCAATGGTACACTGATCATGGGTTAAAATTCCTTTGCCGTCGAGTTAATCAGGAAATTTTTCCTCTACATGTAACGCAAATGTGGATTAGCTCCATCAAAAAACCTCCACAAAATTGCTACACCCTAAAAAATTGTGCAGAAAGTGTCACAGAGGCTGCGAATAATTTCAGCTGGTAATAGGTTATCCGATGAGATAAGATAATTTTTCAAAAATTTACCTCTGTCTAGTAACACACTTATACTAAATTAAAATAGCTGTTCTATAATATTGCGTGGACAAAAACAACAAGTTTTGGCAAATAATTCTATTATAGATTACAGATATAGTTAGCCAGTGAGTTTGAAGCTGACTTACTTCTTCAAACTAGACTTCTTACTTATTCTTCTACTTAACTAGAAGTTGATTAACTCCTTTCTTCATTTTCAGTAATTCGGAACACAAAACATTTTATGTTTTTACCAATTGAACTTCATTAAACTGAAAGAAACCATAAGTTTATATTTACATTCATTTTAAAGATGTTTGAAATAGAATTTTATAATGAGAAAAATGCAGTAAGATAAAAATACCTAACGTTTGAAGATCTCAAGAGTGAACAAAAATATCTCTCAATAGACTACCATTAAAAATTCATTTATTTGACCAAGAACACAAATATCTATTATTTGTTTTAAGTAAGGTAGATAAGGGTTAGTTAACACACTGTTGATCAAAATACATCTCGCTTGTGTTTCAATCGAAGAATGAATCCGTTCATTCTTAAGTGGGAAGCAAAATGACAAACTATTGCTAATTTTACATCAAGTCAGTAAATTTTTACCCTTATCTTCACTATATATTGTACTATAAAAAGCATTATAAATTACTATAAACTATACTATTAGCTGATTCTTTTACGGTAATTTTTAATCAATATAATTTCTTTATAAGTAATTCTTTCATGCCAAGACGAGGGGAAGTATGGAGTAGACTTATCGAAATAAACAAACAAATAGACTTATCGTACAGCGCGTGAAAAAGAGAGGAACACTGTGAATAACTTTTGATCGTATGATCAGATTTTCTCGCACTAAGACTCAGTCTTAATGGATCGAAAGCCTCACTTTACACTGAGTGGCCAAATTGTTATGACCACCTCAGAGTTTAATGCAAATGAGTTATTGCGTCGCAGCGTTGCCGCCAGAGGGCAAGATAACCATAACACCGGAATGCTGGAGAAGTGAGTCATCAGTTATACTGTGTTGCTTGCTCAGATATGGGAAAGAAAAGTGATTTAACTGAATTTCAACGTGGAATGATTGTGGGTGCGAGATATGTCGGAACGAGCATCAGCAAAACGGCTGCACTTGGGAAGTGTTCTAGAGCAGCAGTTGTTAATGTGTACAAAGAATGGACAATCAAGCAAAAAACCGGATCTCAACGTCAGACTTGTGGTCGTCACAGGGTACTGAATGCTCGATCAGAGAGAAGGCTGGCCAGGATTGTGCATCGCAACAGGAGAGCAACAGTGCGACAAATTGCAAGTGATCTTAATCAAGGAGCAACTGCGAACGTCTCTGAACGTACTGTTCGACGTACATTGCGCCGTATAGGGCATGGAAGCAGACGACATAAGGGGTGGTCATAATAATTTGACCACTCAGTGTATATTCTAATTCTTAGACGATACAGACGCATATAGGTATATATAACTGTACAAGATATTTCTTTCCTTGAAAAAGTTTTATCTTGACCCCAGTTGAGATAAATATAGGTCCTATAAGAACATGCACCGAGGGACCAATATTGGGATGTCTAGATTCTTTTAATATTTGTTCTCGAATGGCCTGTATAGTACCAATATAGGGCAGACTATATTGGCTGAATAATGAATATAAAATATCGGATGTGAATCTGACAATTCTATATAGGGTCGATGCTGGTGATAAAGCGGCTGTAAAATATCGGGTGAATTGGGCAATTCTATTTAGGGCCAGTATCGGAAAAATAAAGGCCCTTCGAACCCTTCTTGAGCCAAAGATTCGTGAATATTGGTCCAATGAAGTCCAAAGCTATTTGCTGCTGTGGATGTAACGAAATCAGACATAAAACGTACTTTCTCTGAACTACCTTTTTTTCGACGGAAGATTTGAATTCTTATTTTCTTTTAGTACTTAACTTAGTATGTTGTTTATTTTTCAAATTCCAGACACATATAATCTCCAGTACCCATATAGTATGCCAATACATTTCAAAAATTATTTTATGGCATTTTCAATTGAGTAGAAAACCTTATTTTCTTTCGAAAATATTATATCTACCTTTTAAAAAAAAGGGCCAAATAAACAACTTATAAGTTCGTGAATCGAAAGTACTTCTTTAATCGAAAAGAGTATCGTGCGTGAGTTAATCTCTTGATGTTCCGAACAAGAACGTCAAAGTTAGCCGACATATGTCCTCTTTCATGGAGTGCAGCTCCTTTCAGACTCATGACTTTGAGAGAGAAAGAGAAGGATAGGCAGACTGCGATCATGTGACCTGCATTGAAACAAGAGCTCGAGAGTCTTCTATTGAATGACTATGTCACATGTTAAAAGGAAAATTCACTTGTGTCAGTGCATAGTCAGTAAATGAACAAATAAATGAAAATAAGAAGAAACTGAACATCTTAAGTATCTTATGATTTTAATGATCGCATTTTTATGTTATTTATTTACGAAACAGCAATCTTATTTAATAAATAAGCAAGCAGTACAAAAATGAAAAGCATAATTGATTGTCATCAAGTAGAAGATTCTGTGCAGGGGACAGGGAAATGATGTATAAAATTATATATTATCAAATAAACAGGAAACCAAACAATACAGAAATGAAAAGCATATTTCTCATCGAGAAGATGATTCCAACCAAGAAACAGGGAAATGATATATAATATTTAATTTGCTTTACTCTTTATCAGATAATATGTTATCTAATAAACAGTAAAGCAAACAACACAAAAATGTAAGCCTTATTTACCAATGAGATGATTCTATCCAGTAGACAAAGAAATGATGGATAATATTTCATAAATTATCTAATAAACAGTAAAGTTAACAATACAAAATGAAAAACATATTTTTCATCAAGAAGATGATTCTAGAAAAGATATGTAATATTTAACACATTATCTGATATAAAGTCAAGCAAGCAATACAAAAACTGAAGGCTTGTTATGTTTTATTTTATAACCGACGTTAAACAGCCGACCCAATCCTGAGTTTATGACTATCAATGTTCCTCTTTGTATCCTTGTTATTTAGAGCCCATCCCAGAAAACAAGAGCACTGGAACAAATAATCCTTCATGGAGGACTTTTTGATGAAGCTGACACTCATTTGTGTTACATAGAGTGGAAACCACGAAAACCTCTTACTGTTAGCTCGATGGAAAGGGGATTATGACCTATGATCCACCTACCACTCAGGTTATTTTATATCATCAGTGTAGCGATCGTGAGCAGAATTTGAATCGATTCCTGACATTCGAACTTAGATCACGTCATCTGGTGGTGAACACTATACACCCTGAGCCACTGTGGCTTTAAGACAATTAGGAGTTACTTATAATTTATGTTTAATAGTTATTTAAACTTATTATCTAAAAGAGGTGAAGTTTTGTGTTTGACCCTGATGTTGTTGTTGTTGTTGTTGGCGTTAAGGCAGAAGGGTGCGATTGTTCTTGTTCTTCAGTGGCGCCATCTACGGCCAAGAGTTCGACTTCTGCCACACCCATACGTCACACCCGTTTATAGGGTGTGACCCATCCATACATTCATTCATTCATCCACATATCGCAATTTTGACCAGAATCAGAGAACAATCAATCACCAATTCAGTACCCCCAGAGATATTGATTTGTTATGGGAACATGGAGGAATTTGCAACTCGACAGACTTAACGTGCATCAGTTACCATTTTAATACACAGGGAGTCTTCGTCCGGCGGGGTTCAAACCCACGAACTCTCGGACATGGGCCCAGCGCCCTACCTACCAGGCTATCCCGGCCGTAACACCCTGATAATAGAGTTTATTATTCCTATCGTCAAAAAATCTGTGCGTGTTGATAGTGTTTATTTATTTAAAGTTGAATTGGGTTTATGTATTCCAAAGCAAAGATAACTTTCCTTGCTTCAATTTTGCTTTAAATCCGATCCCCAGAAAAGCAAAGAGTAAAAACTACTTCATTTGTCTTAAATTCCAAACAAAACGAAAATACACGCTCATTCCTCCAACCTCAAAGAATATAAAGATAAATAAACGGTTTATCGGAAACAGATAAATTTTCCGGACATCTGAAACACTCAGAATAGATAAATCTGAATTGAATCGATATCGATAAAATGAAACTTGATTTGAAAAAAATTAAATGATTAATAAGATATTTGTTTTGAAATTAATTCAATGCAAATGTTTTACAAAAACAAATAAGAAAAATTAAATTATCAATTTCAATTTATTTTAATCACAGTGCATTAAAAGCATTTATCGATTTACATTCCTTTCTTGTTACGATTACTTTTATTTTCGTCATTTAATTATTGCATTTACTTTAAATATATAATTAAAATAACCTAAAACAAAATATTTTGTAATAAATTAATTAATAATTAATAATACGAAAAAAATTTCGTACAAAATCAAAAAGAACATTAAACTTACGTCTCTCAACTATGTAATGCGAAAACATTAAACTTGTTGCTGCCAATTGTTTTCATAATGGATTAAAGAGTTATCTATAATCAAAATTAGTCAAAAGGAAAGCAAAACTCATGTTATATAAAAGGATAATTATATATGTGTTTGTATATGGTTTAGAAACTTGGGCTATGATAGAATCACATGTAAATCGACTAGTTACCTTCGAGAAAAAAAAATTTTAGAAGAATCCTGGGTGCGGTGAATAACGATGGTACATGAAGCCACAGTAAGAATAATGTCTCTCCAAGCAGGCCGCATAGAGAGTTAGATATTATCAACTACATCAAGTAAACAGAATTAAATTTACAACCAGAATCTTCTCGTTTTTAATCGTATAGAACCCGATCCAGAGGCAGGCCCAGTCTAAGGTGGGTTGACTGATTTAATAGCAATTTCGAAGGAGGGAGAGTGAACAATTGGAACACCCAAGAGAAGAAGGGAGCAGAATGGAAAAAAGATAATGAAGAAGGCCTTGGCACACATAGGACTGTCAAAAACACTATGTTTTTTTTCTTCAGTGTGAAAAGTTTTAGAGAATCATAATAGCAAACATGGTAGCAACTACTTTACACCAAAGTGATGTTACACGACACCAAGAACGAAGAGTAGTTCCTGCTTTAAGGAAAGGCTGAGAATGTTATTTTACGATACTTGCAGTAAAGTAGCTGCCACCATGTATTGCATTCAGTGGCGTTAAAACTTATAAATGCAGTAAAATATGATACATAAAAGTCAGTTAAGTTATTTTTATGCTATATAAAGTAAGAACCACTAATTTAGACTGCACTAATTCTTAAAATAAAATTAGTTTGTAAATCAAGCAAACGCGTAGCACAGAGAAAATAATTGCGAACTAGACTTAAACATAGGGAAATTAAAAAGGCATTATAAAATTATTAATACAGGGATTTAAAAATTTAAATATAATTATCCTTATTACTCAACTAAAAACATGCATCTGTCTTTTAAAGGGGAAGTTATGTTCCTGCTGATGTATAGCAGCGTAGAAGACGACGCCAAAAACTCACGCCAACTCATTGCAAACAGTTTACCGGTGATATCAAAAACTCACCAACATTAGTGTTTTCGATAATATGATGTGAGCCGTGGTGGGATAGTTCGTATGGCAGGATGTGCAATTTGCGTTTTAATTTGTCCAAAATGTGCTCGATGGTATTTTAATTAGTTCTTCTTTTTCGCACCCTTTTCGTTAGGCTAGTTGGTAGGGTACTGGGCCCATGTCCAAGAGGTCATGGATTCGATCCCCGCCGGCTGAGGATTCCTCGTGTAGTAAAGGGTGACTGATGCACATTGAATCTGCCGAGTCACGAAGTCCTCCAGATTCCCATAACAAATCATACCTCAGGGGTTACTGATCCAGGAGTTTCCTTGTCTTCTGGATTGGTTCAAAATTACAAGGCTACAGAATTGAAAATTAGTAATTGTAAACCCTAAATTGGGTCATCTGTTCAACGACGGCTGTAAAATAAAACAAAAACCATGGATACAGCTCAAGGGATGGAGCGTTCGCCTTCCAAGGAGGCGAACTGAGCTCGAATCCCAAAGATGGCTGGTCGACACAAATTCCGCACACGGCTCGCACCGACTCTGACGTAAAATATCTTCAGAGCTAGACTGTTAATGGGTTAGCCATCAGGCTAACCATGAGGGGTTTTTCGTGGTTTTCCTCTCCTTGTAATGCGAAAGCTGGTTAGTTTCATCAAAAAGTTCTCCACGAAGGCAAATTTCTCCCCATACTTGATCCAGGAGTTCCCTTGTCTTCTGGATTGGGTTCAAAATTACAAGGCTGCGGAGTTAAACATTAGTAGTCGTAAACCCAAAACAAATTGGGTCTGCTGTTCAACGACGGTTATGAAGTTATATAGTATAATGTGTTAGAATTTGATGCAAGCTTATCCCATTATTTGTGTTTTGATTTAAATTACATCCTTTTAAATGTATATGAAACATACATGGCAACGTTACTTTTAAAAAGTAACGAGTAAAAGTATTTTTAAAAAAAGTAACGAGTAAAAAGTGAAAAGTTCTTATTTTAAAAAGGAACGAGTAAGAAGTACATGTAAAAGTACAAGTACTAAACAAAAAAATCAATGATTTAAAAGTACATTTCTAGGAAATCGAAAATTCAAAGTAACCTAAAATTTTACTGAATAATATTCTTACGTTCTTTAACGTTTTTGCTAAATTGTTGTTATTTATTTAATTATTTTTAATTTTGAAAGCTATGGACATTAATTTATTTTTAAATTCGGAAGAATATTATAATATAATTTTATAATATAATCGTATAATATAATTTTAAAATCAAATATAATTTTAATATCAAACTTTTTATGGATTTGCACGAAAAAGAAATTCTATCTATAGATTTTAATTTTTAGTTTATTATTTTTATTTATTAAAATTACCATTGATTTGAATTGTTTTACTCTATAGAAACGCGTTTTAAAAGCACAAACATAAACAAAGCAAACACGGTGCTTCATATAGCTTTGTGATCTTGAGCTAGTAAAAAATAATTGCATGTGCAGTATAAGTTGAAACAGAATAGTCTACAATTTTACTTGTAACAATGGCTAATGCTGAA
>NC_092205.1:27548445-27608566 GCF_043381705.1 Parasteatoda tepidariorum | reverse complement strand
AAACTCGAAAATGAATGAAAATGACTTGCAAATTAATATTTTTATTCATTTTGCAAAATAATTGCATTTCGAAAGTGGTGTCACTGAGTCTGCTGCGAGAATTTCTCAGAACGTGCTTAGCCACGCTGAATAAGCGCTCCACGGGAGCACTAGAAGGTACTGTAGTATTATGTTTCACATATAATTTTTTTGCGATTGGATATCGATTCAAAATTGATATGCTTTCCATTTCGACATTTGAGCTCATGTATGCTATAAATTCTTCTGTCGCTGGTGATTGGCATGGTGTTTTCAGCTTTAGAAAATTTAAATTCCCTGGGGGTTTTTTTCTGTTACGTTATTAGTTATAGCAGGGTGTTCAGCTTGGACAATTCTTTCCAATTTTTTTTGTAGCCTCCTCCCTAGCTTATTCTTCCGACCAATTAAATTTGATGCAAGGTACCAGACCTGCAGACCGAAAGTAAAAGTACTGCCATACATGATATGAAAGCTCCATTCGTTGTGAACCAGCAAAAAAGTGTTTCTTTACGCAATTTTTGGGTTTCTCAATGTCATAGTATATTACTCCATAGCTTTTACTGTGTTTCCGTATTACTTTCATTTTCGTTCTTTTTAAAAGAGGCACACTTGTTCTGATACTTATTACCGGTTGCAGTAAATCTTATACAATTTTTAAAATTAAATTTTATTTAAAGTGAAAAATTGCCCACCATAGACGTTTTAAAAAATCTCAAAAATTTTAATTTCTATCTCAAGTAAAATCATTTCTATTTAATTTTTTTTGTTGTTGCAATAATTATCTTAAATTTCATTTTGGAATAATTATTTCAAATTTTATTTTGAAACACTAATATCATAACTGAAATTACTAATTTCAAAAAATTACACCTCTTTAGCATTTTATTACCTATCGTTAATTCTACAACACTTAAAAGCTAACTTGACCATTTCATAGCTTACCATTGCATTAGAGTGCCTGAATTGGAAGAGCAGTTTCTGAATAATTTAAAACAGCATTTTTTGTTTTCTTCAACAACAACGTAGCCAAAACGCATGCGATAAAATCTCTTATCTCTTTCAATTAAGGCATTTTCACCGATCTCTATTATTTAAATCGAATACTGATTCAATGCTTCGAGCTTGAAGTGGACGTTGGCGCAGAACTGGGGTGAGATGAAGCATAGGGCATCTAGAATTCTAACATTATCGCACTTTCATTGTCTTATAATTTTCCCTTTTTGTGCTATTCATCTGATATTATTCGAATGCATATTGTTGAGTGTTAATAGTAATTTTATAGCATACATGGGAACATGTACGGTATAAAATAACTATAACTTTATAAGGAAAAGTTTGTTCAATCAAATGAGAGAAAGAAATAATTGTTCAATCCAAACCGAAGAACCTTTTTTTTTTCAGATAGATCTCAGGAGAAGAAGCATGCCTTTTATTCGCCTCATGATTCTTGGCGAGAATAATAAAGGAAAAGTAGCCAAAATTAATCTCTTATAAGAAATTAAAATGAACCATAATTTCTTTTATCAGTGCAAATGCTCGAAAACTTCATAAGAAGTATTGCCAAAGGACCGATTATTTTTTAATTAAAGCAATTTGGTAATTTTAAAAGTGCAATTCACACACATTTTTTGAACAAACGAACAACAAGTTTGTCAAACAAACGGCTGGCACACGCGTAAAGTGGCTTACAAGTATCCAATTAAGGCAGCGACTTGATCCTCCTAGAGTTTCTAAATGACACCGTAGGTTAGGGTTAGGATGGTCGGCTTTAAATTTTCCCGAATATAAGGTAGTTGAGAGAAAAGATATTGGAGAAACTTAAAACTCTTGTTGGATGCTTTCTTCAAACTTCGCTTTCTTTCTTTGTGTTCTCAAAGAAAGTACGGAAGAGTTTCCATAAAGCCTTATTGCCCAGAGACACGAAAGCTTCGCCGATTGCAAGATGGCTAATTCAGCTTTTATATAAATACAAAAAAAGCGTTTTTTTTTTTATTTATTTCATAAAATTCTCTGCCAGTAATTACGTATTAAATAATTAAGGAAATCAATATTTTATCACATACTTTCACGTATATAAGCTTCAGATATAAGTAGCATAATTTCAAAAGATTATTATTTCCCGCAAGAAGATATTAAAAATAAAATTTGCATATAATATATTCTTTTCATAATTAAAATTAATTTTATAAGCATAAGAAAAGAATAAAAGGACCTTAGGTGCTTACTTGAACTCAAAATGGTAAATAATTAACGATAAAATTGCTTCTGGCATTGGTTTAATTTAGTAATAAACATAGTTCTTTGTTTGTAGTCAAGGTCTGCTATTTTTATGTAGTATTAAATACAAAAACAGTGTAATAAGTGCCATAAAGGGAAACACTAATTGTTGTGTAATGAATTTTTATATTAATTTTTAAAGCAACTGGTACAACCAAATTCTAGAAAAATGTAGGTTGAAGTAACTTAGATACAAAACAACAAACGCTCAGCTTTAGTACTTCATTTCCAAATCCCTATAATAAATAAATTATTGTCCTTTAGCGCGTTTAGAAGGGCTTGAAATGCATCGTGTACCCATCACTGATGGTTTTTTAATGTAAATTATCGCTAATTGGTATTCTTTACATTTATATATTTTAAGTCTAAGAGTATTTGCAACATTGTTTTTTAAGGTAACGTGTCATTGCCCGATATATCGTACATTGATTTTTTTTTTAAAGTGAGAGCTATTGCCCGGTATTTCTTACAATGATATTTTTTTCTAATCTAAATTGTATAAGATTTGTAACCACCACCGGATGAAATAAAAAACAATTATCCCAACTACTGGAGAACTAATAAATAAATATTATAAAATAAAGATCAATACAAAGTGTGGGAAACTCGAGCGTCGAAATACTTTTAAATGCATTTTGTTATAAAGAAAGAAATATTTTATTTTCGATTTCCAAAATCTGAAATTGAAAATAATTTCAGTCCGCAGTATTTATTTCAGGAAAAATACTGACAGGCATTCTCCTACCTTTGTCCACTTACAAAAGATATGAAACAGTCCTCTCCCAATTATGAGACAGCTTGGTATTGAAAAACTAGAGATGCATGCTTGTTGTTTGGTAATCTTTCAACTCGGGTAGTATAATGTCTGCATTTTAAATACTGTGGTGTGATACCTATACAAATTTGGTG
Organism: Parasteatoda tepidariorum; assembly: GCF_043381705.1. NCBI lineage: Eukaryota > Metazoa > Arthropoda > Arachnida > Araneae > Theridiidae > Parasteatoda > Parasteatoda tepidariorum. The sequence goes on along the minus strand of NC_092205.1, from coordinate 27,605,362 downwards.
TAGAAAAGCTCCAAATATTGTGTAAATGAATACTTTATTTCAATTTAATATCAAACCAGATGATTATACACACTTTAAAGAGTGTAGTTAAAGCCAAATACCAATAATTGAAGAAGCTTACACAAAGCTCAGAGGCATTTACTCCATGTACGCTTGGAAACCGTCAGGTGACAATAGTAGATTGCTTACAATAGAGCACGAGAAGGTGAACTTTGTTAACGTTTGCAAACATACTGAAAATGCCACAAAAGTGGAAATTAGCTATTATAAAAGGCATGTATGTTTTTTGTTGTGTAATAAAGATACTTATATTCTCTTAAGAAAATTTATATAAAACTGCAGATTGTATTAAATAATTGTTTAATACATAATTTCTATCCGCGTGGTTTTTTTTTAATCCTATTAATCAAATTAATTATGATATTCCCTCTGCGCTGCGTGAGTCCTTATCTAATTAATTTTATTTTTAAGAATTAATGTATGTATGTATCCTAAATTAATGATTCCTATTTAATAATGCATCGTAAAAATAACATTATTGTCTTTTCGTGTAACATATCTAACCAGTAATTATAGATTGTAGTTCAACTGAATACCAAAACTAGGGGCAGCAACTTTACACCAAGTAGAGTAAAAGAACATTTTTAGAAAAACCAATAACCAAAAGTTATGTATGGTGTTTCACTTCGTTGTAAAGTAGTTGCCACCATTTTTGGTGTAGACACAGTTTTTCAGTTCGAGAAACCCACCAAGAGCCAAAATATACAGTTTTTCAGTTCTAAGAACCCACCAAGAACCAAAATATGCAGCTTTTCAGTTTTAAGAACCCACATCATAATATAAAGTTTCTGTTTACATTATATTACCTCTGTAAGAAAAAGTTTTGTTCGAAAAAAGAAAATTTTTTCTATTCGGAAACATTTCGTTCTCAACCAATCACAGACCGTGTTACTCACATGTCACTACTTACAAACCATCGTTATGATGAAAGATACTTACCCATTCCCAATAAGGGGGAACTGTGTTCTGAAACAAATGCTGCTTTATGCGAAAAATAAATAAATAAACCTGAAGTGAAATCTTTCCAAAATGAAATCTTAAATTAATCGTTAGGTTATTCGTTGAAAATAAACAATTTCTCAGTATTCAATACTGGAAAAGTGCAAAACAATTTTCTGGTTTGTCATTCGTTCCTTTGAACATTAAGGAAAGATTCGAAACAATGTTGCCTCGGGCGACAGAAAAGATTTCTAATTAGTTTTCTTGTGAAGAAATCTTATAAATTTAATCAAAGGAAGCCTGCAACTTAATAGCCCATTTGTTTCCATTTTAATTAAAATGCAGATTCCGGTTTAAACGAATTTCCCGAAAACAGGAATGAAGGAGAAATTACCTTCAACGAAGAAATTCTTTAGAAAAAGAATGGCTTGTCGAACTAAATTCCTCTAGATTAATATGAAAGGAAGAATTCTGCATAAATTGAGTTCGTTAAAAGAGCAAATTGGATTCTTATATTTCGACACAATGAAGAATTTTTTAAATAACCCAGTTGGGGTAGCAGCCCCTTATTAATTTCTTCTAAATATTCATCCATATACTTACAAAAGTTTTATTTTATTTAAATTACTTTCAACTGCATTTTTATTTATTTGCTTTTGAGTGATTGACACTATAGTCTTGCAATCGAAATTTGAACAGCTTCTCGACTACTTAGAAGACCCAAATCTCAGCATCTCTATTGAATCTCAGTACTAAAATGGAAGACGTTTCCTGACTAAACAAATGTTGTTTCTAATGGCACTTGGACAAGCTCGTCAGTTGTTAGCCTTTTGTAAATTAAGTCAGAACGTTGCGCCTTTCGTTTGCCGAGAAAGCACCGCAATGGTGAAACTACGGCTTTGGTCAAAGGCTCCATTGATAAACAGCAGCACCACTCATTCGTGAGGCCACTTCCTCAGTTCAGGCTTAAATCTGAAAGGGAAGGAACATTGCCTACATAGATGATGAAGGGGGAGGAAATTTTCTCCAGGTCCCTGTACCCATGGTACAGCTCAGACCTTATGTACTCTGTGGGTTTTAGCGGAGTCGAGGATCGAACCCTGCCCCATCTGGAGAAGTTCAGACTCCGATCCTCTAACCATTAGGCTACCGTAGCCCTTCTACAAATTAAATTTATTGTCATTAGAAAATCATTCGAAATAATCCGTGTCTGATGATAAGACTTGCTTCAGGCATTTTTTTTTTCTTTCGTAGTTGCAAGCAAATTTAATTTCTATTGTAACGCCAATCGATATATTGACCACTTGTGAACGCAAAGTAATAGACACGAAAATAAAAAGATGAAAACAATAGAATAACTATTTTTTCAAATAGACGAAAAAGAGAATTCTATTTTTACCACACCTTAAAGGAGCAACGTAATCGCGTAACTTTATAAAACCTTCGAGGATGGATAATCGGTGATGATAGAAATTTATTTCGTAAGTGATGGACCCTCATTTTTTACGTCTTGATTTTTAAAGTACTTGAAAATCGTAATTTTTAGAATTTTTTAATTATATTTTATTATTTTTTCCTTTCATGTTGCGTGACTGTTTATGTTAAAAAGTGTAAGTTTTTTTTTCAATTTTATTAATAACCTCGAAGATTGAGTGCTTGGTTTAAAATATAGAAGTTGAAATATGTAATTTACTCCGAAATACTTTTTCACAACAGCAAAAAAAGAGCTATTTTATTTAAATCTTTATTAATCAATTTATTTGTGTACAGCAAATACATTTATAAACTAAATAATAAAAATGCCATTTGTGTGTAAATTACCTTTCAGAGGTATCAGGAAGTGTCCTTGAATGATATTTTTGTTGAAATTTGAAATTAAAAAGAGATTAATAATGGACAATTTTGAACATTATTAAGTCCAGTTTCAATATGAAATAAGTATAATAGTATTTTTCACAGGTCTCAGATGAAAACAAAACTTCAAACAAAGGAAAATTATGTTTCCTATTTCTAATGCAACTTGGCTTTTCCGGCAAAATTAAATTCCTAGTGCACTTTAGCATCCAAATAGAGTCTCGGTGCTGCCATCTAGTGTGGCAGAAACTAGACGTCCAAATTAATGTGACCAACGGTATCTCACCCATTGTAGTGGTCCTGAAAGAGTAGATACCACCTCTGGAGAACGCACTTGGGAATAACTGATTGTGCAGCTCATTGGAAATATAAAAAAATTCTAATGCAACTTAAAATGTGCTTTGAAATTATTTTTTTAAAATTAGTTTGAATAAAATAACGCATACTTAAAGTTTTCTTCAGAATCATTTGCTTTTAAAAAAGTTAGAAAACAATTTAAATTTAAAATTGTATATTTTTTACTATTTCTTAAATTTTTTTTAAAAAAAACAAGTACTTTGCATTGTTGATACGTTTGAAAATTGTTTATTTAAATTGTTTTATTTCCACTAGTCTTGAATAAAATTATTGTAAAGAGAACTCGGGAGTTTCTATGCTAAATTCAGAAAGACGCTGAGTAATAAGAAAATATTCTAATTAGTTCACTGGAATAAAATCTTCCAGGGTAATTTTAAGACCTTAATGTAATTCTCTATTCCATCCATGAGTTAACTAAAATAATCCTCATTTAAGATTTTAATTGCAAGTACAGGAAATTCCTTTTAAACAGTAAATTCTCTGTAGGAAAACTAATTGCGAAATTAAACTACGCTTCAATAACTTAAAACCTTATAATAAATTTTTTCAGGCTCTGAAATTTTAAAGTATTTAAAGGAAAATACTTTCACAAGAAATTCCACAACAATACTATCGATAAAACACTTTTCTTTTAATTTTCCTGTTATGGTGTAAAAATTTCACTGCATAAAGTGAGCTAATAAATGATGTAATAACTTAAATATCTTTTGATCTAATAATCACACTTTCTATCTTAATAGTTTGAAGGACATATTTTCAACATGGTAACTATTTTTTGCTACCTACAGTTGAAGTTCAGAAAAAAAAACACGAACTCCCCCCTTCCAAATCTATTTTATGGCCATACAATTATCAAAAAATGATAAACATGATGTAGTGAAGGTATATCACCAAGAGATTAAAGGCGTAAATGAAGACCATAGTCGAATTCAGGAAAACATTTATTAATCAAAAATAATGAGAAACTTGTCTTTTTTTTTGCAGAGCTTTGTTTTTAAACCTCAATCAAGTTTTTTTAGAAGCCATACTTTTTAACATCATTCCTTTGGTATTGTCGAAAATATTCGGGTGATTTTTTTTTTATTCTTATCAGGTAATCATCTAAAATGTAGCATAAGATTTTTTTTTCCATTTTTCCAGTTTTGAGTTTTTTTACAATCTTTTTCAAGTTCTTTTTTTTTTACAAAAAAAGACCTAAAGTTGCATTACTTTTCTTAGACCCATTAAGATTTCGAACGAAGTGTGGAAGCTTCGACAATTTTGATAAAAATAGCATGATTAGAAAAAAAGAAGATCTCCAAGAACTCATATCATTATTTATTGCCTCAATCTGAGTTTCTTCTGTTATTCCACTTGCCTTGACTTTTATCTTTCCTCCAGGAATGAATTTACGGGAATCCAGAAAATTGCCACGATTTTTTCTTCTCCTTATCTTCTAACTCTCCTGAAAGTTACGAGAAATAACGGTGACTTTCCCGTCTAAAATATGTAATTTTCCATTTATGGGTGACTGAGCATCAGAGTTAAAAAAAAAGTATAATTTTGCTGACTACTTTCTCCAAAGAGGATTAGATCAGAAGTATAAAATCAATTTTTTGTCACCAAGATCACATTGTAAGAAAAATTATCAAATCTGTTGTTCATTTAAACATAACTTTGTTTGCATGAATTTGAAACGCTTCCTTGAGGAAAAAGAAGCCCATATCATTAGGAAAATTGAAAGCTGTGCTGTAAAACTATTTCACCACAGTTGAAGCATTCATGCAGAGAAAACACGGAATAATATCAAAGCTTTATTCGTTTTCATCTATATTCAGTGCAGAAAAAAATATAAATGCGCACTTTAAATGGCATCTTTCCTTTCAACCGAAATGAACAGTCAAAATTATGAAACCGGAGGATGGAAATTCCAAATATGCGCTTAACCCTCCTTTTTGTTTAATGTTGGATATTTACTCACTTAACTCGAAAATGCCTTTTGAAACATATAATTTACAAGATCGTCACCCTATCAAAATTTTGGGAATACATTTTTGAGATTTTTTATTCATTTTTCCTGATAAAATTAAACCAATAAAATTCTACAGTTAGCATTTTTTTCGTTAGGTATTAAACATTTGTCTGTCTTTGGATTTTTTGATATAGATTTGTTATTATGTAATTCACATTAAAAGAAATTTTCATCATCAATTTAAACCAAGCACGTTTGCCAAATTTTTTTTACTCAGTGCACTATACTAATTAACATGCATCAAAATCAGATAAAAATAATGACCGAACCATGTATTCTTATTGGACAGATATATCACATGGTAGAATGCAGTTTTTCCTTACATGAAAATCCAGTTTCTTTGGTTGTCATCAGCATAAAATTAATTAAATTTACAAAGGTGTTTACTTATAAAATATTTATCCCTTTCTTAAGGGTATTTGTATGTAACATAATTTATTACTCTTTCTAAATATTCTCTGCTAGTATAATGTTTTTATTTTGATCATTATTCAAAATTCAAGGCTCAACACTAAAAGCAATGTTTTTTTATTGTTAAAAACCAATAATATTGAATATTACATTATCATGCAAGATTTTATGATAAACATCCTAAAAATTGGTCTAAATTTATTAATCGTTTTGCAGTTACTAAACAATAAACAAGTTATATTTGCTTTTAAACTTTGCGTAAAACTTTGCCCTATCATCAACACATGCAACTAAAACAATGAATTCAAAATTATAAAACATTGTGATTACTAAACAATCTTTGGTACGAAAAGCATTCAACAAGCTTTTATGGAAGCTAAAAACAAATATTAATTAAATAAAAACACGTACACTTTAAAAAAAATTCCGGATCAAATCTCGGTTAAAAAAAAAAAGTAAGGGCACTCAGATGTGTTACGTAACAAGAAATCTGATATACCGTAATTTTTACTGTAAAAATTACCGTAAAATCACTTAATCACTTTAGTTAAATAAATATTACCATAAAAATTACGATACAATATTTTACGCTAAAAATGGATTTTACGGATCATGCACCCAAATTGACGGCACCTTATACAGTAATTTGATCCGAAATCTGTTTACAGTGTAGATGCAGTTGCAATAAAAAGTAGAATATTTTTGAATCCATCTTTTTTACCCAATTGTATTGCAAAGATATAAATTTGATAAAGGCCCACAATATTGAAAAAGATATTTAAAAATTTATTTAGATCAAAAACTTAATGCTTCTCAACTTTCTAGGTGATTGTTGAATTATAAGTAATCACCATCCACAGCTTTTTTTTTTCATACTAGATTGCTTCCACTAAACGACAACTTTGGCGATAAGAAAAAATTGTTGACAGATGTCTTCATAATCTGCAATGTCATACTCTAATGTAGCTTGAACATACCAGTTTAGCGTGAAAAAGTAATTTACCGTAACAGCCATATTTTCTTGTTCAGAAAAGAATTTTTCTAATATCAGGCGAATGTTTAAAAACTTATTATTTTGAGAAAATGCGAACTTTCAAACGTAACTTTTCAAATGGAACAAAGTTTAACTTATAAGTTATATTCTAAGTTTTGGTATGGAATTTTACAAATTGTAATTTTAAAAATTGATTTTATTCAAGCTAAGTCATCTTCTATTCTGCTATTTCCTTATGTTACGTTAAAGCTTCTATATAGTTTTTATTTTCATTCCGAACTGCAGGAATCCTACATTCATAGCTACAATCCTTCTTGCTACTTTTTTTAGTCTTTTTAGCAGTGTTTTTTCTTCATTATTTAGTTTGTGAGTTGATCAATATAATTTAAAAGGATTTTGATCACCAAAGCATATTAATAGTTTAAACAAATGAGATTTAAAACCTTTTTTGATTGTTCTGTGAAACTACATAACTTTTATAGAAATTTGAAATAAAATCTGCTTAAATGTTTCATTTCTGTTTTATTTTGAGTTCATTTGACAAATACATCTGTGTTATTTCACTATAGTATTGTCCTTAAAATTAAAAAGGAATTCCCGTTTATGTTTTAATGATAAGAAAGTATTTAAGTTTATGTTGAGACTTTATCTTAAAAAAAACACAGGAGTGCTTTTTAGAATTGAAAACAATCACTTAAACTTTTGACTTGTTCTGATAACAGGGATTCCTGAACTGAACTGTATTAAACATCTGGGCACCAGGGGCCGCTTGTGGCCATTTTACCATTCATCTCTAACTTGAAATTTGTGGTATTTCGAAGAGGTTCGAAGAGGTAGTGGAATGCAAATGAAATAAAGGAGTATTCATGAGGATAGATGATCATTGAGTTCTGACTGTGTAGTTATATGCAGTAGGGAGGTAAGACCATAATGTAAAAATATAAGGTATAACTTGAGCTAAGTTGGTATGTTGAAAATTGATGTAGGGAATATGATGCATCACTGCAATAGTATGCTACTTTTGATCTGATATTCTGGTCTTCAGTTAAATTTTCATATAGGAATATTGCATTGAAATTTGCTGAAGAGCAAGAGGTTGCTTTTTCAAAAAATTCTATATTTAATTTAGCAATATTTTGTCGATTGCATCCATTTTGAGGTCGTGGTGTATTGTGGAGTTTTGCACGAACCATCTGGCTTTTGCTATCTTTCCTAGTATTTTATTCTGGTAAACTATTAAATTGCTTAGCTGAGTTTGTGTTAGATTTGTCAAAACCGGTGAGGCATATGTAAGGATGGGGCGGATTACGGATAAATAGAGTAATCTTTTATGTTTTAGTGACATTGATAGAATAGTACCTGGAGTTTGCTGCAAACTGCTTGTGCTTTACTGGTTATACTTTTGATGTGAGAGCTCCAAATTAATTTGCTATTAAGGAAGAGTTCAAGGTATTTGGCTTTATCAACTCTTGGTATTGTTTCCTTGAATGGAATTAACTTGTTTTGTGGTAGTATTGTTTTCCTCTTTTAATCGATTGGAAGTTGTGATTTTTAGCCATTTACTTGAAATTTCCACACCAGGTAGGGGAGAGTTGGATAAAACGGGATAGTCGGACAAAACGGGATACGTCGCCTAGGGACCAGACTATTGCAGCTATCTAGTGGACAACGACAGAAACGTGTTATTCGACCGTGATTATATCATTCTCGGTGCGTCCCGCCTCGAGATCACTATTTGATAGAAAGTTGTAGGTCTCAGAATTTTTTTACTCTATTTTTTTGCCATTTTCTACATTTACGTGCGTTGTTTTTTACATTGTACTGCCTACATATATGGGAATAAAATTCCGGTGAGTATTAAATTTAATTAACCATTTATTTACCAATATTTTTATGTGCAGTCTATCTAATTTTCTTTTCACATTTACGCAGCAACCATGTTTGTTTCAAAAAGTGACGGAGTCGGACAAAACGGGACACTTGTGAGTTGGATAAAACGGGATAGAGTTTTTCATGTCCCGTTTTATCCACCTATTTATTTATTGGATTATTACATTTTAAAATAGCCATATATTAATGTAGGCCTAGGCTTTTTAAACAACTTATTTATATTAACTATATATATTTTTTGAATAATTTAGTCTCTTTATATAGTAATGCAAAATTTGTTTATTAACGTTCATTATTAAGCATTTTATTTTCGACTCTAGGATTTCACATCTTTCTTTAGAACTAATTGTAATGTATTTCTCTGATGAAGACTTTTTTATACATAAACAATTATTATACATAAACAATTATTTATATATTTGCATTATTTATTATTTTATCTTTATATATATGCAAAAAATTAAACATAGTAAACCCTATCCCGTTTTATCCAACCCAGGTATGCTAAAACGGGATATGTAAGAGTTTGGAAATGAATTTTTTTTTCTATTTCGCTGTCATTAAAATTAGTTGAAAATATGTTTTTTGTGTGCTTCAACAAATGTTGTAGCTACAAAAAAAATAATGTATTGTTTTCCTTAACAGATATTCCGTAGTAAATAAAAACAATAATGGTATCCCGTTTTATCCAACTCTCCCCTACCACTTTTCTATGTCTTGTATCTTTTCTTGTAGTTTATTGAGGGCTATGTTTGAATTTTTGGATTTTACTATTATCTCGGTATCATCATCATAGAGAGCGGTTATACTATTATAGTCTTGTCTGTTTATTGGTAAATCATTTGTGTAAAGAATATATAAGATTGGCCCTAGACTATTTCTTTGTGGGATTCCTGCTTTGATGTTTCTTCTTGTAGATTTAATGTTTTGAAGGCTGATTTGGAAGTTTCTGTTATTTGGATAATGTGGAATGATCGTAATGATGTCAGTTTTGAAGTTTAGTCGGATGGGTTTGCAGATGATACCAGGGTGCCAGACTCTGCCAAAAGCTTTTGAGATATCAAGCATAAATATTGCTGAATATTCTTTGTTATGGAGTCCTCTTCCAACTTAATCTACTATCTCAAGAAGCAGCTTGGATGAATCTAGATTTTTCCTGAATCCATATTGTTCATTGGTTAGTACTGTAAGGTGAAGCAAAAGTCTGAAGTATATTATTTTTTCCAGGATTTTTCCAAGTGTGCATAGCAGACTGATTGGCCTGTAGCTGGTTGGGTATTTAGGATCTTTGTTAGGTTTTAGTATTGATATAATGTTGACTGTTTTCCAGTAGTTTGGGAAGTAGTTGAATGTTAGTGATGCATTATAAATATTTACCAGTCTGAGTAAGAAGTTTTTGAGCAAATTTTTAATCATTTTGTTGTCACAGCCTGGAGATTTCTTAGGTTTTCTCTTTTTAATTATTTCCATAACTTCCAATTCTGTAGTATCTTCTATGGGATTCGTTTCTTTGTTTTGTTTGTTGAAGGTGTTGACTTCACTGATGATGGTTGATAACAGGGATACCACAAGCTACTATTTATATAAAAAGTGGTAGAAACTCAACTCACTTTTATTTAATTATTCTCTCTTCAATTATAGAATCGTATCTACCTCTATTACATATATTTCATATCATTCACATACAAATTTTTTTGCATACTCGTACAATGGTAAACTGAAATAAATGATCTATAAAAAAATGTTAATTTTAATATGTTTTAATAAAATTTTGAATTTTATTAGTTATCACTTTTTACATTTTTAGTAGCCCGTGGTAACCCTATGATAATCAAAATATCGTGTTTCCTCCAAGCATCGATTAAAAATATCACAATTATTCTGCTACTATTTAATTTTTAATTTTTATTTAAATGTAAAACTTAGCGTTTTTATATATTATTTATGAACAAAGAGTATGTACGCAAAGTTTTTCTTTGCTTTTTCATTGATATAGGTCTAGAAAAAATGTTAAAAATATTCATTATGAAATTATTTAATAAGGTTGCGTTAAAAACAAAACATCCATAGCAACTCTTTATAATGTTTTAGCACATCTTCTTTTATTCGAAAAGAACAATACAAACGGATCTTTCACCGAAACGCCTCGAGACACAAAACTTTTGTTTTGAACAATAGATAAGAAGAAAAAAATTTTAAATAAATGACAGAACAACTAAATTTTCACTTCCTTTGCTCGCTATCTTCAGACTTAGAGAACATTTTTAAGAATGTTTTTCGCCGGAAGGCAGCTGAAAAATTCAAATACGAAGAAATGAAAAATGTATATATAGTCATCAAAATGTTCTCAACTTGGAAGTTCTTTATGTCATTTTCTGGCTGTACTCAAATAAAATAGTTTTGAAAAGGACTCAACTAATTTACTCTGAATTTCATTAAATATATTTTTGTTATCTTTAGTCGTATATTATGGATTTTTGGTTAGCATTTGGTTAGCATTGTATTTTGTAGACATTTTTCACAATACAGGCTGTTTAAAAAATGTTACATTTGCTCTAATCTAATTTTTTAATTGCCGTCTAACATGGATAAGTATCGTAATCAAAGTTTAGTTCATCATAGAAAATTAGAAAGGAAGAAAACCTCGATGCATTGGCCCGAAACGACGTGGACCGATTCATTTTATTTTATAACCGGCATTGAATTACAGACCCAATTCTGAGTTTAAAGTTATCAATGGTCAACTCCGTAACCTTGTAAATTTGAACCTAACCCTGAAGACAAGTGAACGCCCAAGATCAAGCATTAGGAAAAACTAGCCTTCGTAGAGGGCTTTTTGAGGGAACGAACCTACATTTGCATTACATGGAGAGGAAAACCACGAAAATCTTCCACGGTTAGCTCGACGACGTGGGGATTTTAACCCATGATCCGTCTACCACTGAGAATATTNTGTTATCTTTAGTCGTATATTGTAGATCTTGTATTTATTTGGTTAGCATTGTTTTTTGTAGACATTTTTTAAAATACAGGCTGTCTGAAAAATGTTTAATTTACACTAATCTAATTTTTTAATTGCCGTCTAACAAGGATAAGTATCGTAATCAAAGTTTAGTTCATCATAGAAAATTGGAAAGGAAGAAAACCTCGATACACTGGCACGAAACGACGTGGACCGATTCATTTTATTTTATAACCGGCGTTGAATTACAGACCCAATTCTGAGTTTACGGTTATCAATGGTCAACTCCGTAACCTTGTAAATTTGAACCTAACCCTGAAGACAAGTGAACGCCCAAGATCAAGCATTAGGAAAAACTAGCCTTCGTAGAGGGCTTTTTGAGGGAACGAACCTACATTTGCATTACATGGAGAGGAAAACCACGAAAATCTTCCACGGTTAGCTCGACGACGTGGGGATTTTAACCCATGATCCGTCTACCACTGAGAATATTTTAAGTTAGCTCTATGGTCAGTGAGAATACCGGGAGCAGCATTCATATCAACAGCCACAGCTGAGATCGAACCTGGGTCACTTCATTGGGGGGCAAACACTCTATCCCTTGAACTACCACGGCTCTGACTATTCATTGATTCTAGCTGTCACATGTAGAGGATCATAGAAACATAAGATAGCACATATAAAAAGAGAAGAAATCATCACATTGATCTAATTGTTTATTGACAGTACATCATCGTGCAATCTGTGATAAGGGCTTCAACTTCCTCGTTTTTTAAGAGTCGAATAAGTTCTTGAAAGTTATCAATAAATCAGATTTCAGTCACAATTTGCTCACTTCGGCGGTGTGGGCCTACTTTTTTTGACTTTGAAAGAAATAATGGTCTGCCGCAAAATTCCCCCACCTAAATGAAATATTGCATTTAAATTGAACTTGTCCATATGATTGGCATTTAAAACACTGAATTTTAAAACCTCCTTTTCTAAATCTCTTTACCTGAATTGGGTAATCATTGTAATAGTGCAGATCTAAAATTAGTCGTTGTTCAGTTGCATCAGATAAGTGTGCAAGAAAGAGTGGGAGAAACCTAATGGCCTCATCTGTTTTTCTTTAAAACTGAATGATGCTCGTGGTCTTTAAGTAATTTTATAAGGATCAGTTTCTGCTGGAATACCTCTGATAAGTACTTTAAAAAATGTCTTAGGAGCATATATAGCAGTACTTTTACTTTCGTTACTTGTACCGCCGGTACAAGTAAAAAGTACGTACTTTTACTTGTACTTCGTTACTTTTTAAAAATAGTACTTTTACTTGTACTTTCGTTACTTCTTTTGGGAAAAAGTACAAGTATTTGTAACGGAAATGTCGAATGAAATCGTTACTTTTTTCTAAAACTCGGTAAGCTTTCTAAAAAAAAAAAAAAAAAACAAAATGCTTTGGAAATGCAATTATTTTGCAAAATGAATAAAAATATTAATTAGCAAGTTATTTTCATTCATTTTCGAGTTTTATGCATTTGTTTAATACATTTTAAATAAAAAATTTTGGATTTTGTTATTACGTTTTTCAATTTTCTGTTTGAACTCACTAATAATACAATTTTTGTCTTAATAAATTTTTTACTAAACACATTTTTACCTAGTAAATTTTTTACTAAAATTATGCTTATGCCGACCTTGTCAAACAATGCCCATTCAAATCTCTAAGAACTTCAGAACTATTTGTGCTACTGAAAACTATTATAATTACTATTTTAACTCTTGAAAACTCGAAGGTATTAATTTAGTCGCTTATACTAAAATTCGTTTACAAATTTTAATTATTCCGTTAGGCAGAAATGTTCGGAAAATGATTTTCTTGCATGACTTCAGCATTAGCCATTGTTACAAATAAAATTGTAGACTGTTCTGTTTCAACTTATACTGCACATTCAATTATTTTTTACTAGCTCAAAGATCACAAAGCTTTCTGAAACCCCATGTTTGCTTTTTTTATGTTTGTGCTTTTAAAACGCGTTTCTATAAAGTAAAACAATTTTAAATCAATGGTAATTTAAATAAATAAAAATAATAAACTAAAAATTAAAATCAATAGATAAAATTTCTTTTTCGTGCAAATCCATAAAAAGTTTGATATTAAAATTATATTTGATTTTAAAATTATATTATACGATTATATTATAAAATTATATTATAATATTCTTCCGAATTTAAAAATAAATTAATGTCCATAACTTTCAAAATTAAAAATAATTAAATAAATAAAACCAATTTTGAAAAAACATTGAAGAACATAAGAATATTATTCAATAAAATTTTAGGTTACTTTGAATTTTCGATTTCCTAGAAATGTACTTTTAAATCGTTACTTTTTTTGTTTAGTACTTGTACTTTTTACTCGTTACTTTTTAAAATACAAGATATTTACTTTTTACTCGTTACTTTTTTTAAAAATACTTGTACTTTTACTCGTTACTTTTTAAAAGTAACGTTGCCATATATGCTTAGAAGTCACAGTTACTTGAACAGGATTTGCTTCGGTCGTCTCCGGAACATCAAAAACGAAGACGAAATTTCTTTCACATCGAAAATCGGAGCACTTGTGTGGTGGCAGGTATAGCTGATGAATCCGAGTTGATTGATTTTCAACCATTTTTCTTGTTAGAAAAATTAGGGAGCGAAAAATTATCAGGTACATTTGCAATCTAGGAAAATAGATTAGAGACTGGAATAGCAAGAATCGAAGCCTCCATTAAAGCTGGAAATGGAAAAATCTCAGTTGTTGTAGCAGGAGTAGTTTCTGTTGAGCAAATCTGTGAAGTAGAATCCATCAGCACTTGCCTATTAATAGACTCAGCAGAAGACTCAGACAGGAGAATCCGATTGCTGAGCTGGAAATCTCAGCAATCGGATTTAATGCTGCTGGATTTAATCTGGATTTAATGCTGCTGGACTGCCCCATTAAAGCTGGAAATGAAAAAATCTCAGTTGTTGTAGCAGAAGTTTCTGTTGAACAATTATGTGAAGTAGAATCCATCAGCACATGACTATTAATAGACACAGCAGAAGACTCAGACAGGAGAATTCGATTGCTGAGATCACTAAATGGCATGTTCGAGCGATATGACCTGGGAGCTCCTTCCGGAATAATGAGCAAATTTGAAAACATTCCAAATTTACGTTAAAAAATTAATCTAAATGAGAGGTTTTCTGGGTCTTTACTATCAGGATACGAAATTTTGGTCGATGATATAGGAACAGGATCTGAGATACAATTATAGTCGGAAGAAGAAAATTAAATGAGTTTAATCCAACTAAGTTTAATCCAACTAAGTTTATAAACAGGAACTGGCTGAACTGTAGTAGCACGGTCGCAAGAAAAAACTTTTCCGGAAGGACATATTCTTAAACAGAGATTAAAAAAAAGAACTCTAAAAGCAGACGATATTTCTCTCAAACGAAGCAAAAGAAGACAAAATCCTTAACAATCCGTAAAATACTTAGAGTGACAGTTTTGAAGAAATTAAAATATTATAATAGCAGTTTAAAACTAAAAATTTTGGGTTATAGGATTTAATGATTAATTTTGCAATTCATTAATTGTCATAGTCTAGCACAGTTATTTTTTTACTCAATATGTTTGGTTGAAGTTAGCTTTCAATATTTTAGTATTACGAATTGATTATGTTAAAACAGTTTAATAAAAAAAACTTGTATAATTTTTTATGAAAGTTAAGATCATAAGGTGAGAACTATTAGTGTCTTCCTTAAGTTCACTGAAAAGTACCAGAACGTGAAAAAAAATGTAAAAAATAAAAGTAAAAGTGCCCTATTACACCCTTGCTCTTTTCTAATGACTCTAAAACTGAAAAGTGTAGTTCCTACGCATCTTGTTTAAACATGGTAAAAAAAAGCTTTGCCGATGTTTTTTCTTATGCATACCAGCCTTATTTACTTTAAAAACAAATCCACAGAATTCTTTAAAAAAAAAAAAAAGACTTAATTTCTTTGCTGCCAGATCTCCGGATACAAAAACAGCAGACCGGATCGTTTGCTCCGAAAACCACGCAGGAGTAGAACATAGAAAGAAGATCAATTTTCTCTTAAGAGGCAGCTGTCATTCTCAATGGAAGCTACCTGGAATTCGAGACACAAGAGACTTTGGAGAAGAGAATAAAATAAACGAAGAAAAAGAAATCCGAGAGCCCCTTAGCTGTGTGACAAATGGATTCCGTCAACAGATCAATAAGATATAAAGTACCATTTCTTCTTTTGGCTAACTGGAAACAAAATACGACTTTACAAATTGAAAAACCTTCCTCCTCTCCCTCTTCTTTATTTTCCTGCCATTAAATATGATATAAATGTTTGGAAATTCACAGTTTTCTAAATATTTTGATAATTTAATAATAATCATTACAACGTCGTTGAATGGATAAAAAAAAAACATTATTACCAAGGGCACTATATATATATATACAGTGGTGGCCAAAAGTGTGGACACTTTTTGAAAGTTTCATGTTTTTCAACTTTGTGTGCTTGTAGAATATATTAATTTTCACTTAAATGCAAACGTTTATATATCAAATTGAAGGTAATTTAATGTAGAATTCTAAATACAATATTGCAATATCTGTATTACAAAAAAAGTTATGCAACAAATAGTCAGATCTATCTTAGATTTGCATTTTTTTAAAGTGATACTTACACAATCAATACTTAGTAGGATAANAATAAATACTACTTAAAAGATTTTATTGATAAATGCATTAATTGTTATGATCAATCATCAACCTAACGCAATTAAATTTATTAATACAAAATTTTGGGGATTAAATTTATTTTTAATAGCAAACCTTTAAATTTTCTGAAATTAGATAGAACAAAAATTATTTCAAAAAAAGATATTTCTAATTTTTTAAACATAGTCCAAGACCTAACTAAATACTTGTTTAAAAATAAATATAAGCGCAAAAATATTCCCAAACCAGACTATTTAATTTCAGATTTTACGAACAAAAATTTTAATAAATTCAACTTAAACACAATACTTTATAAAAATAAAAACTTTCGCCCTATTCAACTAAATTGTAAACCCAATTTTAGACATTCAAAAAGTTTAAAAAATTTAATTTGCAATTATAGGGATTTACCTACAGATAATTTGAACTATCTTTGTAATTCTGATGAAAATAAAGGCACTTCTTTTTTTTATACCTTCCATAATCATGTTGCTACAGGAGATTCAGATATTATTAATAAAAACGAAATTAAAAAAATCATATCTTTAGGTTCTAAATTTGGACCCTTTTTTTCAACATCTAAAAATAGTGTTATTTCTTTTTTTAATTAAAACTCTTGATGCGTTAATTATAAAATTATCTTACAATCATAATTTCCCAATTGAAAGTTTTTATGAATGGAGAAAAAATATCATTAAAGATTTCAAAATTAATATAAAAAAGAACTAATTAGTTCTTCATAAAAAGTAAAATTTTTTATTCTGAACTGAAACAGGACACTGAAAAAATTCAAAATAATTTTTGCATTACCACTGTTGATAAAACTAGTAATAATTTTGCTATTATTTGAAAATTATTTTATGAACAACTTCTTTCTAATAAATTTAGCAGTAAAACATACAAAAAGCTCAACAGTGATATTATTATTAATAAAATTAATGCTATTTATAAAATACTTAAAATTAAACCAAATAATATGAAAAATTTTCCTTTTCTTTTTGCTAATCCAAATGCAAAATTCCATAAAATCTCAACCAAATTCAGATTTATTGCTGGAGAAAATATTCTTAAAGAAGTATGCAATAAAACTAATAAGCATAATAATCACCTAAATTGGAAGATTAAAAATAGTATACAGGTTTTAAAGACACTAAAAACTTTAATTAATGTTGATTCTCTATACTGTTTTGATAACGAAAACTTAAGTACTTCTCTTCCAAATTTACAGCTTGTTTAATCTTAGTGATATTATTGATGAAGTGAAATGGAAATTTCTGGTTCATATTAACCTCAACAACAATTATGTTCTATTTAATCACTGATCTTTTTTCACAAATTAATGTATCCCCTTGGGAAATAATTTTATTACTCATGTTTACAATATTTTTCTTTTCTACAATTCGTGAAATCATACGTTAATCTTCCTACAAATTCCTTCTTTCGCAGATGATCGTTTGGTAACTAATTTTGACAATTTTGATATTTTAGCTAAGCAAATTTATTCAAGTGAATTAATTATGAACAAAGCTAATATTTGAAAGTCATCAACAAATTTTCTGGATTTAACTCTTATTAATCTTATTATTAATGAAGATAGGAAAATTACATTTAAACTTTTTGACAAAACAAATTACTTTAACTTTCCAATTAAAAAGAGCATTGATTTTAATTCCAACTTAGCCAATAAGGTTTTTCCAATATTATTACCAATCAGATTCTAAAGTTTTACAGAAATAATTCCACCTATAAAGAGTTTTTAAAAGAGACTGATAAATTTAAAATAGATTTAATTAAGAGCCATTTTCCTAATTCATTCCTTCGAATTCATTTTTAAAAAACTTGAAACCACTTAGAACACTAAAATTTTTATATTTATATATATATAAGAAAATATTTTCATTTTTTTTTCTTTCATTAAATATCTTCTTTCTGATTTTAGAACTAGCTCTGATTTATTTTTAAGATAGGAACTAATTATGATAAGCTATTTCTAAAGCTACTGGACGGAATTGTTTGGATGTATGATCTTTTATACTGGATCAATTAATTTATTAAGTAAACTTCTAAATTAATTGTAGCCTTTATAAAACAACTTTAGTTATTTAATTTTAATTGTCCAGTGTAATAAACAGTTTATTTATTACTATTATTACCATATAGTTTGGGTTTTTTTTAAGTCCGGAATGGGTTTTGGCTTGTGAACAACCATTTTCGATGAATGCAGATAATACGTGTGTATTTTGCTGCTGTGAAAGAATGTATGAATGAAGTATTAAGTCTGTAAACGGCTTTCTATCCATGTATGCAGGCTCTGATATATAAACAGCCACCCTATGACAGGAATATCAGTAAAATGGTTTATTCCAAATTTACGTCTGTGATTTAAACTCTACAACGGTTATCTATTTGAAAAAATTTTTCTTTTTTTACAATTTAATTTTAATTTTTTTATATTTAATTTTTTTAATTAATTTTTTTATTAATTTTTTTCTTATTAAGGGTTCTGCTAATTAAAATTTTCAAATATTTTCGATTAAAGTGTTTTTTTTATAGATGGCAACACTAAAATATTATTTCCTTTATATTTTTTCTCCCAAATATATTTTGAAAAATTATTTTATACGATTTAAGCTATTAGCTCTGTTTTATATCTTTTTCTTCTTGGCTAATTTTAGTTAACTGTTAGATTAGTATATCTATTTTTAAGGCATTTTAACTATTACTCCACGTCGGTAAGTTTGCTTTCTGCTTTCTTTTATCTCAAACTCATTTTCAATTGCATTATAATTTTTTAGCGATATAGACGCATTATAAAAAGTAATGTTTATCTTAGGATAATTATTCTTTACTTTGAAATATCGCATTTACCACTGTAAAGGATACATCCTGACGAGAACTTTTACGTTTTCCCATTTAAAAAAATTTCTAATTTATTTTGTTTAATAATTCCTCGTGATTATACATACACATAACCGGCGTTGAAAAGCCGATCCAATTCTGAGTTTGACACTATTTATGTTCAACTCCGTAGTCTTGTAATTTTTAATCCTACTCCGAAAATAAGGGAACTACTGGATCAAACATTCGGATAGACTTGCCTTCGGGGAGAACGTTTGAAGAAACTAACCCGCAATCGCGCAATATGCATAAAAAAAAACACGAAAAACCCCTAGAGTTAGCCTAACGGTAAGGGGGTTCTCACCCATGATCCGACTACCACTGAGGATATTTTACGTCACCACCGTGGTAGGTGCGAGCCGGTACCAGAATTGTATAAACAAGTCACCGCTGGGAATTGAACCTCATTGGGTGGCGAACGGTTAATCCCCTAACCCACAGCGGCTCAGACCATAAAATGTGAATTAAAATTGCCTTTTATTGTTAATGTATTCATTTCTTACTTTATTTTCTGCTGCCATAAATTAGGAGTGTTCAATCTTATGAGCCCGAGAATCTGAAAAATCCCATGAGCCAACCTATCTGCAAGCCACATACGGTATTTTTCAATTAGACAGACGCAAATAAAAGTCGCCAAATAATTTAGACCTGCCCCAAAATAAAATTTTAAGAAACTTAACTACGATCATTAATTATGAAAACTATAATCGCATAATAATTGTGGGGGTTCGCGAGCGTAGGGTGTAAAGAGCAGATGTTATTGTTTTCATAAAATAGAAGCAAAAGAAGGACTTCACTCTCTGGCAATTTAAATGTATTAAACTTTTTTAACTCTTCATTTATAATAAAGCTTTAACTGTTTCAACCATTCGGAGCCCACTCTACTGGCTCCGTGTCTGAAAGCACGCCCCCTGTGTGTCAGCCTGGTAAAAATAGCTTGTGGGCAAAATCTTATAAATAAAACTGCGACGTCATCAGGAAATAAAATATGGGCATCCCATTAAAATATACACCAGAAATCTGCATATAAACAACCTTGCACAGACACAGAGTGGTTATGCCGAAAACGTCAGATCATTTGTCACGATAAAAATGAGCTTCGACCCCCCCCCCCCAAACAAAGATTATTCTGTAGAAGAAGGAATGGGGTGGAAAATGAAGAACAATATGAAGAAGAAGAAAAAAAATTATGGCGGGAGAAATTTAATCTTTGTGGAATCCTTTTTCCGGGTTGTGATTTATCGCGTATCTGTAATCTCATTAACTTAGAAATTACTTTGAGAGAAGAAAAATGCCAGGATTTCCCGTCTAGGTCACCCTCTACCCCTCATCTTCTATGTACCATTTTTTTTTATTTAAAACTTGTTTACATACATAAAAGGAAGCCTTGATTACAAGCTCGGCGTTTCTGTTAGTTTTTTTAATACTCGATATATATTTCATTAATAATGCGCGTTAATTATGTCAAAACAGGATTTTTCGTGGAGCTAAACACATTTCAGTTAACCTAGATATTACTTTTCATAATTTTCCAATTTGAGAGTAACTAAGTATTAGCTAAATTATATATTTTGATAAATGACGCCAATTCCATTTTCAAATGTTTGTTCGACTATACTTTCCTTTTATGTATTACAGAGAAAAAGAATCCACTGTTAGCTATTCATCTTCAGGAATAAGTTGAAAGAAAAAATATATCCAATTAATATTAAATTAGAAATTTAGCAAATGCCATCAACGAAAATCATTTTTATTGATCATGTTAAAATAAAACTTATACACTCTCTGCTTAAAAGTATCTATCATGTTGTGTAGGGGTGTTTTTCTTGGTTTAGCCAGAGAGTGCATTTGTTCCTGTAATTGGAAACATGAATTCTAAGATTTATGGAGTCATGCTGAACAATGCTGCTTTTCCAAATCTGTGGCAAAGTTTAGGGGAAGATCCATTTCTCTACCAGCAAGATAACTGCATAAATTCATACATCCAGACGCCTGCAGCCATGATTTTTTATTTTATTTTATAACCATCTTTGAACAGACGACTCCATTTTGAGTTTACGACTACTAATATTCTCCAACTTTTCATTACGACTTCTAATGTTATTTCCCTTTAATTTTGAGTCCAATCCAGAAGACAAGGGAACTCCAGGATCAAGTATTGGGAGGAATTCGCATTCGTGGAGGACTTTTTGGANGTGCTGGTAAACTATTACTTTTCTTCTATAAAGATTTTTCAATGAATTAATCAAACGATTTAACACATAAAAATATATTTTATAGGACATCAGGAGCAAGTTCTGTCATGTTCATTCAAGCATGTTATGTTCAAATTTATCAATATTATAAATGTTAATGAATATGTAATAATTATTGTTTTTGAAATTTCATCCATTTCAATGTTCAAAAATGTATACGGTTTCCTTTTGTTTAAACTCAAGTGTTTTGAAATAAACAATCTTTTTGAGAAAAAAATTCTTCCTAAAAAGTGGTTTTTTGGAGCTGAAAATTATTTTCAAACTAATATCTTTACATATCTTGATGTTTTTGTTATTAAAAATGTCAACAATTAACTTTTTTAACAATTTTATATCAATATTTTACTAAAAACATGATTATTAAACTGAATTCCTATCGCTGCACAAAGTAGCCCCACTTGGGGGCTACTGGGGGCTACTTTATGCAAGGTATGTTTTGTCTTATTATTTGTAAATATTACATACAAATATTGCCAATATTGATCAAATTCACTCGTCTGAGTCCAGTTATAAATATAATATCGATAAATTTTACTAAAGTTTGAATTAATAAAGTTTTTTTACATGTCAAAGTTCAAAAACTACAAAATCCTGCACAAAGTAGCCCCACGTGACGGTATTGGGATAAATGTGGAGGACTTTTTTGATGTAACTAACCCGCATTTGAGTTCCATGGAGAGAAAAACCATGAAAACCACCCACGGTTACCCTGGTGGCAAGGGGGCTCAAACCCATGATCCGTCTATCACTGAGAATATTTCACGTCACCACTTTTATTAAAAAAGAAGAAATCTGAATATTTCTACTCCAACACCAAAAAAAAAATATTTTAGAAAAATCACTGTTTTATGAAACTTAATAAAAAGGAGACGTGGTGGCGCAGGGTATAGAGAGCACGCCTCTCCATCAGGTGCTCCGGTTTGAATCCCAGCGATGGCTGATAGATACGAATTTCACACCCGGCTGGCACCGACCACATTGCTGACTTAAAATATCCTCAGTGGTGGACGAATTATGGATTACTGTCCCCTTGCCATCATGCTAACCGTGGGGTGTTTTCGTGATTTTCTTCTCCATGCAACGTAAATGCTGGTCAGTTCGATCAAAAAGTCCAACACGAAGGCGAATTTTTCCCTATACTTTATCCAGGAGTTCCCTTGTCTTCTGGATTAGGTTCAAAATTACAAGGCTACGAAGTTGGACTTTGGTAGTCGTTAACTCAAAATTCGGTCGACTGTATAATGATGGTTATAAAATAAAAATTTAACTCAAGAAAAAAAAATTTATCTTAAAAAATATATATTACAGATTTCTATTCTGAGAATTTTAAATTCGAAAGGTAAAAAAGAGATTTGCTCGAATATTTTTTTTGAAATTTTACAAATTATCTAGGAAGACTAATTTGTAAAAAAATGCCGTGATACATTTATTTTCATAGAAAAAATAATGCCTACACACAGTTTAATGCTGAGTTGTTTTAAATTCATTCCGACTATTCTGTGGTTGTCAATTTGACGCATTCCGGTTTTTTTTTTTACCTTAACTATACTTTTGAAATTTCGTATATAAAGGCGTTCTAAATTTCACATTCAGGAAAGGTCTGCCTAAGCTTTAAGACGTCACTAAAGGGTTATGAGGCCTAATTTTCTAGCAGGTGTAGACAGTGTAACAAAGTCTAGTGAAATATTAAACAGCATACCTGACTTTTACTCTTTGCTATAACGATTTTCCTAAACTGTAGTGAAATTAGAATTGAAAGATCACCAATTATAGGCAAAAGTATTTCTGTATTTTTCCAAATCTTAAACACACCTTCGCCTTACTAGCATGCACTTATGTTTAATTTATTCAAATATTGGGGTGCCTATAATCATTTTAAATTAAATTTATAAATTCAGAAATGAAATAGAAAAGCATACATTTTGCCATCACACTAAATACAGAAATAAAATCTTCCCAAAAATCTGAAAGAATTGGTAGCTATGAAATAGTAACAACTAGTTAGTATTAAACTTCATCCCTGAAATTTACCTTTCAGTATTGATGTGAAAAGTGCCAATATGAAAAAAGTGAAAGGACACTTTCACTTAAACTAAATGGAGAATTTTTAGTGCTAGCTACCACTTTAGTTTTTTTTTTTTTTTTTTTCCTTTTNTTTTTTTTTTTTTTTTTTTTTTTTTTTTGGAAAATAGCATTTACGAGACTTTATATTAGGAGTAATAAATCATGATGATATTTATAATTAGTTATACATGAGGCTGGGATATCCTGGTTGGTAGGACACTGGGCCCATGTCCATAAGTTAGGTTCGTGGGTTCGATCCTCGCCGGCCGAAGACTCCACGTGTAGTCAATGGTGACTGATGCACGTTAAATCTGTCGAGTAGCAAAGTCCTCCATGTTCCCATAACAAATCAATACCTCTGGGGATATTTATCCAGGAGTTTCCTTGTCTTCTGGATTGGATTCAAAATTAAAAGGCTACGGAGTTGAACATTAGTAGTCGAAAACCCAAAATTGGGTCGGCTGTTCAACGACGAATAAAATAAAATAAAATTAGTTATACATCATGCTGAACCATAGCATCATGCTTCTCAGAAAAAAAATTATCAGTCATTACTTTTTTGAAATAAAGAAATTTTCCAAAATGAAGAACTCAACATTTTATAAATTAATGTTGAAATTAAGCAGGACCTAATGAGTTTATTTAACTTCAAAACTTTTTTTTGTTTGTAAACGATTTCTCTTGAAGTAAAACCAAGTCTAACTTATGGAAAAGAAGACAAAACTTCGATAGTCAGTAAATTCTATATTACGATTGAAATTGGCAAAGAATATTGCTTTTAGTGATCTGAAAACGATTAAAACTTGAATTGTCATCAAGGAGCTTTTGTACAGATTTGAACATACTAGATAATTACAAAGTAGTTAAAATTCCGATTGTAAGATACCACCTTCACTTACACGAAAGCGATATAATGAAAACGTTGCCTTAATAATAAATACAAAGTTTTTCTATAATTAATATTATGGAACAAAACCATTAAGTAAGGAACTACTTTAAATACAAATAAAGTTATACATTCTAAAACACTCTAAAGAAAGTCATACATTCTAGAACACTCTAAATAAAGTTATACATTCTAGAACAAAATTACTTAGTAAAGTTTTAAGAAAAAAGTAATAAAAAATTAACGACTTTTCAGTTTTGACATTTTAAATGCATTTATACAACCAATAACTACCTAGAGAGTATTAAAAAGCAATTCGCCAATTAATTCCACGGGAAGGAAAAGAAGAAAAGAAAAAAAAAACTTCGCCAAAGTTCTTTCCAAATCTAATTTCAACTTTTCCTCCATTTCCGGTACATTATTGAGTCTTCGCTTTTACCCGGGATTCTTTTGCGAGAACAAAATGCTATGAAAAGAAGAAATGGAAATACCCTTTCCTAATCTAATCTTATCTACCCTCAGGAACTGTGAATCTGTCTTTTTATTTTTTTACCAATTTTTCACAATAAATTGTCTTTCCAAAGAAGAAATGTTGATAAGTTTTGAATTTAAAATTAGAGCTGCAAGCGATAAATAGCCCTCTCGTTGAAGGAGAAAGAGTGACGATATGTTTAGTAACGAGGCGAAATGAATGGAAATAAATGTTTTTTTCTTTTTTTAGACTCATATTTATTTAGAAAAGCTCCAGTTTCCAGTTCAAAAAAATTTCTTCAAATTTAAAGTCTTCAAAACAATTTAAAACTTTTTTGTATACTTCTTTAGTTACATTTATTAATATCTTACAGACAGCAGTGTAGTTTATTGGCCTTTTGCTCGAGAAAAAAAATAAAATAGAAATTCACCAAATCTTGAATGCCAGGAAAATGACATACATATTAGCTTAGAAGTTTAAAAAACAGTCATTTTTAGTTAATAGTAAGTAACTCAACTTAAGCATTTATGTTAGATGGACCATAAATTGGAATTCTTTTTATCCACTATAGAAAGAATCAAAAAAAAATTTTGTTGATATATGCAGAGTAAAATTGTGTATAATAATCAATCATTAAATAAATAAATAACTTTGATTACATCCAACCATATTACAATCATACATAAACTTGGTATAAAGTTAATATTTGCTTTTCCTCCTTACATTAGGTTAATATTTGCTTTTCCTTAGCAGTTAAAAAAAATTCTGATATCACTTCAATGCCCAGGTAACAATTCATAAGCCAGGAAAATGACAGACAGGATAATGACAAATTCGCCATTTTATAGCATATAACTTTACTTTAATTTAATATTTTGTCCTAAGAAGTTTACATTCTGCAGAAAACAACAGGATTTCTTAAAATAACTCAGATAAATCTATGTAGTTTATGTTATTAATGATTTCAAGAAGCCAGGAAAATGACAACACAAAAACCTACTCACCTTGAAAAATTTTTTGAAATAGATTTTGAACCAGAAAATTGGTTCTTTATTCATGCAACAAGACATGTTCATATAGGAGGGTATCTAATCAATCTATTAACATAAGATATTGATTGCTGGCTCTATCTATTTTGGTTATAAACCACTAAATGAAATTAGCCACGAAAATGACAGATTTTCTTGGGACAAACAAATTATTGACAGAAAAAAATATTTTAAACGAAGTTTTTGTAAATAATACCTTCTGCGTATATTCTAGAAATGCTTACACCGGTTGAGATAAAAAAAAGTTAGATATTGAAAAATTTATGGGAGGTTTTGAAGCTAGTTATTATTGGAGACATTGTTTGGGACATGCGTGGAAAATGACATTTTGAAGTTCAATTAAATTTTTTAACTATTCAAAACAGTCAATGCTAGTGCAGAGTCATTTTAAAATGCCAACAGCAATGCAATTTATTAATTTTTTTTAAAAAAAAGTTTTTTTAGTATTATAGTATTAGATCTTGGAGCAAGGGACAGTGAAATGTCATATTTCGTGAGAATCACCCATATATACATATATACAGGGTGATTCTGAAAAGATGGGCACAATTTTAGGAAGTGATAGTACACACCCAAACAAACATTTTTATCAAAGAATGCATGGTTGAAAACAAAACGCAAAGGTGCTGGCACATTTGGAAAGTTGTTTCATGCAAACGTGAAAGCTCTATTCCTGTTGCGAGTTACCGAGCTGCGAGTTATTATTTGCATGTTATGGGAAGAAGAGCTCATATACAAATTTTCGTCGCGATTCATAGATAAAAGCTGCTGATTCGAGAGTGCATTGTCAATCGCGGTAGTAACGTACCAGAAGATGTTGCCCTTCTCTAATAAGGAAAAGGTCGATATGCATTTTGTCTATGCATTTGATTCCAACAGAACGCAGCCCCATCTCATTATGTACGAGAAGTGCGAAGTTGTCTGGACGTAACCTTTCCAAACCAATGGATTCGGCGAGGTGGCCCTATAGCTTGGCCACCGTGCTCACCAGATCTATCATGTATCGATTTCTTTTTATGGGGACACAGCTGAATGCTCTTATGTATGAGACTCACATTGAATCTGCAGAAGAACCAGTCGCCAAGCTTTCGGCCGCTGCAGGTGAAGTTCGCGATATGACTGGTGTGTTCAAAATGTTCGCCAATCTTTTCTTTGTCGTTGTATTGCGTGCATAGCCAATGCTGGCCATTGTTTTGAACACTTATTGCAATAACATGTCATTAAATTTACTTTTATAACTTAATTTCATCGTTCTTTATGTGTTTTTGCTTCATATAAGAATGTAACTTTTGACGTCCTATAACGGATTTGTGTTTTGTTTTCGACCATGCATTCTATGATAAAAATTAATTGCTTGGGTGCGTACTATCACTTTCTAAAATTTTGCCCATCTTTTTAGAATCACCCTGTATATAAAGAGGAAGCATTTATATTTTACCCCATTTTCATTTTGAGATACCATCTGTGAACCGAAATTCAAAAACCTGTAGGTCAAATTGGTTACTTTTTATCTAGAAAATCTAAATTTGCAATAAAAAATTGACAGCAATTATTTTTTTTTTTCATTTTTTTTAAATATATTCCAATTTAAAATAAAACAGTCAATTGGTTTTGTAAAATAAATTAAATGAAATGACTTTTAACTAACTGTAACTTTTAAATAAAATTGAAGAACGTGTTTTTGAGAAAATCACATTTTCAAGTTTCGAAAGGTAAGATAATAATATTTTATCTAACTTGCTTTTTACAGAGTTTTCCTAAATGCCTAGAAGATGAAATTTTGGAAATGTTACTAAAAAAAAAAATAATAAAAAAAATTAAAAAAAAAATAGTTAGTCCTAAAAAAACATAAAACGAAGCGCTCCATTTAGCATACGAAAAAATTACAACAGAAATGGATGCCAAGTTTTTCGAACGAATTGAATGATTATCAACAGGCAAATGCAAATTTAACTTCCAGAAAAGATAGAGAACTGTTTAAAGGCAGCTTCCTCGATTTCCAAGGCTACTCATCTCTTGTTGCCAAAATATGCAAATAAAATAGTAATTAAGATGTCTCATAACGGAACGACATTCAGCCATCTTCCAACTCAACTCGAGTTTCATTTCGTACACATTCTGTGTCCTCTTTCAATAAACGGGGGGATCAGAGAATGGTGAATATTCATGAAGATCGTATTCTCCTCTAATGATTCTGGATTTGCGAACGTTCGAAGCAATTATATCATTTCAAGTTAAATTTGAAATAAATGTGAACACAATGCAGAGTTCCAATCAATATTATAATTCCTTTAAAAAATAACTTTTATTGTTTAAAACACATGATCAATAGGAGAAAAAATTAATGAACGAAGAAAAAATAAACAACCAAATTCAAAACCGATAAAAAAATAGAAATGTTCAAACTATATTGGTTCCAGTTATTACAAGGAGTTTGTTTCACTGTTTAAGCGTTTTTATACTATATTTTACATCAAATATAAGCAGTTTGAGAAGGGAGAAAAAATTGTTTAATTTACTCGTGCAAGCTAAAAAAAATTTTAAAACATTAAGTGTTGCCCTCGAATGTTATACCACACATTTTAATAGATAAAAAAAAAATTATCTATTTATTAATGAATATTCGATAGTAGGCTGAATCACTACAATATCGGTTGGCTGATTTACTATAATACGATGATTCACTTACTTCTCTTTGTTCTTTTATTTTTTTTCATTCACATACTGTAACAAGAATCCTTGTCAATAATGGTTACCAGCATAACGACTCGGAACTATAATAATATGCATCATACATAGATATATATTGTGATGTTGAAAGAATTATATATTAAATATAATCCATAAAAAGAGCTCAAATCTAACGCACAATCACTGAAAACCTATCCCACAAAAGTAATAATATTGATCTAATAATCTAAAAAAATATGATGTGTCTTAAGTAGCTTGGAAAATTGATCAGTCCCACGATACTAAGACCTATTAATATTTAAAAATATTTTCCAAAAAGATATTAAAAAAAATTTCCAAGGTCAAAGTGTCTCTACTTTATCTATCCACCAGCATATAAAGCTCTCATTTTGGGGCCTCTGGGCCTTACTTAAATAAAATTCTACTATCTCTCCACACGTTCCTGTGTCTATTTCCATTAAGCACCGGCCACACTACGAAATTACAGTGTGAATGCTTCCAAAGCATATATATATAAATCAATTTTTACAATTTCTTCCGATTCCATAAAAGCGTGGTCTTATACTTTGTGGCAAACGGAGTTCTTTATATGCACAAATTACAGACGAGTAGTTAAATAATAGATGATGACGATTAAGACTATAAATAATTGCCTCCAATTTCGTAGTTATTTGAAACCTGGGAATAGGTTCAATCAATTCTGTTAAGTAACAAGCCTTACTTAGAGAGGAACAAGCACGCTTCAAAACCAGTGTTTGTTTAAATTTTGGACAGTTTTGGCTTAAAGCTCGGATAACTTACAAAATAAAAAGATGACTAATTGTCCATTGGTTTATGCATACCTGCCAACTTTTACGCATTTGGCGTAAAATTTTATTTCTATATTTAAAGTGGTAGTAAAATGTATGCTTTCTATATGTTCCTTGTATTTATAAACTTAATTTATAATATTTTTGATCCACCACTATTTTTAAAAAAATTATGCATATATAATAATATGTAACCCTGTTGTAATAATCCGCATAAGCTTGTACAAAATACAGCGAATTTTTCTGCTTAATATTGTATTTTAAATTTTATTTTACTACCACTGGGGAATATCATCCTTGAAAGCATTAAAAGTTGGCAGGTATGGTTTATGGCAACTGAAGTATGTGATAAGAAGGCGTTATTTATAAACCAGTACCGGTTTCAAACTAGAACTTAATTTCTTTTGCAGTTGGGAAAAGTTGCATACCAGCCTTTATCCAGAGAGGAAGTCTATTTTCAATTTCAGAATTACGGAACAGTTTGCTTTTTTTTTTTTTCCGGTTGCAAACTGGCTAATGTGATTAGCATCTACGATCGCTAATATAAAATACCAGATTAGAATATATCAGGAAAAGCATCACTGTAGGGAATACAAGGTAACGGAACTCAACCTTAAAAAATATCAGTCCTCGGGAAAAAAATGGATTTTTTATTAATTATTATTATGATAGGAATTTATCTTTGGATAAACAAATTTTATATGCAAAAAATTTTAGATTCGCTTAAAAAGTTACCGAGATGCTGCGATATATGCAAAAAGTCAAATTAACATTAGGGGGTCCAAACTTTCGACCGCTTTTCTGACCAAATGATTGGGACCATATTTCCCACTCTGTTTCTAATCGTCGATAATTCAGAAATAAAAAAAGCATGTTAAAGGTTGTTGAAGGAAAGTACGTATCTGTGTCTGATTTCATAACTTAAAATATCGTCTGCGCTAATTAATTAGCATATTTGAGGTCATCCCCTTTTAAACCATTAAGATTAGCATTTAGTTCTTGAAAATCCGATCATTAGATTAAAAGTTATTTAGGGTGTTCCTTTTTTTTTGTGTGCACTGTATGCTGCTAAAACATTTCTTTAACCATAACATAACGCCAATTTTTCGCAACCTTAACAAAGTGTATTTCGGAACTGCAATCCAGCGCCAACTAAGTGAAAAATATGATATATTTAGAATATATTATATTAGGTCGTTGGCAGGCTTGGTTGTTAAACTTATAGACATAAGATGTTTGTTATTCATTAAATTATGCGCCCATATTGTCTATACGCATTTGCTACACCCTTGTGCAAATTAATTGAAACAAACTTTTTTTTTCGTGTTTTTTAAAGAAGATGTTTTGGGGTTGTTTCGGTTACAATGGGGTTGGACCTTTGCAGCCTATTGACGGTATGATGCGTTCTGAGCAGTACATTACTATTCTGGGTAAAAAAGTTGTTCCGGAGTAGAAGAAACGATACCCTGATGGATCAGGGATTTTTCAACAGGATTTAGCTCCTTGTCATACGTCCAAAATTGTCAAGAAATTCATGTCTGAGAATCAAATTGAGACATTGGAATGGCCAGGGAACTCTCCGGATATCAACCCAATTGCGAATCTCTGGGCCATATGCTAGAATCGCCTACTAAATATGGACAGTACAACTATGGAGAAGCTAATCACGGCGTTAATTCATGTGTGGTACAAGGACACAAATATTATAAATGACTGTAAAAAATTAGTGGAATCCATGCCGAATCGTGTCCAAATGTTAATAAAATGTCGTGGAGATCATATTATGTACTAAAAATTTTTGAGTTTTTATAAATTTAAATAAAATAGCATTTTCTCTTAGTTTTCTGAATTTATAGAGTTTGTTTAAATTAATTTGCACAAGGGTGTATATAAGTGGTAAGTTGTTCACACCAGTAGCATAAAACCATGGTGGACGAGATACGATAAATTCTTGCAAAGCCGTTTTACCGCTTTGTCTGAATTTTATTGTAGATCTGTTACACAAAATGTCTAAATAGAAGAATATATATTTAAAGGGAGTTTGAGAAATAATGAAGTTGGAGAAATAAATTTCTCCAACTTCATCCACATTGAGAAACATATGAAGTTGGAGAAATTCAAATTCCTTCAGCAGTGTACACACTAGCAATAAGACAGGAATAAAGCCGATGTTTTGTCCAATTCAGGCTGTTTCCCTACGATTTGCATAATTTCATCTAGTTGGTTACGGTTTAAGGTAGGCCAGTCTCAATAGTGAACTTTAGTTCATTATTCCAGACTATCTTTTGGCTCAGTTGTAATAATTGGATAAATCAAATTGGTTCATCCGAGTAAGAGTAAATCAATTTGATAGTATGCTGCATAGAGCCAAATATATTATTAATGTTTCATAAGAACACTCACTTCACATAAATGCACATTACGGGCAATTCTCTCCGACAAAATAAATTTGTAAAACATATTATAAATATTTTAAAAGCTTACAATAAATACAGGAATACAATAAATTAAGGAAACTTACTTACAATAAATTAAGGAAATATTAAATAATAAACTGTTAAATTTATATATAGGAACAGTAATAACTATAATATCCAGCTTAATTTCGACAATTTTCTAGGTGAGATAAGCACATTCTACTGATAAAAAATAATTTTAAAAAAATCAAAAGAAAAACAATTCGGTTTTGATTACAATTTTTATATTTTTTTACAAATCGTAATTGAGAAAAAATTTTCAGAACTTTTCTTAATAAGGATAAAAGTTTTATCTTATACCTCGCCCCCCCCCCTCCCAAAATGTGCAATGCTTACTTTATTTTATATACATGTACGAAGAAGAAAAATTTTCAACCATAGTTAAGACGAATTTTCTTAAAAATGGATTTATAAATAAATATTCAGCAATATAGATGATATTCGACAAGGATTAGAACATCGCAATTCAAACTAGAATTTAAGAAAATTTTTAGACAATTATCACATTAATATTTGAAAACTCCTTCCAAAAATTTAAAAGTTATTTTATTTTGTCCACTTCCAAAAAGATACCGTAATGTGCTCAATATCTTTCTGATTAACTTTAACAAAAATATTTAAAAAACCTCTCTAACAACGCACTTGTGAGCGGTACACTAGAAATTATCTTCGTTTTATGATTTTAAACCTGATTATTTTCTTTTTAAGTAAAATGTTTTTAAATTTATTGTAACTATTTCAAAATGATTTTAATACTTAGACTCTTAAAAACTCACATTCAACAAAAACCTATCTAGTTTGTATGAAAAACATACTTGAAGGTGAAAAATAATCAATATTTTAACAAAAATAAAATAAATATTAACAAATTACGAAAAAATTAATTAATATATAAAAGCAATTTTGTAAATAGAGTTTGTGTTTGGACACAGTTCTCGTTTATAAAACTGAAACTATAGTATGATCTTTCTGCTCTTTTATTGTTCTCTACTCAAATTTGTTTTGCTTTTTTCAAAAGAAAAAAATATTTAAAATAAACTTGTGAAAGGGAACATACCTTTTTTTACGTTAATTTTAATAAAACATTTTCTACTTTATTGTACATTGATAAAAATTATTTTAAATCTAGTATATTACTTTTTAAGAAATATAGATTTATTAAAATAAAACTGGAAAATTTTAAATTTTATTAAGATTCAAAAAATGAAAATTTACAAAAATCTCAAATTTTGGGGAAAAAAACTTTTTGTGTTTTTTTAAAGAAATACAAATTTTTAGAATTTAAAAAATGCATTGTCATTAAAAGTATCATCATGCAGTTCCTTAAATTGTCTCTAATATACTGGGAAAGAAAGAATAATTATTGAATTCTATCTCTATGAAATTTATTTATATCTTTTTTTTTCACTAAAAAGAAAACTATTAAATTCTAATTAGTTAGACATATATAAGACAGAAATTTTCCTTATTAGAAAATAAAACTACAATAGTTTTCTAATTGATATTATACTAACTTTATGTGCTGTATTTCTGAAGCCTTACATAAGTTTTTAATAATAAAATAAAATTCATTTCTTTAAAAATAGGTTCAAAAATTAAAAAAAAATATAAATATAAAAAAATTTACAATATGGAAAAAAAATTATACGCATTTTAGTTTATAACAACTAATATAATTTTAAAAATAGAAAATTATTAAAATTCAGTTCTATTACAGTTATCAATGATTAATAAAAAAAAAAGGAACTAGATGAAAAATTCTGAATTTCAAGCTTCAAGAAATTTACACTAAATAATTCCTTTTATTTTTTCTCCTGTTTAAAAATCTATTCTGAAATTCCCTTAGTAAATACATACATGAAAAACGAAGCAAACAAAATAATTTCAAACAACATTTATTGAATCTGTATACAGATAACATGGTGATTGACATGCTTTTATCTAAACACTTTATAATATTATGGCACTATCTAAAATTTAACATGTATAAATGCTACAGTTTAAAATAAATATTTTTTTCTTAAGTTAAAAATACTCCAACTTTTTTTGTATAACAAGTAAATTTAAAATAGATTCCTTATTATAATTGTAATAAATATGTTAGTAATTCATAAACATCCACATAATACCACAATTGTTAAACACATCTTCACATTTTACATCCAGTCAATGAACACATAGTTTGGAAAAAAGAGGACTACTACACTAGTTGATCAATAAATGATAATAAAATACAAAGCTCAAAAGAATTGCCCCAGATTAATAAGAGTACTACCAAAAAGCAATAAATATATTCATTAAAATGTACATACTGGAGCAGATCAGTGGTAATTTTGAAAATTCGTCAATAGATGGCGCTAGAATTCCAATCGTAAATCAGCGTTTTCAGGAAAACTAAACAATACCTTAGTTAAATGGTGTATCTACTGCAGACAAATTACTCTTACCATTGCCACTATGATACCCAGATCAGGCTACAAGGAATTTTCTTTTTGTCATGCTTCATAAAAAACGTGTGTTAGTGACGCTTTGTTCAGGAAACACTATTGATTTGAAAGTGCATATCACAGCTATCGTCAGTGTCGATAGAAAAGCAAGTTAGCTGAGAATCATATTTCCCAGTTGATGTATTCCATAAAATAAAAGCACATATCGAACATTTGCAAAAAGTATATTCGCAACTTATTTAAATTATCTCAGCTTGTGTATACATTTTTAATGAATACATTTATTACGATTTGTATAGTTCACCTAAGAAATTAGAGTACTGATTAGGACTTGTCCTGTATTTGTAAAATTGATTTATTTTCTTATATTGTGGAAGGTATTAACACAGCAGATCGTTTCTTCTCCCCTTATATAGTGACAAAAAAACAATAAAAGTAAAGTATTTAATTTAACTGCATTTATCTGAATTATAAAATGCTATCTTAACAATATTAAACATTTCTAATGATTCACTCAATAAAATGATTTCAATAACTAATTAAAAACAAAAGCATAATCTTTTTCATTAAGAAAATGCTATAAA
Organism: Parasteatoda tepidariorum; assembly: GCF_043381705.1. Classification (NCBI taxonomy): domain Eukaryota; kingdom Metazoa; phylum Arthropoda; class Arachnida; order Araneae; family Theridiidae; genus Parasteatoda; species Parasteatoda tepidariorum. The sequence goes on along the minus strand of NC_092205.1, from coordinate 27,570,513 downwards.
ATATAATACTGGTTCGAAAATAAAAATTTGAAAGATTGTAACTTATTTTTTTCTCATACATGAAAAGCCTGTAAATAAGAAATATATAAAAAAAATATGCCTGTAAATTAAAGATATGGAAAAGATTATTTTATATTTTATCCCTTAAAATTTTATTTGGTGTCTTAAATGCAATTAGAATTATAACAAAATACTTAGTCCATATAAATGTAATATTTCTATTACATTTTCAGAGACTAAGGCACCTCTGAAAACTGATATGTCAGAACAATATTTTTTGTTTGATTAACAGATCATTTTAAATGCTCATTAATTTCATAATGTAACCATTTTTTTTTTTTAAATTGTGCATGCATATTTTTTTCATGGTGTATAAATAAAATGAGATTACACAAGCTACATAAATAAAATATTAGTGATCCAATATTCTAAGATTACCAGACACTATTTTGTTCTCTAATACTGACCCAGGTGGAATGTCAATTCTATCTCCATGATTAGCAATAATAATGACAGTGCCCTGTTAAGGAAAAGAAAACTATAGTCAGCCATAAATGAGATTCAAAATACCGTTCACTATCACATCAATCACTAAAAGTTACATTAAAAGAGAAACAAGGCTGTAATTTTCTAAAAAAAAAATTTAAAAAAGTTTTTTTTTAAATTAAAGAATACAATGGTTCCCAACAAATGGTCCACAGCCCACAAATGAGTTGCGTACTGAGTAGTACAAGGCCAAGGATGCTGGTCCACAGTCTAAGCTATGATCAAACTTAGGGGTTTAAAATCAGTTTTTTTAGAGGATTCACTCCTAGTGAGAAATGGCATCAGAAGATGAAATTTGCAAACATTAGAAGATGAAATTTGCAAACATTATACGATGAAATTTGCAAACATTAAAACTCAAAAAAAAAAATTCAGATGCTATACTAAGAAATAAACGTTCTGTGGTACTTTCTGTTTTACTTTCACTGGTACTTTAAAATTTAAAATTGAGAAAAAAAGTGAGTTTAGGAAGCCTAGAGTAAACCATAAAGTTTAAAATGCTGAGAAAAGGATTTCAAAATACAAAATTATTGCCCAATAACTTGCTTAACTCCAAATAATCCTGCCATAATTTGCTTGCATTTTGATATCTTGAAAAGCATTTTCAGCATTTGAAACTTCCTGGTTAACTTTCACCTGAAACCACTTTTTCCATAGTTTAAATTTCAAATTACTTATATAGGTAAAAGAGAAATCAACATAAATAATTTCTCCCACAATCTAGTGTACCCTTAAAACGGACTTAAGCACCATTTATCACAAAATTTCTGAACTGAAGCAAGGAACTCTGGAAGAAAAATGTATGTGTCCTGTTTAGGACTGGGCTATAAATCGATATATCGCGACATATCGATTTAACGCCTATATCGGCAAACGATACAGCAACTTTCATTCCAAGCGATGCATCAGAAATCTGATTTAAGCCGTCGTGTGAAGAAGANACCACTTTTTCCATAGTTTAAATTTCAAATTACTTATATAGGTAAAAGAGAAATCGACATAAATAATTTCTCCCACAATCTAGTGTACTCTTAAAACGGACTTAAGCACCATTTATCACAAAATTTCTGAATTTCTCCTGTTACATAAATTTGATGCAATTTTTTTAAAATCATATATTTTTTTGTCATAAATTTTTAAGTCTGTTAGTCTAATTTAGGATACTCAGAATATATATATTTTTTAATACGAAGCTAAAATTATTTCATTATATCTAACATTTTAAAACCTCATTATTTTACTTTTAAAAAACCATTATATCAAAATATTATGCAACCACTTAAATATTACAATAACTATTTAATTATCAACTTAAAAATTAAATATGTTATTCACCTTTAAAGACACGCCTCTCCCAAATGTAACATCACCAGATACAGTTAAATGATCTAATTCCAACATATCAGGAATACTAGCAAAACGTCTCAGAAACTCCTGAATCTAAAACATGAAATGAAGAAAGACCATTATTCATATTTCAGGTCACAACATAATTACATATCTGTTTTTCGAAAAATAAAATATAATTTTGAAACTGCAGTAAAACCTCCAAACAACAGACCCTTTGAGACTGTGCTTGTTGACCTTCGTTAAGAGGTGGCCAATATTTGGAGTTATCAATCTGTATGCCCTTCAAATAGTACTGTAGTACTAATACTGTAGTACTAATACAATAGTAAAGTATATGTGCAACTCCATGATTGCCTTGCAGTGAGTAGTGAATATTTCACTTCAATGTAAGTTAAGTTTATCAAAAATTTGATCAACAATCTTTGCCCATATCATCATATATAATATAATAACTACCAATTAAATTTCTAAATTATTATTCATAATTTTTTTCAGATATATTATTTGAGTTGAGCAGCTAAGACAAATATTAAAGCCCTATGAGTTTATTTGAACAGGTGAGTTTATTTGAAATTAATTAAACATACATAAATAAAATAAAACTCACTTTTGCAAAATGGTTGTCTCCTAATTTGACTAGTGGCACAGTGGGGAAAGCTCTCAAATTACTCATAACCAAAGTGCCATTCTGCATGGCATAGAGATTGCTTTTGACGAGCAGCAAATCAGAAGTCTTCTTCACCGGAAGGAAACGACTCCTTGGCACATTTATTCCTGTTGAGAAATGAAATCTTATTGTCATTGGCAAATTCATCATCCTATTCACCGTCACATTTTTTTTAAAATTTTTTTTACTAGTTACAGAAGTAACTAGAAATATGAAAGAAAAACAAGATTAAGAGACTAAAACTGCAGTCATGGAAAATCTATTAGGAATATTTTTTTTTAGATTACTGCAACCTAGTTTTAAGGCAACTCTGTCAACACACTGACAAATTATGGCTATTCTATCAACAGATTTACTGCTAGTGATTATTCTAACTACTGATCAACCAAAATTAAGAAGCTAAAACTTTTGACTGTTGTCTTGAATGAATTATAAAGAAAATATTTCCACGATTACTGCAACCTACGTTCAATGAAGACTAGGCTTTCAATGCACTGATAAACGGCGATTATTCTATCAACAGACTTAACTGATTATGATTATTCCAGACCAATTATTATTAAATAACTAACACTTCTGACTGCTGTCCTGAATATATAATTGAGACTATACTTTCCACCTACTTTTGAAGTTATTTTATCAACTGACTGACAGACAGTGGCCATTCTATTAACAGATCCAACTGATAATGGCTATTCCATTAACAAATCTACAAATTGCCTCTATTCAAGCTACAGGACAAGAATATTCGTATCAACTTTCACCGATTTGAAAAAAATATGGTATTATTCTCTCAATTCTTTTACCTAAAAAATAACACAAAAGATCTACAATAGCAATAAATATTTTTAAAAAAATCATTACCAAGTGCTCCACAGAAATCTTTCATGGCAGCACCAGCAGCTCTTTCTAACTGTATAACATTTATTCCACTGTCTAAATGCTTTAATGGGAAAAAAAAACATTCTGAATATACTTTAAATATACATACATACATAGACAATGAACATCAGACTGGAGATTATAAAAAAAATATCATATGCAAAAATATTCTGAAATCTACAAATGTGAAATACAATTATTAATGCTATACATTCCAAATACAATTTTTTTTTCTATTCTTGAATTTTATGCAGATTAAGTTAAGTCTACGTATGAGATGAATAAAAGAAAGAATTGTGGAAAGGAAAATATAAAAGAATAAATTTGATGAAAAACAATTAAGACTATTTTAGGCAATTAACAATATTTCTATTTAAATGGTGCTACATGAAATGAAAAGTAAAGGTAATACAATTACAGTTATTTAATAACATTATGTTTTTAAAGGGTTAACACAAGACTTGAAAAATCACATAAAGATCAACAGGTCAGAAAATGATGAGTTCAAAAAGTGTTCACTTTATCTAGGAATAGTGGTGCGTTTGTAACCATGTTTTAACTAAGATTAAACTACTTTAGATTAAACAAATTCAGATATGGAGGATTTAGGTGGCAAACTCCCTGCTAAAACTTTTATGAGGTGGGTAAAATGTGTAATAGTGCAAATATAAAATTGAGATTGATTTTGTTATAAACCACATTAAAAATTGTCAGCATTTTATCAACAAAGAAAAGCTTAACCCTCTGACGGTTCTGCACATAATTCGTATTTTAACCTACAGTTTTCACCGCATAGCAAAACCAACTGTTCTATGTAATTAGATAGGGAAATAGTGTTTCGGGGAGAAACATTCTCCCAATCTTGCCCTTTTGCTAAACCGCCAGTGGGTTAAAGACCTCAAATAATGAAAAACCTTAAGACGTTAACAACTTAAGGCTTTCCTTTGTTTTATCATTTATTTTATTATGTATCATCCAGCTCCCTTGATAAATATTAACGTCTATATGAAAATATGATAACTTCAAAGTATAAATTAAAAATGTTAAGAAAAACTTTATCAATCATGAAGGCATGGCTATGGATTGAAATAGGATCTTTGTACTATATATGAGTTTTATAAGACCTTTTTTGAAATAGATATTCAAATTTATACATAATCAAAATATGAATAATTAAAAAATTAAACTTGAATGTTGCTCTTTTTTGAACAATTACAACATTAAATACCCTTAAGTGAACACAGAAAAGCAAGAATCACACTATAAAAGCTATTCAATTTATGGAACCTTAAGAGTTATAAAATACATTGCTATTTATGAAAGACTCAAAAATTCATAAAAAAGATGGTATTTAATTCATACCTTAGGATTGACTATAACTTCCATGTTTAAAGAATCTTCTTTTACTAGGCGGGCAATAGCTCCTAACTTGATCCACAGGTTATTTGTATTAAATATTCTGCAATTCCCAAAAAATAAATAACTGTTTTAGAAGCATTAGAAACAATGGTTAGCAAATACTAAAATATTATGATAAAAGGTTTAATAACAGAAAAATAACACAAAGTTATCACACAAAACTACCTAGTAAGATAACATTGGGAAAACAAACTACAATTTTTTCTCAATAAACTCTAAAAATTATTGTATTTATTAGAACAAAGCAATAATGAATTCCCATACATTTAGATTACATCAGCGTCAATATAAATGCAGAATTTTAATGACTCTTGTAGTTTTCAGCTCTCCATCTCCAAGGAAATTATACAAATTTCTTTCAGACATATTACATCCTTTTATGCCCCCCCCCCCTTTTCCTCATTATTTCTGTTAAACAGAATGTAATAAATTTCGCAATCAGATAAGACTGATACTTTTCTTAACCTTATCTGATTAATACAAGGGGAATTTTTCAAATTAGAAAAATGAAACCCCTGCAACAAAAGAACTACTGGTCCAAATGAATTGAAATTTCAACAGTATGCTCCCAAAGCAATGTTCTTTATAGTGTGGTTAAAAAAGTAAAATCTCACCAACAGATGGTGTTGTACAAGTAGTAAAGACCGGAGAAAAGCTTGCACATGACATGCATACAGAAGCCTTTTATGGCATTCCATAAGTTTTTGATAGGGGTAATATAGTTTTTTTCTCTCAAAGCATTGTCCATTTCTTCCAATTGATGATATTATTTGTTTTCGTTAACTTACAGCGTTCTCTATTGTTGTGATCTTAAGATGTTTTTAATCACTTGTAAAAGACTCACTTTGCTTTGGGAGCAATTTCACTTATTTTGAATCAGTGGTTCTTTTGTTACAGAGGTTTTTATTTCACAACTTTAAAAAAAATCCCTCTATATAATGGTACCAAAACAATGTAAGGAATTAAAAATAAAATAATAACATTTCAGCAATTTTCCATAATTCTGGCAAAATTACACAAGCAAAGAAAACCTAACACTATACGTTACATTACTGTATATCTACTTTAGATTAATACTTGATTTCAGTTCATTTCAAAAGCAGCTAACTCAGATACCAAGAAATTGTTAGATTAAGTACCAATTAAGTAGGTATGTAAGCAAAAATTCAGCAATTTTCCTTAATTCTGTCAAAAATTCAAAAAAAAAAACCTAACCTGAACACTACTAAACATTACATATATCTATTTTACATTAATACTTGATTTTAGTTCATTTCAAAAGCAGCTAACTCAGATATAAGAAGGAATAAATATTCCCTTTCAACATGTGATGTGTGTTCCTATAAATTCTACAAGTATTTTTATAATGCATTCAATTTCCTACATTTTTTGCTGCATCCTGATGAAAATCTCTGGTAGGATTTATAAACTTATTTATAAAAATATTAGACTTACTTAAACTTCTTCACACTCTTGAATTCATCAACCTTTAAATAAAAATTAAATAAGGTAAATAAACACTTTCAAATACGAACTAAACATTTAAAGCAAAATTTTTATTTTATGAAATCATAATCGAAACTAATCTAAATTGGTGATCAAAACTGAATTCCATTTAATTAGCAAAAAAGAAATTATTCTATTTCATAATCTTGAAGTTCTAAGTTACAGCAGTTCTATTTAATTCAATTTGCTGTACATTTCTAAATATTTCTTTCAGGAAAATTTTCTTTATAATTGTACACACAAATATGAATAAACTTAAGCGTCCCACCAAAACAACATCTGTGCACTTTTTTAGTTATATGCTTTTTTTATCGTTAATTTCTGACAGGGAAATTTTCCTTTATTTATTTTTTTTAATAAACCAAACATAGAAAAAGTTTTTATCCCTTCTAAATGAACTAATACTTTAAACAATTCAATTTTACAAAATACAAGTTTTTATATTACATACAGTAATAAATAAAATGTATTGCATACATTTTATTTATTATTGTTTATTTATTTACTTTTTATTATTAACAGCTCTTTATATTAATCTAATAAAAAGAGAATGTTAAATACATTTTAGAAGTTATAGCAACAAAGAAGTAACCTTTTTAAATCATGCTTAAAACATTGCACTTATACAGCATCATTTTAATGAAACAAATTATAAATTATTTTCATGAAAGAAAATCTTGTCTGAAAGACGAATAAATGTTCAGGATTCCAAAATCTAGTTTCAGATTCTATTAGTTTATAAATTTTGTCCTAGAGATATTAATTTATAGCTATATAATTAAAACGGATTTTACTAATTTTCTCACATCAGAGTTGGTTCACAGAGAATTTATAATAGATTTTCTCTTAATGTCTCATTATTTAAGAATCCTGTATGAAATTTTACTTTAAATGCTATTGTTTTAAAAGATGAACATTGTAATAAAGTCAATTTTAATATTTGATTTTTACTAATATGAACAGGTTTGAATTTTAATCTTACAATATTTATTATTAATATGTATTTGAAGTTTTTTAATTTTTGTACAACTGAGTCACTATTTCAGGTGTAGCAAGGGTGGAAATTTTCTGTAGACAATCAGAGTGCTACTAGTAAGGGAAGGCAACAGTGATTTTACGACCCTGTACCTTTCGATACATACGATATATGATACATACGATATACGATACTATACATACGATAAACTATACGATACTATATACGATATACTACACATACGATAGTACCAGCATATAGATGATATTCTGGTTTAAGAATCAGAACTGGTTGGCAATAGAACAAAAATCAGTATTTATAAAACATTAATTCAAACCAGAAGTCTTCTACGCCAGTAAAAGCTGGAGATTGACTAAACTTATAAAAACAGGCTACTAATTTTAGAAAGAAAAATACTGCACAACATTTTCAGAGCCGTACAAGAAAAGAAAATATGGAGAATTTTCTACAATCAATATATGCAATCAGACATTGTTTTTGTCTTCAAATAAAACTGAATAAAGTATCTTTGTCACTCACATAGATCAGTGGATTATAAACCTAGAAAAGATATTAATCTTCAACAAGCCAGGTGGTATTAGAAAACGAACAAGACCATCACTTGCATTAGATGGCTTGATGACATAAAGAAGCAGACTCTCAGAGAGAAACTTCTTGGGGTGGCCCTGGCCTACTCTTAGCTGTAGTACCAAGAAGAAGAACCTCTTAAAAAAGTATCTATTAGTCAGCTAAGGCATCTCTTACACAGCTGGTGGAGAGCAAACTTTTCATCAGTGACAGCTAAAAAACTGGTGGGCATATGCAGAAAGGCATTCATTAAATCAGACATGACTGATAATCTTCTTGTTATTTGTGGTAAGTTTGAAGGGTAAGTTTAAGTTCCAGCTCAGGTGCCGTCCATGTCAACTGACCACAACAGAATTATGCAGCAGTCTTACCATAGCTGTCAGACGATAGTGCCCTGATGAACGAGGCTAGATGTTTGGCCAGGGATATGTAATTCCACTAAACAGATAACATTTTCTGTTTAGTGGAATTAAAGTACATATAAGTAAAGTGGAAATAGTGGTAGATAAAATTAACATTAATAAGTTTTTTTTAATTTAGAAGTAGAGACCAAATTACATATTTAATAAAACTTAATACAAACTTACATGTTCTTTTGGCACTTGAGCAATTTCCATTAAACACAATTTACCTTCATATTGTATAAGAGTACCACCCTATAATGAAAAATAAATATTAAAATCAATGAAACCAGGACATACAGTTAGAAAAACAAATAATAATAACACCAGCTGAATTAATACTGATCATAAACAGATAGGAGCTTCTAATGGTACTTTCCACAGAATGATTTTGGCTAAACTAGAACAGGTTGGAATTCTCAGTTTTTGCACTAAGACAAAATCTGTTACCAAAGACATGAAATACTGCTGGCGTCAAAAGTGATATAAAAATAAGCAATGTTCAAATGCTGTCATTAAAAAAAAACTTTATTATCAAATTAATGAAAATTAAATCATTCATTTTGAATTTAAATTCTATGTAGGTATATAATAAATTTAGTCAAAGAAATTTGAAATTTAAAAACTAATTCAAATTCAATGCGTTTCTATAAATTCGAACTTTTCATTCCTATTAAGTCACTTATTTCTTTAAAAATTCTCTTTCATCATTTGCAAAAATAATTTTTATACTAAATCTCTTATATTCGTAGGCAGATAGCATTTCAGTACTCAGAAGTACAATAAGCAAAGGTACCAAAAATATAGAATATTGATATTTTATTCATTATAAAATTAAATTGATCAGTGTTATAGTTTTGGGTTAAATTAGAACTAATATTTTTTATCATAGGGCATTTGAACCACAAAGAATTTTTGCTCACAGCATTTCAAACTATTTTCTCTCCACTTATATTCTCTCGCTTTTCTATAAGGAGAAAAGATTTAAGTTTTTGAATTACTTATTGGAAGGGAGGGAAATGAGATTTCTTAGCTTTTTTTCACTTCTTGTTTCTATGAAATTATTTCTGTTTTTTATTTATTTTTTTTAGAATTGTTTGAAGAATAGAAAAAACTATTTGTAGATTAGTCCTAAACAAAAATAAATTCATATATCTCAGTAGTTAAAAGGAAAAAATTTTTTTTGAACAGATTATCACAAAAACTTTTAAAAACGATAATTTTTATTAGTCAACCGTAAAACCGTAATCTTGACTATAAAGTAGTAAAAATAACAGATAAATCATAACAGCTGGTACCTCTGAATGACTGCAAATAGTAAAGGTTTTGGATATTTAATTGAATATAATTTTCATAAACAAATTTAAATGATTTTACTTTTATTATAAAGTGAATACAATAAAGCCCTCATTATCTGACACAAATGTAACCAGGGACATGTTGGAAAACCAAAATCATCAGATTATCAAAGGACCTACTTAAAATCAAGTGTGCAAGTATATAAACATAAGTATAACTAACTAACTCAGTGGCGCGACAGCCCATTAAGAGGGCCAAGGCCGACTGTGCCCATCTCAGTTTTCTTGACCTTGGGCTCTGGGGTGCAGGAGCATATGTTCCGGTCAGGTGGTCAGCCGAACGCGGAACCCCCAGTGTTAGTTCCCAAGCATGCTTGGTACTCATTTTATCGACCCACTGAAGGGATGAAAGGCTGAGTCGGCCTTGCCCGGCCCAAGGATCGAACCAAGGACCTGTGGCACGACAGCGCGAAGCGCTACCGCTCAGCCACCGGGCGTCAAACATAAGTATAGTATATAAAATAATATACATATATAAAATAAAGTATGCAAGTATATAAACATAAGTATAATATATATAAAATTGGGTGCTCAAGTATACAAACATAAGTATAGTATGTATAAAATCAAGTGTGCTAGAAGTAAAATTACTAAATACAATTAGGAACTATAATGAAGTTTAATACCTTTACTTGCATTTTAATTTTTTTGATCAAAAATAATAATACAAAACCATGAAGAAAAAATACATATATAACTTTTTTTTTATGTTCAATTGTAATTTAATAGCAAATAAATTAACAGCAGTAATTGGATTAAATTTAATTTAAAATAATTTTAAGTCACATGAGGTACAAAACTGAAATGCAGTTATTGGGTAATATCAGCATCCTAACACAACATGGGAAACTTTAAACATGTCTTGTAAGGGATGTCGGATAACCAAAGAGTTGGATGAAAAAGCATTGATTAATTAATTAGGCTTCTGCTGTACAAAAAAAATACTTAAAAAGTTTAACAGCTTCTTAATTAATTTAAATATTTGTATACAACACAAACTTTTAAATCACATGCTCCTATTTCTCAATATGCCCATGTTAATGGCAATCTCGAGTTAATATCCATCATTTTCTTATCAAACTAATAATCCTAATTTCTATATAAAGAGCTAGAAAAAGGGTGGTTAAAATTATTGAATAATTTTTTTTGAAAACTGATGTCAAAGGAATTTTGAAATCTCAAAACTAATGCTATTAAAAGGAAAAAATTTAAATAATTTAATCAGTTCAACTGATTCATGGAGTGCATTTGAGAAAACACAGTATAATATGTGTGATTTAGCAATTAGCGGGAAAAAGAATGTTTCATAAATTTTTACCTGACTCGGTTGTTGTATGGACTTGGAACTATAAAATTAAAGGTGGAACATTTGGATGTCTCACAATTCAGTTAGAATTTGTCACAATTTACTGGAATTGGAGATGAACTTAGAATATTGAATTATACATCGAAAACATTGAAACACTCCACACACAGGAATCGATACACATACACTATTTATTTTATCAAGCTCAAAGAATAATTAATTAGGATGCGCAAAGCGCCATCTGTGGACTGTAGTATTAAACAATGTGTTACCTTCACATCAGCATTTGTCTTGTCAGTCACTTCCATAACGAATTCTGGAGACGGTGGTTTTGTTGGGTTTAACAACGAATTCAAAATATCTAAGCTGATGGTTAAGATTTTAATCTTTTTTTTTGAACATTTTTTTATTATAATACAATTTTAAATATATCAAAGCAATAACAAGAAAAAAGTAAAAAGATAGGCTGGTTTAAAAAAATATATATGAGCTTTCTCTATAATCTACTCTTGTATTCCTTATACAATTTTACATAAATAAATAAAAAATACTTTTTATTTTACAGCAGTACATGTGAAAATAGTGTTATATTTAAAAGAATATGCGATAAATAATTTCCCTTACTAATATCTTACACGTTTCATGTTTGCAAAGTTTAGTAATCTCATAACAAAAATATAAAATCCTAATGTATGTTAATATAGGGTGGCAAATAAAACATATTCTTGATAACTAAAAAAAATTTAATATAACATATGTAAAGTAAGAAGAACAAAAAAAACACTTATAGAAATAGCAGGGATAAGAACGTCTCTTCTGTTCGCACATATTCATCGTCTACCTCTCGTTACATGATCATTGTCTGCTCGTTTTCTATTACCCCGTGATCATTTATTATCGTCATCTGTCGGCGTGTTATAGTTACGTTCAATTCAATAGCACTCAATATTTATATAGGGCAAAATTAATGGTCACTACTGGCCACAGGCAACTAAATATAATAAATGGTGATTAAAATATTGCCTGCATGTCTCCATCCAATTGCCACTTTTTTGTCAAAAATGCAAACCATGCGCCTTTCATTAATATGTTTTTAAAAAAATAAACATGCAATTATTAAAAATATTTTATAATATTTTAAAGATTAATTCCTATCCCACTTGTTTCTTAAGACATTTCTTCATTTCGAAATGAACCTTGTAATCTTACCCTATTACGAGAATAATAAGAAAAAAATAAATTCCTTACTTTATCAATAACTGCAAATTGTTTTACTGCTTTAAAAGCTTTGAAAAAGTAGCCCCACGTTCTAAACAGTGGACACTGTCAAAAATGCTACAACTGCCCATTGACCAACAGCAAAATTTCCAAATTTTGCTCAAGAATAATCATCTATTAATAAAGCATTTACGTATGCATTTTATAAATTAAGTCAATCAATGACAAATTACTGACTCACTTGATTTATCACATTTAATTATGTGATTATTAATGATGACTTCGTGTTTTGCCTTAATTTTCTTTTGCATGATAAACATTTATAAATCAATTAAAATTAATTCTGATTTAAATTTTTTAATATAAATAAACTATAAATATAATAACAATTTTTAAATATAAATAAACTATTTAATATAAATATAACCTTTAAAATAAAAATGATAATTTTTTTAACCATTTTACTTAACTGAGACTTATTTTACTTAAAATTGAGAAAGGGAAAAAGAAACAATAATTAATTCCATGGACGTAAAATTCATTTGATACATTTTTTCCTATATAAAATTTAAAATTCAAGCAAAGAAGGAAATCAATTCAATAAAAAAAAAATTTACTATTCATTTTCATTAAACTTACCAAATTTTCTTCTACAAAATTTTCAACTTAATTATTATTATTTTGACTTTTATAATACGATTCATGTATATATAGGCACATAAATATTTCATTCAAAAATAAAGTAAATTAGATTTAGCTATAATTAAATTTAAACCTCAATTTAATCTTTATCAAAAAAAAAATCGTATAAAATAATCTACCAAACTTTAAAGGAGATAATTTTATGCTATTTTAGGAAAACTGTTAAAAATTTGCACGTTGATACATTGGTCAGCACAGCTTTAAAAAAAAAAAAGAGGAAAAATAAAAGGAAAAGGATACTTATATCAACAGTTGCCCCAAGATTATCTATATTTGAGATGAAACAATATTCTCTACCTTCTGAAAGAAAAGCTTCACACAAATTGGATTTATAAAACGATTCATAGAAATCACCATGGCCAGGTGGGTACCAACTAAAATAAACAAAAGTCCTAATAATTCAAGTTCCACTTAAAAACATAAAATAAAGACATTAAAAAATATAAAACCTAAGAACACATAAAGAAAATATGAAATAATCAATGAAAAATATGCACTAGGAAAAAAAAGAAAATAATGAAGGCATAAAAATAAAATTATTCATTAAACACTCATTAAACACTGCCCACTCATAGTTCATGTGTTGGTGCTACCTCAACAAAAATATATCAGCAAATATATGTATTTTCAAGCTTTGTAGTAAATTAGACATAGACCATCTGAAAAATCTGATTCTTTGCTAATATTTTGTTTCAAGGGGCTTATTGGAAAACACTTCAGTCATTTTTAATCTGCCAGTTATTTTTTAGGCTTGTTAGAATAAGCCTAATGGCTTTAAGCTAATAAAAACACCTGCAAATAATCACTAATTCATTTCTGAAGCTACTTGAACAATGAACGATGTATTTTCTACTTAGCATATGCCAGGACAGACAAAACCTGGGCGTCAGATTGCTAAATGACTAGAAAAAATAATTTTAAGACTAACTTTTCAAAACACATTTTTCTACTATTGATTATTTATTATAAGCATGAGGATTCGTAAGAAAAAAAGTCGAAAATTCAATACTTTTTCTTTGCTGGAAAATTGAATCAATTGAAAAATGGTATTTTAAAGCTAAAACCCAAGGCAATGTTAATATATATATCCATTTAATGTTTGTATTAAAAGAAACAATATTAGTTTTCCTTCTGTTTTAGTAATTATTTCATAGTTTGTTTCATTAAGTTATAAGAAATTACAATTTAAAAGGTTTGTTTTCTTAAAATTTCTGCTGAATTAGGTCTTTTTAATTGAATATTTAACTCCTTTACTGTAGAAAGACACACATATAACCCATATAACTTAAAATTAGCGACCATAATATAACTTAAAATTAGAGATAAGTATATCGATCAAAAACTAGTTTTTTCTTCTGCAGCAAATGCAATGAAATCAGAATACTTCCGGATGCCATCTTTTGAAATTTTACAGTCTTTCGACATGTGCATTCATTTTGATTAGCCTAAAAAAATGCCTAGAAAAGACTGGAAACTTTTCCAATTAGCCTGATCCATTACAAAATAAAGGCAGCTGTTCACAAGGAGCCAGATTTTGTATTTAACCTGTGACATATACACAAAATTGTACAAATAATTCTCGTTGTTATCACCTTGTATTATCATTATACATTAGAATTCTGCCTGATGCCTTAGTGATGAGCAAAGCAGAAGAACTGTTTTTTTAAATAAAGTAGTTTTATTAAAAAATAAATATGTAACAATCAATTTTAAAGATAATTCAATGAGAGGGACACCATACAAAAGTTGTTACTTACCCTTCAGCATCATCCTCATCAAGTGATGAAACAATAGGCATGAAACTCTCTTTATTCACTCTAGGATACCTGCAGACAAAATAACAATCACTAATTGTATATTATTTTTAAAAAAATTATCCACATCATTTGATACACATTTCCTTTAAGTGATTATAAAAATATACAACAACTTGGTAATTTCTAAAAATGGAGCTAAAATGCTACTTTAAAAATGGATTTACTTCGTCATCTGTTACCCATGCTAAATCTTTTACTACACCGAACAATTAAGTATTCAGCTAGCTGAATCTTAATTTTTTTATATATATATTTAAGGTATAAAAGAGGAATTAAAAAGATAAATATCACAAATCACTAGACATCCAAAGTTTTAAATAAAGTGGCTGGACCACAGAATTGTGTAAAAAAAAAATTCAGAGCATTTTTTTCAAAAATTTAAAAGGATTTAACAATTTTTATGCATCAAATTCAAAATTTTATTTCAAATTTTTGAAGTTAAAATATTACTTCAAAATCAAATGTTCCAATTTTGGGACATCGGCATTTTAAAGCTCTATTTTTAAATTTCATATGAGTCAATGAAAACTATTGCTTGCATTCTATTCAATTAATAATATGAAATTGATTCAATAAAAATAATGATGTTGAAAAAGAAAAGGGATATGAATGTGTTCATCTACTTTTGACCATGAATATCAGAAATAGCATGAATTTGTAGGTAGCTGATAAGAATGTTAATGACAAAGGTTATACATAGAAAGCAATGCAAGAGGTTATACAAGATAAGCACTCATTCATACTCAGAAATTCTAACTATTGAAAAATAGTTTTTGAGAAGGTGATAAATTTCAGGGGGGGCTTTGTCTTTTGTCATGTTTATTCACAATGATAAAGTTAAAATTGCACAGTGTCAATGTCAACAGGACAATTGTCAATGTCCCAACAATAATATTGGATAGATTCTTGCTAAAGGCAGTTTTTTAGTGATTTTTTCTAATGGCAGTTAATCAAATATTTGCAAAATATAGTTTGTTCTTTACCATTTTATTAATTATTTTGGCGTGCCCGGAGCAGTTCTCATCTCTGTCAACATTCCGTTGAGAGTTGTTGCTTACAGTGCAAACAAAGATCATTTCTATATCAAGAGATGATATTTCAAGAGGTTAATGGAAAAAGGAAGTTTGTGATTTGCTTACTTTTGCTGACAAAGTGATATGATGGATATCAGTAGATAATATTTATGTGTGGCATCAAAACTTCCTTATTTCAAAAGCAGAATAAAAAATGCAGTAATAATAGTACTGAAGGAAAATTTTTAACTTTGAATTAAAAGTTGAATTCGGAGAAAGGAAAAGTTGGAAAAAATTTCATCAAAAAATTTTCAGAGGACAAGAGGTCAGAATATGAAAAGAAAACACAAGAGACTCCTTAAGAATAATCAACTTAAAATTTTATAAAGTAAACTGAAACGTACATTTTATTTATGTTAAGTTACTTATATTGTTTGGATTTAATTCGGAAATAAAATTGCTGCATTAAAAGTCAAAGTTAAGCAAAATCCAGAAGGGTGTTCCTATTTAAGCATGGGAGCGGATTTATAATTTGCTTATTTTTGCTGACAAAAGAGGAAGGGGAGACCAAAATCGGAAAAAATATGTTTATGTAATATTTAAACGGCCTCTAATCATGGAAATCACATTTACATTGAAACACATTTGTTGAATAATAAATAAATATTTATTAATAAATTTATCTAAATACAGCCAGTTTACACAGTAAGTTTTACAGTCAGTACCCAAAGTTTCGCATCCAATGAGGGAAAGGTTGAAATATTGTTAATTATTTGATTTATTTATTTATTTTACAGAAAATTAATTTTCTGCAACATACAATTTTAATTGAAGCAACAATGTCTAAATTACATTAATTATTAAGTAATTTGCAATTAATTTACAATTGATAAGTCTCAATAAAATGTAATAAAAAATAAAATTTCCAAAATTCATTATCTAAAAAGCATCGTAAACTGTCTTTCTTTGAAGTTAGTCATTATATATAACATAAATATTATGAAGTAAATAAAGAAATAATAATGAAGTACATTTTACATACTTGCTTTGTGTAAATGTATATATTTTTATTCTAAATCCTCTGTACTTTCTCAGAACTTTTTGAGTATCTTCTTCAGTATTAAAAGAATTCATAAGTACTAGAGGAACATCAGCATCATAATGTGTATTTAGATGCTAACAAATAAAGACAAAAATTTTAAAAATTGCTTTTTGCTACTGAACAATGTTTAAAACAATATTTTTAAATTTTAAGAGTATCATAATTTAAAAAGCGCAAATATTTATTCATGCAAATCAAAACAGGCATTATTGAAAAGTTTTAAACAATTAAAAAATTCATAAAAAAAGTACTACAGAAATAAGTGACGCTGAATATTATAGATTAATCATTCAGTAACTTACTTCAATAGCTATAGAAATATTGTATAAAAAGCACAAAAATAAAATCTTTATACTAAATCAACATTGTACTCTAACAAATAAATCGAATAAAAAATAATCATTTTCAAATAAAAGGTCATGAATCATTAAAAAAATTGAAGAAACATAATATCATTCGAAAAAAAACATATTTTATTTAAAAATGTGAAAATAATTGCTTAACATATTTTTGTACAGTATAGATAGCTATAAACATACTTTTATTATATCTTTTCCAAAAATAGAAATAAGCAGTTTTTTTTTTTGTTCTTTGAAAGAGAAAATATATCTACCTCAACTATAAATATGAGGCATAACACCTCATTACTATTATACATATATTTTTACCTTCCAAATACAAGAACATTTAAAAATTGCTATAACATTTGCTTGTCCTGAAATTGAATATTTGCTTGTCCTTTAAAATTTGCTATTTTCTTAAAATACTACTTATAACATTTCACTATTTTTAAGATAAATTTATAGTTTTTTTTACAGTAATACATAATATATTACTAATCAACATGTAATTAACGCTGTGACCAATGAGAACCTAAATGATTTTAAGACATGGTCCTTTTCTGAAAAAGCCTATTGTCACAGTGACCTGTGATGATTACTATTTATTTTGATCTAGGATTCGTTAGTTTCAGTCATTTTGTTTAAGCTATTTTTTTTCTATCGAATATTTAATAATTCTTTTTTTTGTCTTATTTTTTCCTTTTAGAATTGTTGATGTTAATTTCTTGTTTTCCTAGAATTTTCCCTTGCTAAACACCATTTGTACACCACTACTTTTTCATTCAAACTGTGTTTATACGACACATTAATATTTAATTTTACTACATAATAAATACCTTTAATTTTTTTCACTCTGTAACAATTATGTACTCCTATAATAAAATATTTAAAATAAAAAAATTATCACCTCAATTTGTTGAACAGTCAGATCAAGAAAAGTAAGATCATTTCTAACAGGTATTACAGATTTTGGCCCAGTACATCCCATACTTGTACCAAGACCGCCATTTAACTTTATGACAACCAGCTTGTTAAGCATACATTTTATAGAAGACACGGGAGGTTCTGGAAGTGATGCATAATTTTTTACCTGTAACAGTAAAATTCAATTAGATTCAAATAAAAATTTAAATTATATATATTGAGTTATATTAAGAAAAATGTGTGTGTGAAACTTACTGCGTCAACTGGTAGAGGTTCAATTTTTTCCCATTGAACAGATGGCCCAGTTCCTTGTAGAAACTGACGAAATAGTTTTTGGAAGCCATTGAAATCCACTTCATATTTCTTTGTAAAAAACATGTCTTATTAATAAGGGAATATAATGTAATAAGGTATGCACTTCAAAGTAAAAGCAAGATCTCAAATTAGTAGCATTATTATATAACTTTCAATATTTATGTTTGTACGAAACAAAATTTTAAATTAAGAAGCAGTTTAAAGAACATACATAAAAATTTCAGCTAAAAAATACCAACAACCATTTTTTTTTCAAATAAGATAGTGATAGGGAGTTCTTTATTCCAGAATAAGTTAGAATAGTTTAATAATAAGATAGTTTAATAGATAAAATAGGTAACTGGAGTTTGTGGCAGAAAAAATAAAATTTAAAAATATACATAAATAAAAGAATTACAAACTGTATTTCTATATAAAACAGTCCTTATTAAAAGAGTTGGCAGTTGCAATCGGAAATAATCATAAAGAGATAAAAAATTTATTTGTAGAGCATTTTTAATTAACTTTCATTTTATTTACTTATCTCTATTTTTAATTAACCTTTGCATCGTAAATTGGAGTCCAATACGAAGACCGCTTTCTTTTTATATCCATATTTTCATACAAAAAAATTTATATATTTAAATAGTCAAACAAAAAAGTTGATGACTACCCGCATTAACTAGTACAAAAAATCTTATAAATTTAAAATTGAAATCTTCTACCATCTCAACAGTGCCAAAGCTTAGAATAGCCTATTGAGGTGGCAGAAGAAATCCATTTCGAACATTCTGTTCTGCTGCCTTAGTGGAGCAATTTTGAGATGGCAGGCGATATTAAGTTAAAAAAATTAAACCTATTCTTTTTCAGAAATTGTAACTTCTAAGCTTTACTACAAACTGTAAAAAAATACTGAATTTTTTCCTAATTTTTTGAATTTTAATCATTTAGTATTACTGAGATGGCAAAAGTAGAAGAGTTTTAAGATTTTATATGTTTGATGATGATGATGATAGTTAACAGCTTTTCCACGTATATCATTAGTAACTGACAGCTTCTACCAATATAAAGATGAACTGCTGTCAGAGATCACAGCGAGAAGAGGTTAAAAAATAAAGAAAATAGTTGCACAAAATATTTCAATGGTATCTAATGAAAAAATATTTGTAAGAACAATGAGCTATTAAAATTATCCAGAAAATTAATCAGTTTATTTAAATATTATGAAGTTGTGCAATAAATGAAGAACGTAAAAATGAGGCTTACATGGAATGTTAAACATTTATGCCTACCTCTTTATCAGTGGTAGCAGTAATGAGCAATTTTTCCAATTCATGACAAAGCTGAATCTCGGCATCTTTTTTGGTCAGTTCTTTAAACTCTGTCGTATCACTTATCTTTTTCTGATGACCAAATTTCTGTAAAATAACGTAAGAAAAGTTGCTTTCTATTAAATATAAAAGTAAAATGCTTCATAAAACATTCTAAAATAAAATAATAAATAAAATAAAATAATTTTTTTTAAAAATTACATTAACATTATTATGCTACGATATTACATGGCATGACAATATTAGATTAGTTATTAAAAAATTATTATGTTAAACAAATTTCAAAACGTTCAAATTATCATTAAAAAAATTTTAATACATATAAAGTATATTTTGACAAAGAAATTGACGAAGATTATCAATCTCTGAACATATCCATTTAATCGAATGGATGTAAAAAAAATATTTGTTACAAAACGATCCTTTCAGAGCATAAAACTCCAAAGAAAGTTGCCTATTTAAAAATAATAGCACAAAAATTTAAATGTGCTTTGACATCTTATTTAAACAAACCATTTCTAATAAACCTAAAAACAATTTAATGTTGTAATTTCCATTAAAATATAAAATATTACTGGATCAAAATATTAAAGAAAGACAGAACCAAGCAGTTTCACTTAGCGCTGATATTAATTGATATAGAAGTAATACCAACTGATTTTTTACTTGAAAAGTAAATATTTACTTAATAAATTTGGACAGAACTTTTAGAATGAAAAATGTCATTTAAATTACTATAAATACAATTATGACAAAAGTATTAATACAATCTGAAATTAGTGAATTTTTTTGAAAATCTATAACAATAATAAGAAAGGTTGTTCTGGAGGTAATGTAACAATCAGGAATTATTATTACAGAACTTAACAAAAAAATTATTTTCCGGACAAAAATTATAATTTCTTTAAATAAACAATTATTGAGTTTTTAATCAATAACACAAAAAATGCTAAGAAGATCACCTAATTTTATTACACTATCTCCTTCAACATATAACTTTAATTTTAATTCTGTACTTTAATAATAGTGTACTATTCATTTCATAAATATTTCAAATTGAACTTTAAAAAATGTCAGGGATAACTTCAAACATTAAAAATCAAAAATTTGAAAGCATCTAAGGAATATTATAACTTCAATAAGTGAAAAGGTGTTATGAATATAACGAAAATATCATGCCGGATTTTCTTATATTTAACAAAATATTTGCACAAAACTGAAAATAATGAGATAGTATATTTCGTTAGATAAAGTATACAATAAGACATTTAGAATAAATTCAACAAATATTATCTTCTGATGAAATTTTAAAGATACCGACTTTCTCACAACAAACAATATTTCAAAGAAAATATTATTTTATTAACGTAAGGTAAACTTACGTTCTTAACTTCAAGGTGAACACTCATTTTGTTTTGGCAAATGGAGTAGCTGATATGGTTTGAAGAAAATGAAGAATGCGTCAATAAATTAATGAATTAAGTACGAGAGATCAAATGACCATACCAAAGTCACCTGCAGTGTCAGATGAAAGGACACATTTGTTTTGTTTTGATTTTTATGACAGATATTTCAACAATCACAGTTAACAATTTGGATAAACACAAACAAAATATGTTCATTGATCACAAATGCACCACAAAGAAGCCATTCTGACTGCACTTACATGAGACGATTCGAATATCAATCAGCACCTATCAGGTACTCAATAGACAGGGTTAGTCCTACGTCATCAACGACGTCACTAGCACGTGCCGTTCGCCGTTCCAAACAAAGTTTTGAACGGAGCAAACAATATGGCGTTTCTCATGTAGTTAAAAGTGGGTCAACTAAATCTTTGAATATATTAATATAGAGTCGAATTTAACCACTGAAATGGCAAGAAAAAGTGTTGCATATATTAATATTACGTTAATCTCTTTTTATGATATTAATTGGAATAGCTTATTAATTGCAAATGATTATGAAAACTTTTTGTATATATGATTGAGAGAATTTGTATTTAATATTTACCATATAAATTGTATTTATAATCTGGAAATCGGAAATTTGTGAATTTTATTATTTGGAAAAAGTTATTTCTAATTTATGTTTAATTTTTCTTAAAATATGTATATTATATTAAATCAATTTTTTTTATAATATTGAGACAACTTATTAATTGTAAATAATTATGAGAATTTTAAAACAAATTAAAAAGTTATGTAAGAAGCATGAATAAAGTCAGATAAATTAGTGAAAATTATAAAGCATTTTAGATACACGTTTTTAAAATAGCTCAAATTAATTGGTAAATTTACTAAAATGATAGGAAGTAAAAAAAAAAA